>NW_015161604.1:0-9685 GCF_001447785.1 Gekko japonicus | reverse complement strand
GTATAACTTTTTTTTCGGGAGACCATCTGATATTCACAGTCATTTTCCTTTCAAGTAAAGACGGTAGATTGAATATAAATGTCCTCTTTGGTCTCAAGGTATAAACTGCATGAATCAAACCCATTTTTATTCAGAACCATGGAAAGATAACTAAACTATTTATGCTTGGGGAGATGGAAAGTTATGTGTTTGAATATATTTATCATCAGCACGTGACTGGTAAATGTTGACTTTGAATCACTGATACTGTGAAGGAACAGACTGGGAGGTCAGAAGAACCTCCAGACTGAACCTCCAGACTGGTGATTGGCTCCTTCCCTTTGCTCCCCGAGGGTGCCAGGTACAAACTGGGTTAACCACCATCTGCCACCATTGGCTCTTAGGAGTATCTCCTGCCACATGTAGCCATACATCTCACGCTCCCTACCAGTGTTGCCATTTAGAGGCCCTGCCTCGTTTCCACACCTCCGATTGTGCTTCTATAAGAAAGTACAGGGAAGCTCTGTCACAACTTCGCAATCCCAAGCTATTGTGCTCCACAGATGGCAAGCTTCTTTGCCGTCTCCCCATTACCACACTTTAGATAGATTCAGAAGACACAACAAATAAGCATGGTGTGTTTCCAGAGATCGTACTTAGAGGGTTCAAAATATAAGAAAGCTTAATAAATGAGTAAAAGAATGTGCATGCTCTGTTTAAGCTTTCAGGCTTAGGAAGGGACCGAAAAAAGGTCAACATGTGCTAGGGTTGCCAAGTCTACTTACCTTGGCGTCGGGGGAGCCTCGCCGGGCTCTGGGAGCTCTCTGGCGATGCACGCGCGGGCAGCACATCACAGGAAGTGACATGCTACGTCACTCATGTTGAGGGTGTGGCCACAATCATTGGAGGGAAAACCATAGATTTTTCTCTCCGAGGATCGGGGCCACGCTTCGGGGGGTGGAGTTCCCCCCGGGGCCCGATTCTGCAGCGGTGGAAATTGGGCCTCCAAAGCGGGGGTTTACCCGCCACCCGCCCCCACTTGGCAGCCCTAACATGTGCAATCCTCTCTCTCTGCTCTAGGCACTTCCTAAATGAGGTTCGGTGGTTTCTGAGGCACTGAGCATCTCTGTTCTTGGCATTTCTATTATTTTATCTCAGTTTAAGAATTCTTAAAAAGGCAGAAAGCCTTGAGAGGGTCTGTGCCCCTTAGGATAAAAGCAGATCTGCAACATTTGATGGAACAGTTATGTCCACACAGCCCTCAAGCTCATCGTATCTATGATGTTTTTCTGTTAGACATAAATCAAAGATGCAAGGATTCAAACAAGGCTTGCCAAACTCCAAGTGGGATTCTGGAGAATCCCAGGTATTACAGCTGATCTCAAATAACGGAGATCAGTTCCCCTGGAGAAAATGGCTCCCTTGGAGGGTGGACTCTTTGGCCATGTGCCCTGCTGAGGTCCCCTCCCTCCCCAAACCCCACCCTCCCCTGGCTCCCCCCTCAAAAAAATCTCCAGTTATTTCCTAACCCAGAGCTGGCAACCTTGATTCAAACGCGGGTTGAAACATAGTACTGTGGATTAAGTTCTAAGACTCTGGAGCAAATATAATGGTAGATTGAGTCCTCCATCAGTACCGAAGCAGACATTTGTATATAATGGTAATTTAAGAATTTCCCCCTTTTCAGTATGAAACAAGTATTTAGTTGTACGATACATGACAAAAATATTGTGGGTTATCAATGCTAAGTATCGGTAATAATAGCTGCTTACTGTGGATAGATCATCTAACGACCTCCTTTTCTTGCCCTTGTTGAAGGGTGAGTTTTGGTTTTTTCGTTAAAAATAATTCTGGGTTATGCTTTCTGTAGTGAACCTTATTAGTCCCTCTGATAGGAAACAAAACAGAGCAAGAAAGATAGTCTAGATACACAAATGTGTAATTGCCAACCCGTTCTCAGGCTAAAGATTGTTTATTGACTCATCTATTTTTAGCTAATGAATTGATTGTGTGAGAACTTTCAGTTTAATAAATGAAAGCTATCACTCGTCTTTTGGAAGGAAAGGCCATTTTAATACTTTCATTTTTGTTCTCTTACAACAGCGCACGAGAATCAGACTAGCTTCAAAGGATAAGCAAGTATTCCCTTAATTTTTTGCTCTGCTGATTAAATTGCCCTAACCAATTAATCAATTGAAACTTTAGCTGATTAATCTTATAGCTAATCTTGACAAATTAATTTGAATTTGCAGTCATACTAACTGTGTACTTCTTCTTAAAAGAAGGGCAGAAGTAGAAGGATGAAAGAAATAAACCTTTTTTCACCCCTAGTCACTCGTCCTGTTGTATTTGTAAAACCTATTGTGTGTTTGATGGTTAAGATAGGGAGAGATTTACTTTACAGCTAAAATTGAAGATTTGTTTAACTCTAATTATGTTCCACTTTTTAAATTATATAACAATAGAGCTTTAAAAATGGTCATCATTAGAGATATCCTGGATAGGGATAATTGCAGCTGTTAACATGAATATTTTACCAAGGGGTTTTTTTTTTTAATGTTAGATTACATCATTATCCTTTATCTCAATTCCAGTTCTTTTTTAAGATAAGAAGTTTAAGTTTGCCGTCTGGATTTCTCCCCAGGTTTTTCGGTACAGCATTATGTTGAACAGTGGCGCCTGTGTGAGAGCAAACTGTCAGGATTCCATGTTTGATTTCTAGATTTTGTTCATTCCAGTCCATATGTGTCATTTGCCGCCGTGCTCACTTTGCCGTCCACACCTGATGGATGCACACAGATAGAGACTCACCTTGATTCAAATTGTACCAACAAATAATTTTGATGTAGTTCTGCCAAGATTCCTTCCTTGGGTGGCTTAATCAAGACATCTCTGAAGCTATGCACACCAGTGACTGGTACATGCTACTCTTCTTTGTAACGTCAAGTCACAGGCAACTTATGGCAACAGTAAGGATTTCAAGGGCAAGAGACATTCAGAGGTAGTTTGCCATGTCCTGCCTCTGCATAGTAACCCTGATTTCCTTAGTGGTCTTTTTAGTGTATTCCAAAGCTGCCATGGAATGCATGATGTATGTGAAACATCTCATTAACTTGTAATGTTAAGCTTCGTCCTGGGCTAGGATCCAAATCCATCCAATCGTGATACTAGCCTAGGAAGCACCTAACCAATCACCTTCAAGCAAGCTCCCTGAGCGGGAACATCCATTATTGGTCCTTATGTGAACAACCTTATTGGTTGGTATTTGTACAGTGGGTGTGGCTACATTAGCCAGGAATGTTTAAAAGCAGGACAGCTGCAGTGTAAAGGTTGTTCTGGCTATCAGATGTTGATCTGTGTTCGAGTTGAAGAATAAAGTTGTGTTCTTGCTAAATCACTCTCCAACTTCTTTGTTAAGCGAGCGACAGTCTCCCATCCAAATACACACCAGGGCTGACCCTGCTTAGCTTTCGAGATTTGGCAAGATCAGGCAAGCCTGGGCTATCTAGGTAGGGGATATTCTACTTTACCAGTCACAAATTTTATGTATTTATTTATTTTATTAGACTTATATCCCACCCTTCTCCACGAGTGGACTCAGGGCAGTTACAACCAATGCTCCCTCTAAGCTGTGGAGTCTCGTGAGCAAACATTTTACTTTGTGAGGTACTGGCATTCAAGTTGTGAGCGAGCAATTTGGCTGCTGCGTAAATCAGCTTGCTCTGGAGCCACCCTTCCTGAGCTCAGACAAAAATGTGTGAGACGGAGGTTAAAAAACTGTGAGCTGGCTCACACTAACTCAGCTTAGAGGGAACACTGGTTATAACATATAAGAAACACAGTAACATTAAAACATAGTCTAAAAACTAAATTTAAATTGAATTTTAAATTTATAACAATCAGAACCAGATGGCAACTAAAACAGACAACTTCAGGGCAGTCCGTAATGCCTCCTGCAGGATGTTAGTCAGACTATAATTAATACGCAGGGCTATTTTTGGGCAGGAACGCACAGGAACGGAGTTCCGGCTGGCTCCCAAATTGGCCACGCCCAGCAGGAACTCATTAGCATAATAGGCCACACCCAACAGCAGGAACTCATTAGGATTGTCTACATTAGGGGTGTGTGGCCTAACATGCAAAAGAAACAGCAGAAACTCATTAGGACTGGCTACATTAGGGGTGTGTGGCCTAACATGCAAAGGAGTTCCTGCTACAAAAAAAGGCCCTGGGTTTTGACAACAAACAAGGTAAAGAGAATAAGAAGCAAAAGGTGGGTGTGGCTGGATGACCACACTTCTGGTAACATGGGGGTGCGTCCTAATGTGCTAATGAGCTGTGCTGTCAGGGGTGTGGCCCAATATGCTAATGAGTTCCTGCTGTTGGGTGTGGCCTGTTATGCTAATGAGTTCCTCCTGGGCTTTTTCTACAAAAAGAGCCCTGAAATAGCACCCCATTTTACTACAGTGCTCTGTTGACATTGTTAGAGCAAATAGCTTAGGAGGGCACTGAAGCAGATGTTATGAGCAGGGGAGGCCAAGAAGGCTTGAGCGTCCACCACCTCGACCAAATGCCTGCTGGAACAGCTCTGTTTTACAGGCCCTGCAAAACTGTAACAAGTCCCACATGGCCCTGGTCTCAGATTGGAGTGTGTTCCACCAGTATGGGGCCAGAACAGAAAAGGCCCTGGCCCTGGTTGAGGCTAAGCAGACATCTTTCGGGCCAGGGAATACCAGGAGATGTTGATCTGCAGAGCGCAATTCCTCTGAAGCTGTCTCAAGTCCCTTCAAAGTGAATCCAGTCCCTCTTTGGGTGAACCCACTGGAACAAACTTCATGGGGAAGTCCTTGTAAAGACCCCATCAGACTTCTGATCATAATGTGATTGGTTGAGGGAGCATTATCAGGAGCTCACGGTATAGGACTAGTGAACCCCATAGGAGTCTGAAATGGAGCTGAGGCAGGGCCGGCCCCAGCTTATTTTGCACCCTAGGCGAGGATCCCTTCTGCCCCCTGGTCAGAGCTGGGGGGGCACTTTTGGCAGGGGGCAGGTGCAGTTTGGCGCCCCTCGTCAGGGCGCCTGGAGAAGAGGCTGACCAGTGGGGCACTCACAAGCCGTCGCTCCCCCGTCCCTGCTGCGGCAGGGTTCACCTGGCCACGGAAATGCAATGGCGGCGGGGGGGGTGCAGTTTAGCGCCCCTAAGGGCCGGCGCGCTCTAGGCGAATGCCTAGTTTGCCTAGTGAGCAAGCTGGCCCTGAGCTGAGGACAGTTTGCCTGTTCCTCTCTGAACATTCTTCTGCAGGACTCTCTCACAGGGAATGTGGAGCTATGAGCTCATGTGGTGGCCAACACAGAATAGTCACTGCCAGGACAAGGGATCTGTTTGCCTTTTCCTGGACTGAATGGGGAGCTGCGGTGGCTCAAGTGGTTAAGACGCTGAACTGCAGGCTGTGGAAGGTCAGTAGTTCAGCAGTTCGAGACCTGAGTGTGCCGCATGACGGAGTGAGCTCCCGTCTCTAGTTCCAGCTCCTGCCAACCTAGCAGTTCGAAAGCAAGTAGATAAATAGGTACCACTTTGGTGGGAAGGTAACAGCGTTCCGTGCGCCTTGGTGTTTAGTCATGCCGGCCACATGACCACGGAAACATCTTCGGACAGCGCTGGCTCTTCGGCTTTGAAACGGAGATGAGCACCACAACCTTAGAGTTGGACTCGACTGGCTTTCGAGCAAGGGAACCTTTACCTTAGACTGAATGGAGAGCAATCTGGCCTCCATCTCGGCCAAGGAGCTTTGAGTATTGCATTGGATTGGCTGAGACAACAATACCTGAATAAGGATTAGTGGTCGTAAGGAGGAGTTTCTGTTCATTGCCAACCACTGGGTGGAATCCTAGGCTGCGGTCACACGGGCAGGATGCGCTGATATAGTTGCACTACCTTTGCGGATTTAAAGGGCATGATCAGACAACAACATCTGCCTTCCGTGCCCCAGTTGTTGGCACCTGGGTCCACCCCGTCCTGGAAGCAGAGTTTGCCAACATCAGGGGAAGCCTAATGTGCTAATGTGCTGTGAAGGGTGTGGCCTAATATGCTAATGAGTTTCTGCTGTTGGGTGTGGCCTATTATGCTAATGAGTTCCTTCTGGGTTTTTTCTACAAAAAGAGCCCTGGAGCTGGCCAAAACTGCTCCATGTGGTCTCCGTTTTCTCATGTGTTCAGAGCCTGCGCACTTTGAGGTTTGTGTGGTTCAGCTCCTGTGCAGAGGTTCTCCAACATGTGGAGGTTGTGGAGGACTCAGGGGCAGCAGGGCATCCTACCACCCTTCCCTGATGTCCATTTCTGCCATTTTGATTGCCCTCACAGGTCTGGGTGTAGCGGCTGGCTTGGTCAGTGCTCTGCCGTTGTGAAGCCTGAATAGTCTGCTCTTCATAAAGGCCTATCAGTGTGACTCATGGCATGGAGAATCTCCCTCGTGTGTAGGAGAGCATTTGCAAATTTCAGAACATTCTGATGAAGAGCAGCTGAGTTCAGAAGAGCTTAATATTTTGCAGTGGCAAACGGAGGTCCCAAGCGTCTAACATTTTATTTGCACCTCCTCAAAATTTACCTCAAATTTTCTTTATTCTCTTATGAGTTTTGATCATATAAAGGAAGAAAGGCTATTGCCATGGTCTACCTTTTGCTGTTTTCAGGTGGAGGAGCGTGAAATACAATGGAGCTTCAGAGTTCCCATTTTAATTAGTAATTTGATTAAGGGCCAGTCATGCCAGCTGGCAAATTGAAGGCAAAGGGGGATAAAATGACCTCTGCTGGAATGAGCTGGTTGCGGTTGTGGCAGCCAGTGGGTGAGGGAAGGGGAACTGCTGGATCTGTGGGCATTTGAGAAGTGGCACCGCTTGCCTGCAAGTTCACGTGCGGAACGTTCCAGGGCATGTTTCCATTTGAAGTGCTGCTGCATTCATTTCTGTATGAAGGGGTGCTGCAGGGGTTTGTGTATGTTTCCATGTGATGTGCCACTGTGCACGTTTGTGTATGATGTGTTGCTCTGTGTGTGTGTGTGAGAGAGAAAGAGGAACCAATTCAAAGTGCTGGTTATCCATGTATGGCTTAGGGCTAGAGTTGCCGGCCTCCAGGTGGGGCCTGGGGATCTCCCGCTTTTACAACTGACCTCCAGCTGACAGAGATCAGCTCCCCTGGAGAAAATGGCTGCTTTGGAGGGTGGACTCTGTGGCCCCTCCCCTCCCCAAACCCCACCCTCTCCTGGATCCACCCCCAAAGTCTCCAGGTATTTTCCAACCCAGACCTGGCAACCCTACTTAGGGCCCTCCTCCTGACAACTGCATTTCCTGACGCTATTCCCACTCTACCCCAGCGACAGGTTGCCACCTTACCACGCTCTCCCTTAGGACTGTCCATACAGCTACGTCTGGGTCACTGGCTTTTCTATGGTGGGTCCAGCCCTGTGGAAAGGCCTCCCAGATGGGTTGCCAAACTCCGGGAGGGCCTGGAGATTTCCTGGAATTACAGCTGATCTCTAGATGAGAGTAGGGTTGCCAGACCCCTGCTGGCCGGCAGGGGGAAATCCCACCCCCAACTGGCCCAAAAGGCAATGTGATCATATCACCGCCGTCAGGAGAGGTGACGCTCTGGTTTTGGGGCAAAACTCTATGGTAAAATCAGCTACAGACCATAGAGTTTTGCCCAAAAACCAGAGCACCACCACCACCCTCAACGTCCACGACATGATAACCTCACTTCCGGGTGATAGGGTTGCCAGACCCCCAGTCGGGGGGGGGGGTTCCCTGATTTTGGGGGCTCCAATCCGCTGCCAGCCAGCCCCACCCCCGAATAGCCCCCTCCCATGTCGACATGATCAGCATAATGACATCATCCGGAAGTGACATCATCATGCCGGGCAGGGCAGGCAGCACCCCCATGTTACCAGAAGTGTGGTCATCCAGCCACACCCACCTTTTGCTTCTTATTCTGTTTACCTTGTTTGTTGTCCAAACCCAGGGCTTTTTTGTAGCAGGAACTCCTTTGCATGTTAGGCCACACACCCCTAATGTAGCCAATCCTAATGAGTTTCTGCTGTTGGGTGTGGCCTATTATGCTAATGAGTCCCTGCTGGGTGTGGCCAACTTGGAAGCCAGCTGGAACGCCGTTCCTGTGCGTTCCTGCCCAAAAATAGTCCTGATGCCAGGCTTGTCGCATGGCCACACTGTAGCATTTTGGCCAAAACTCTATGCTAGAGTTTTGACCAGATTGCTAGAGCGTCGCTGTACGACGTGCCAGTGTGGCGACATCACTTCCACATGACATCATTGTGCCGTGAGACATTGCACCGCCCTCTCCACTCCTGGAATGCCCCCTCCCACCCCCTGCCAGCCAGGCAAGTAGACCTGGCAACCGTACCGGGTGATGTCATCACACTGCGCAATCCTGGAAAAAAACAAGGATCCCCCCCACCATCTGCCAGGTAGGACCTGGAACCCTAGATGAAAGAGAGATCAGTTCCCCTGGAGAAACTGGTTGCTTTGGAAGGCTTTGTGCTCCGCTGAGGTCCTTCTGTGCCCCGAACCCTGCCCTCCCCAGACTTTACTCCCAAATCTTCAGGAATTTCCCAACTCAGAGTTGCCCACCCTACTTCCAGAGCAGGTGTCGAGGACGTCTTTCCTCACTGCGTGCAGGAAACAAAGGGTGCAGGACGGTTCTGTTCCAGAGTGCTTTTGATGGCGGGCGAACCGCTTGGGCAGACTTGGCTGTGTTCTCTTTTAATTCTGCATTTTTAATTCTGTTTGTTTTTAATTGTGTGATTTTAGTTATGCACATTATAATTTGTTAGCCTCAGTGGCCCTTGTGAGGGCAGAAAGGCAAGATATAAATGTTGTAAAGTAAATAAATAACTTATGGGTGTCTGATAATTCTGTGCACTTTCAATCTGTAACCTGTGCACATTTAAATGTTGCATTTTTATCGGTGCTTTTTAAAAAACAATCTTTTAAATACTTTCATGTTGTTGTTTTTTAATCATATCAGGACTGTGGTATTTGTGTCCTCGCCAAGCTGGTTTTCTTCTTGCAAGATTATTTTTAATCATATGAGAGTATTCTAAAATACGATGCCCCTTGCGACCTGTTGTTGTGTTGCATTCTTATTTGCCTTGAGGCTGAGGAGATGAGGCAAGATATAAATGTTTTAAATAAAATAACCCACCATGAGCTACAGTCTCTGGCTTAGTTCACTTTCTCCAGTAATACGGCCATTAGATTTGCCATCTGTGCTAACTGCAGTGAGTCACATTCCTGGGTATTCATAAGCCAGTCTACCTAAGCTTTATCCCCCCACCACCCAGGGCCGGCTCACTCACTAGGCAAACTAGGCGGTTGCCTAGAGCAGGGCAGCCCTTAGGGGCGCCAAACTGAAATCGGCCCCATACTCTGGGAGTTTCTTGATTATTTGTGTTTTTCATTCTTCCTAAAATGTATTTATTTTTGAAAATTGGTGGGCGTACCGGGGGGGAGGCACCAGAAGGGATCTTCGCCTAGGGTGCGAAATAAGCTGGGGCTGGCCCTGCCACCACCACCACCAGGGTTGCCAACTTCTGGGTTGGAAAATTCCTGGGTAGAGTCTGGGGAGGGTGTGGTTTGGGAAAGGGAGGAACCTTTGTGGGGGATAAAGCCATAGAGTCCATCACCCAAAGCAGCTA
>NW_015161603.1:15745-36521 GCF_001447785.1 Gekko japonicus | reverse complement strand
TCCCATGCATAATCTTATAAACCTCAATACTTCTTGAACTCAGACAGCCACACCCCCTCTCTGAAAATTTAAGGCACTCAGAAGGGCAAAAGTCATACAGGCAGGTGGTAGGCCTCAGACTTCCAAGTAGTCTGTCCACGTGCTCAGACTTAATAAACCAAAAAGTATCCCACACAATTGGTCAAGTAGGGACCAGCCCCCTACCCAGAAAATTTTTGTTAGGTGGGCCCCAAGGGGGGGGCAGTTTAGTACAGCGCAGCTGACGACATCACAGGGTGGTGGTTGTTAGGGAAATATAGAGGAGGAGGAGGAGGGGAGACGTGGCCAGGTAAGGGAGGAGGAGGAGCAGCAGCACCAGGGGCAGTTCAGAAGTAATAAAGAAAGGCCAGGAAGCGGATTTGTGTCTGGGGGTTGTATTCTCTCTGAAGCGCTGTGCCTTGCTCTGGAATCAAAGCCTACCCCCAGAACACGTCTGGCAAGCATTGCTGAATGAACTGGGAGAGCCCCTCAAGGTTTCACAGACACAACCTGGCTCCCTTGGCCAGCTATCAGGAGGAGGAGGAGGAGGAGGAGAATAACCCCCTGAGCAGCCCCTTAACCCCTGGGGACAAGGGGCGATTCTCCTCGCGTCCCCTTCCTACACACAAACACACACCTTGCCTTTCCAGGCAATCTTAGAGGAGAGCCAGGACTGGAAATTCCATCTTGCACCTCCCGGAGCAGCGCAGGGCCCTCCCCCCGGCAAGCCAGGCGGGCACTTCACAGAGAGGGGGGGAGGGTGCTGGGCACTCATAGGCACCCCCGTGCATACGGTCTTGGTAGAGACCCTAGCAAAAGCTGACCCTGCCACTGTCGATATACAGTCTACTTCAGACTGGCTGGAAGAGAGTTTGGTGTAGTGGTTAAGTGCACGGACTCTAATCTGGGAGAACCGGGTTTGATTCCCCACTCCTCCACTCGCACCTGGCAGGATGACCTTGGGAAAGCCGTAGTTTTGATAAGAGCTGTTCTTGAAAAAGAGCAGTTTCTGTCAGACTTCTCTCAGCCCCACCTCCCTCACAGGGTGTCTGTTGTGGGGAGGGGAAGGGAAAGGAGTTTGTAAGCCGCTCTGAGACATCTTTGGGTGGTGAAGGGCGGGGTATAAATCCAATCTCTTCTCTTCTTCTTCTTCATCTGCAAAGGGCTGAGCAAGTGAGCCACTGAGCACTCCAGCTCCTCCTCCTCCATCCGCTGGTGCTGATCTGAATTGGATACCACCCCATGGGTGAAAACCCTGAGTTCACACCTTTTCTCAGCCATGAAGCTCACTGGTAGCCTATTCAGGGTTTG
This sequence comes from Gekko japonicus, assembly GCF_001447785.1. Taxonomy (NCBI): domain Eukaryota; kingdom Metazoa; phylum Chordata; class Lepidosauria; order Squamata; family Gekkonidae; genus Gekko; species Gekko japonicus. Next base: position 35,192 of record NW_015161603.1, on the reverse strand, counting down.
TGAATGTATATTTGTTTATTGACTTCATTGATCCCCCAGCTTTCTCCCCACGGGGGACCCGGAGTGGCTGAGAACATTCTCCCCTGTTATGTCCGCTGACCGCCACCAGGGGTCAGCGTGTACACCTGAGCTTGAACATACAAACAATAGGGACTAGGATCCTGGTCCCTCCACTGGGGACCCAATAGGACCATGGTGGGAGATTTGAACCCACCAACGGGACCTAGGGGTTGTCCCCCAGGTGTGTATATAGTTGGCCATCCGGCCAGTATTCTGTGTCTTTGTTGTGTACGAGTAAACCATGCTGATCACTGCATCCGTCTCTGTGGTTTCTACATGCGTCTAACCCAACACACTTCATTCCCCCTCCCCGGTCCAACTTATGTGTGGTTGCTGCACTCGAGCTAGTGCTCCCCACGCCTCTGAAGTTTGCTCAATTTCATGTTCATTGCATCTATGACATGCGTCTAACCCACTACACTCCATCCCCCCTCCCCGGTCCAGCTTCTGTGTGGTTGCTGCGCTCGGACTAGTGCTCCCCACATGGGATGTCGATGCATGAAAGAGTGAAGTGCATCTTTGACACACTTGCCAGGAGGTCGCAGCCTACTGCATCTCCTCTGCCCTGCGGGAAGAGCAGGGTTGGAACGTTTTGAACCAATGACTACCCCTCTAAATGGTAGCCGCATGAGTTTTCTGAAGCAACCAGTAATAAATTACTCCTCTTTTGTGGCACCTTATGAGCTAACCTATGTATTATGGCAACTTTACTTTATCAGATGGACGCTTATCAGTTGTCCCTGAATGTTTGAAGGTGGGCGTTCATACTATGCGTGTGCAGCATGTTCAGTACCAGTGTACAGTGTGGCAAAAACGCCTGGTGCCATGAAGTTTTAATGGGTCCTCAGTGGCTTTTGTCAGCTCTTTAATTGCTCAGTCTATGTTCTCTGATAGGATTTTTGGCAGGGGATAAAGGAACTAAATATTGGAATGGCTGCATGGGAGAAAGTGCTGTAGAAGTTATAGACGATACAGTCTTCTACGAGTAGCTTTCCTGGGAGCCAGTCTTGTGAAGATGTGGTCCAGTTTTATGCATAAACAGCTGACTCCTGTTGTTTCAGCTGTAAGAGATAATTAAAACATGCTCTTTCTCAGAGATGCTAGGAAGCTTCAGATTTAGCCTCAAATGTTGATGTAGTGTTCAGTTGATCTTCTGAGGTTTGTCCATGCTGTGAGCTGTTGTGGTTCTTTTTGCTATTTCAAATACTAGGTCAACTCAATGCATAACTGCAATAAGGAACAGTTGAGAGGGACCAATATGTATATATGTGCCATCAAGTCATAACCAACCTATGGCAACGCCAGAAAGCCCCTCCTCCCCTCTTACAGTGCCCTGAAGCCCAAGAAAGAACTTTTAGGTGAGTAAACCCACTTTATACAAGTCGTTGTGTGTGAGAGCAGGTCAGGTCAAGAACCCATGTCCTGACCTGAGTCACTGGTAGTGCCTGGGTTGACTCCCTTTTTATAATCCTGCACACACCTGCCAGAAGTATCTGATGTCCATGTATCTTTGGATCAACATGTTTAGGCTCTGTTGTGTACTGAGCCTAAAGTCATTCCTCAAACTGTACCTCAAACAAAATGGGTTGAGCTTGCTTCTCTAGAACAATAGCTCACCTGGATCCAGGAACTAACCAATAGATAAGCGGTGTAATGTAAATAGCCTATCACTGGGAGTGGGGGTGTGCTGGGTGTGGTGTTTGCAGGCTTTATAAGCAGGGCTCAAGCCCCGCTAGCTTGTCGTGTAGTCTGCTGAAATCACTTAATAAACCAGAGCTGATCACTGCAATGTGTCTAGAACCCAGTATTTAACATTCCCCTGGAGAAGGAAATGGCAACCCACTTCAGTATTTTTTGCCAAGAAAACCCCATGGACAGTATCAAAAGGCTAAAAGATATGACGCCGGAAGATGAGCCCCTCAGGTCGGAAGGTGTCCAATATGCTACTGAGGAAGAGCAGAGGGCAAGTACAAGTAACCCCAGAATGAGTGAAGCGGCTGGGCCAAAGCCGAAAGGACGCTCAGTTGTGGATGTGTCTGATGGTGAAAGGAAAGTCCGATGCTGCAAAGAACAATACTACATAGGAACCTGGAATGTAAGATCTATGAATCAAGGTAAGCTTGATGTGGTCAAAAATGAGATGGCAAGACTGAACATCGATATCCTAGGAATCAGTAAACTAAAGTGGACAGGAATGGGCGAATTTAACTCAGAAGACCATTATATCTACTACTGTGGCCAGGAATCTCGTAGAAAAAATGGTGTGGCCTTTATAGTCAACAAGAGAGTGCAAAAGGCAGTACTGGGATACAATCTCAAAAATGACAGAATGATTTCTGTCCGATTCCAAGGCAAACCATTCAACATCACAGTAATTCAAGTGTATGCCCCAACCACTGATGCAGAAGAGGCTGAAGTGGACCGGTTCTATGAAGACCTACAACACCTCCTAGAACTAACACCAAAAAATGATGTCCTCATCATCATAGGGGACTGGAATGCTAAAGTAGGAAGTCAAAAGGTAACTGGAATAACAGACAAGTTTGGCCTTGGAAAGCAAAATGAAGCAGGGCAAAGGTTAACAGAGTTTTGTCAAGAGAACACACTGGTCATAGCGAACACCCTTTTCCAACAACCTAAGAGGCGACTCTACACATGGACATCACCAGATGGGCAACACCGAAATCAGATTGACTATATAATTTGCAGTCAAAGATGGAGAAGCTCTATCCAGTCAGTAAAAACAAGACCTGGAGCTGACTGTGGTTCAGATCATGAGCTACTCATTGCAAAATTCAGACTTAAACTGAAGAAAATTGGGAAAACCACGAGGCCATTCAGGTTTGACCTAGATCGCATCCCTGATGAATATACAGTAGAGGTGAAGAATAGATTCAAGGGTCTGGATTTGATAGATAGAGTGCCTGAAGAACTATGGACAGAGGTTCGTGACATCGTACAGGAGGCAGCAATCACCACCATCCCAAAGAAAAAGAAATGTAAGAAAGCAAAGTGGCTTTCTGATGAGGCTTTACAAATAGCAGAGGAAAGAAGGAAAGCGAAAGGCAAAGGCGAAAAGGAAAGATTTACCCAACTGAACGCAGATTTCCAGAGAACAGCAAGGAGAGATAAGGAGGCCTTCCTGAATGAACAGTGCAAAGTAATAGAAGAAAACAATAGAATGGGAAGGACTAGAGATCTCTTCAAGAAAATTGGAGAAATCAAGGGAGCGTTCCATGCAAAGCTGGCCATGATAAAGGACAAAAACGGTAGGGACCTAACAGAAGCAGAAGAGATTAGGAAAAGATGGCAAGAATACACAGAAGAACTATACAAGAAAGACCTCGATGTCCTTGACAACCACGACGGTATAATCACTGACCTCGAGCCAGACATCCTGGAATGTGAAGTTAAATGGGCCTTAGAAAGCATTACTAACAACAAAGCTAGTGGAGGTGATGGTATCCCAGCTGAGCTATTCAAAGTCTTAGAAGAGGATGCTGTTAAAGTTCTGCACTCCATTTGCCAGCAAATTTGGAAAACGCAACAGTGGCCACAGGATTGGAAAAGGTCAGTATACATTCCAATCCCAAAGAAGGGCAATGCCAAGGAATGTTCAAACTATCGCACAATTGCACTCATATCACACGCTAGCAAGGTCATGCTCAAGATCCTACAAGCTAGGCTTCAACAGTACGTGGATAGAGAACTACCAGAAGTACAAGCTGGGTTTCGAAGAGGTAGAGGAACTAGAGATCAAATTGCCAACATTCGCTGGATTATGGAGAAAGCAAGAGAGTACCAGAAAAATATCTACTTCTGCTTCATTGACTATGCTAAAGCCTTTGACTGTGTGGATCACAACAAACTATGGCAGGTCCTTAAAGAGATGGGAGTACCAGACCACCTCACATGTCTCTTGAGAAACCTGTATAAGGGCCAAGAAGCGACAGTTAGAACCGGATATGGAACAACTGATTGGTTCAGCATAGGAAAAGGAGTACGACAAGGATGTATATTGTCGCCTTGCTTATTTAATATATATGCAGAGTACATCATGCGAAATGCTGGCCTGGATGAATCACAAGCGGGAATTAAGATTGCTGGGGAAAAGATCAACAACCTCAGATATGCAGACGATACCACTCTAATGGCAGAAAGTGAAGAGGACCTAAAGAGCCTCTTGCTCAGGGTAAAAGAGGAGAGCGCAAAAGTGGGCTTGAAGCTCAACATCAAAAAAACTAAGATCATGGCATCCGGCCCCATCACTCCTTGGCAAATAGAAGGGGAAGCTGTGGAAGTAGTGACAGACTTCACGTTCCTGGGATCCCAGATCACCGCAGACTGTGACAGCAGTCATGAAATTAAAAGACGCCTGCTCCTTGGGAGGAAAGCGATGGCGAACCTAAACAGCATGATAAAAAGTAGAGACATCACCCTGCCAACAAAAGTCCGCATGGTCAAAGCAATGGTATTCCCAGTAGTCATGTATGGCTGCGAGAGTTGGACTATAAGGAAGGCCGAGCGCCGAAGAATAGATTCTTTTGAACTATGGTGCTGGAGGAGACTCTTGAGAGTCCCTTGGACTGCAAGAAGAACAAATCAGTCAATCCTCAAAGAAATCAACCCTGACTGTTCCCTGGAAGGCCAGATAATGAAACTGAAGCTCAAATACTTTGGCCACCAAATGAGAAGGGAGCACTCCCTGGAGAAGACCCTGATGCTGGGAAAGATTGAAGGTCAAAGAAGACGGGGACGGCAAAGGATGAGATGGTTAGACAGTGTCATCGATGCAACGAACATGAAATTGAGCCAACTTCAGAGGACGGCGGAAGACAGGAGGGCCTGGCGGGAGCTGGTCCATGGGGTCGCGAAGAGTCGGACTTGACTGTGCGACTGAACAACAACAACATTTAACATTGGTGACGAGGATGGGATCCTGTCCCACCAGCACCGCGCACTGCACACCGAGCTTCAGTGCCACATGCATCGCATCGCTCCCGGGACCATGGCTGCCGCTCCAGGACACTTTGACGCATCTGATGCCACCATGGAAGACTGGAAATCTTACCTCGCCCAGTTTGAGTTTCTTCTCGAGTCCTCCGGGATTGAGGCGGCGGCAAAGAAGCGCGCCACTTTCTTCCGAGTCTGTGGCCTATCGACCTCTGAGATCGCCCATTCACTGATCACTCCTGTGGAACTCAAGGACACTGAGTACAAGACGATTTTGGATCGGCTAAAGGAACACTTCTCTCCAAAACCATCCGTCATCACCGCCCGCCACATGTTCCATACAAAGAACCAGGCTGCAAATTAATCAATCACAGCCTTCATTACAGCTCTCCAGCGGATCGCCCAGCACTGCAACTTCCACGACGTTGAGGATGCGCTTCATGACCAGCTGGTCTGCAGCCTGAGGGATGAGTGGATTCAAAGGAAGCTCCTTGCCAAGGGCGATCCCAAATCCAAGGAGGCCATGGAAGTAGCCCTTACCACGGAGGCTGCTGATCAGTTCACCGCAGAGGTCCAGCAAGTGAAAAGCCCACCATCATCGTGGAGGCCTACCATCGCGGCCCACCACGTGGACACATCTGAGGAGGAAGAAGAAGAGGTCCTGCAACTCCAGCATCCTACACACCACAACACTTGCCCGTCTGCACTGCCATGCGCCATCAATACCGCCACCTCAACACCATGTGCCAGCTGTGGGGAGAACCACGAGCGGAGGTCCTGCTGGTTCCGGTATGCCATGTGCAGGAACAGCGGGAAGGTCGGCCACATCACCCGAGCCATGTCTTCTGTGCCGCACTTACTTCAGTTTCAAGTCATAAGAACTTAAGAGATGCCAATGTTGGATCAGGCCAAAGGCCCATCCAGTCCAACACTCTGTATCACACATCGAGCTTCAACCATGAGAACAATAGACTATGCGGATAGTAGCCAGCACCAATCGGAGGGATAGGCTCCCAGCCGAGAGCCTGTGGAACTCTCGGCCGGTTAAAGTTGTCTTGTTCCTCACTAATAAAGGTATGAGAGCTGTAATCACTCGTCAGTCTCAGGACTTTTCATCCAGGAAGAAACAAGTTGCTCTAATACCCTTGCCAAGTTTATTTGCTAACAAAATATCAAGAATGCACCTTGTCTGGAGGTCAGCTGTAACACAGGCGCACCAGAAGAAAGGCTTCCTAAACCGCCTGGGCCATTTTGACCCAGTTTCTGTGATGGATGTGGACAAGATCCTGGGATCGGAGAAGGACGTTATTTGTACTCTGGATCCCTACCCATCCTGGTTGCTGAAATCATGTTAGGACCACATCAACAAATCCTTAGTGTTTTTAATACATCAGCTATGAAATCAGAGCACCTGTCCTTGACTACTCAAAGAGGCAGTTATTCATCCACTACTTGAAAAACCAGCCCCACAGAAAAATGATGTGGTCAATTATTAAACGTAAAGGTTCCCTTGCTCGAAAGCCAGTCGAGTCCGACTCTAGGGTTGCGGTGCTCACCTCCGTTTCAAAGCCGAAGAGCCAGCGCTGTCCGAAGACGTTTCCGTGGTCATGTGGCCGGCATGACTAAACACCAAGGTGCACGGAACGCTGTTTCCTTCCCACCGAAGTGGTACCTATTTATCTACTTGCAATTTCTTGCTTTCGAACTGCTAGGTTGGCAGGAGCTGGAACTAGAGACAGGAGCTCACTCCGTCATGCGGCCCACTCGGGTCTCGAACTGCTGAACTACCGACCTTCCACAGCCTGCAGTTCAGCATCTTAACCACTCGAGCCACCACAGCTCCTGATCAATTATTACAATGTTTCTAATCTGCCCTTTCTGGGCAAAGCGATGGAGAGAATGGCAGTGGGCCAACACGTCTGCTGTAGACCCTTTTCATTCTGACTTCGGGCCAGGCTATGGGATGGAGACAGCTCTGCCAGCTTTGGCTGTTGACCTTCCTCTGACCATAGACAAAGGCCATGCCTCTTTGTTGCTCTTATTGGACCGATCTGCAGCCTTTGTTACAGCAGATCATACCATCTTGTTGAGGCGCTTGGAGGCAAAAGTAGATATCAGCGGACTGTATGTTGAACTGGTTCAGATCATTCTTCATGGACTGGACTCAAGGGGTTGCTATCTTATCAAGGGGTTGCTACTTATCACCAGAGAGAGACCTATCCTGTGCAGTTCCACAGGGTGCAGTTTTATCTCCCGTGCTTTTCAATCTCTATGTAAAGCCCTTAGGACAAATCATTCATAGCTTTGGGGTTAGCTGTCATCGCTGTGCAGATGATATCCTGCTCTAAATATCTTTATCCAGATCTCCTGGTGATGTGGTAGAGGTCTTAAATCACTGCCTGGCTGCTGTTGTAAAGTGGCTAAAAAGAGTGAACAAACTGAAACTAAACCCTGAAAAGATGGAGGTAATGCTGGGGGGAAGGCAGAGGCCTTGAAGGACATTCTTCTGCCCATTTTTGATGGAGTTCAGTTGACCCTCCCTGATTCAGCTAAGAGCCCTGGGGTTATGCTGGATCCAACTTTGTTACAGGAGAAGCAAGTTAAGGGCCCTTTCTACACCTGCCTATTCCCTCGCTGTCTCTGCGCTTCTCCATCACCTTTAAAATGTTGTTCTACATTCCCTCCTCTACGTTTCACCTCTGCTGTCCATCGGGTTTTCTTTTTTCATCTGCATATTTTGGGGGCATTACAGCCGTCTGATTGCTTTTGCTACATGGCCACCACAGGTTTTTCAAGAGTGCTTTTGCTGCGGACTTACAAATTGTTCCGCTTCTGATTCGGAGGTAATGCGAAGCAGACGTATTTCCTCGGACTTTGTGACACCACCCATTTCCTGCCCATTTTTGCTCCACCTTTCTTTTATCATGTCTCCCCCAGGTTCCTCCCCCCCCAATTCTGCACTTTCCTCCTTCACACTTCCACCATTTCCTCTCCTGTACGGTGAGGTTACCCCATCGTTGTATTTTTTAAAATAACCCTTTTAGGTCTGTCACTAATGTAGATAGATGGCTAATCTGGATTTGAGTCTGCCCCCAACCCCCGAGTCGGGGAAGGGCTGGGAGCTCACTGGTGCCCGGGAAGGGACATCGATATTTACAGGATCATTGAACAATCTATGCCATCCAGGATGGATAGATGCAGGGGGTATTTTGTAGAAAAAGCCCAGCAGGAACTCATTAGCATAACAGGCCATAGTGTGGCCTATTATGCTAATGAGTTCCTGCTGGGCGTGGCCAACTCGGGAGCCAGCCAGAACTCCATTCCTGTGCGTTCCTGCCCAAAAATAGTCCTGGATAGATGGTTCCCATGGCCCTCAGCATGAATCCCTGTTCCTTTCATGATGGTGGAATGACTCCCCCCCCCTTGCGGGTTAGCTACCCTGGGCGGGCAGCCCTTCCCGGCTCTCCCAGGAACTGTGCCGGGGCAGGCAGCTGGGCTCTTCCCATCCCCTGCCTCTACCATGACTGCCTCCCCAGCGCCCACTGCAGGGAGGTAACTTGGTGGTGGTGATGATGGTGGTGGTGGGAATCTCCAGGCAGGCAGGTAGGCAGGCAGGCAGGCAGGCAGGCAAGAGGCGGGGGCTGGGAAAGAGATTGAGCAGCGGCGGTGGCCTGCAAGCACCACGGGTGATTAACCTCCAAGGAGTCTGGGCTGGGAGAGAAGCAAGACAGAGAAGGTGGTGGGGGAGTGTTCTGGGTTGGGCTTCAGCTGGGGTGGCCACACCCCCTCTTGGCTGCTGGTGGTGGTGGAGAGAAACAAAAGGCTGGACTTCTTTGGAGTGCTGCATTCAGTGGGGGCAGCTCCCAACGCCTCCCCTCTCTGGCTCCCTGCCTGCTAGTCTCTCTCCCGCCTTGCTCGTCTCTCTCCCGCCTTGCTCAGTGTCTGCAAGAGCAGCTGCCTGCTCCACACACTGGTTTATAGGACTATTTTAAAATTTGCTTTCAGAACAGCAGGACCACACCAAACACACAGTTATCATATTATGTTGGGGATATTGGTGCAACCGTCAAGTAATCCATGGAGTGGCCAGATAGCCACCTGACCCATCAAACATCCTTGTCAGCCAATGGCACAAACGTTTGAAGTTGGCGGCAACTTCAGAGGTGTGGCTAAATGAAGCCCCCCCCCATTGGAATGCAGAAAGCATAATCCACATAGTCTGGGCATCCAGGGGAAAGAGCTAGAGCAAAATTAATAGTGCAGAATGCAAGAATGTCATCCAAAGTAGCGGCAAAACGACTTGAGATCTAGTAAAGTCAGGACTAAAGAGTGCATGCAGAAAGGGTCATTGCTACTAGGGGGAAGATGCTTTCTACCAGCTCAGTCTAGCCCATAAAATGGCCCCTTACCTAGGTATGGCTGATCTGGCCAGCTGGAACTGCTCCACAGTAAGAGGAAATCCAGTATGCTGAATGTGGACAGACGTAGAAAGACAGAATCTCCGTTGCTGCCACTGCTTGGGTTTTAATGAAATGGTTTTGCAAAATGACTCCAAGCTCTTAGTTCCTATTTTTACTATCAAATTTGCCTGCAGTTGCCAGTTTGAATTAGTCCTTTTGCTCTGTGTCTACAACAATCCAATAACTACTAATGGAGGGGAGTAAGAAAACCAAAAGTGGGTGCCAAATCTTTTTGTTTTTGTTTTTTTAAGAAAAGGTTTTAATTTGGCCAAGTGCTCTACAGAGGTTTAATTTAAAAATGCAGGATATTCATATCCAGAACCTCTATCCTCAGTCATTCCTTTCTATGAACCTTTCTTTGGAAAAGGAAAAAGAAACCAAGCAGACAGGCATCCAATTATCGAAATATAACTCCGCAAAATTTCTGACATATATAAAAGTAAAGTCCAGAAGTGGTTTTGTTTGGATCTTGTGCATTATTTTTTTTGTAGGGTTGAAGAGTTCGTTGTGAGATTATTATTTTTTTCATCCCCTCCCTCCACTTTTGGTTCAATTTGAGGTTGTAGTTGCTTAAACAGTTCTGTTTTAAATGATGGCCATGATGAAATGGAAAAAATAGGAAGGTTGGAGATTTTATGCATTGTTGGTGGACCTGTCCATCTGCTCAACAATTCTGGACACAAATTGTTCAACAAATTCACAAAATTACAGGAACTAACTTACCTTTTCTACCTGAAACAGTCCTGTTGGATGTCCTCCCAGATACCTGTGTAAGAAAAGTCACTAGAAAATTAATAGCAGCATTGTTAGCAATTGCACGAATAACATTAGCCCAATATTGGAAAAACAAAAATCAACCTACTCTTCAATGTTGGCAAAATAAAATCTGGGAACACTTTGTATATGGTAAAATAGTCTCTCACCAAAAGGATTTTCAAGCGACTTGGTTCCCAGCAGTGGAATATCTCGTAGACGAAGAAGTGATTCCAAACAACTCTTATTACAAAGATCTGTTATATTTTTAAAAAGGCTCTTACGGGTTGAGAATGTTGATTATTGCATGGTATTAATTTGTGTTCTGAATGTACTGTTGAATATATTGTTCAGAATAATAATAATAATAAAAACTTATTAAAAAAAAAGAAAAAGAAAACATAGGACAATACAATATAGGCCAGTCTCTTGAAAATATTTGATTCCTGAAAATGTTTAATCTCTGTGGGCCTGGCAAGCAAAGAAGAGAAATGGCCCTATAAATAGTTGTTGTCCCAATCCAGTCAGGACTGTGCATGCATTGAAACAACCTTTCTGCTTCTGTTGCGAAGGATAAATAATTGCATGTGCAATCCATGCATTGGCTGAGGCTGAGGAGTACTATCCAGGAAACAGGGCTGTGTCCCTGTCTTGTGAAAATATTTGCTGTCAAGTCACAACTGATTTATGGTGACCTCCATGGGACTTTCAAGACAAGAGACATTCAGAAGTGGTTCCCTATTGCCTGCATCTGTGACCGTGGACTTCCTTGGTAGTCTCCCATCTAAATATTAACCAGGACCAATCCTGCTTAGCTTCTGAGACCTGACAAGCAGCATTCCCCCTGAGCTGAGGTAATGTGTGCTAGCTTATCATTTTTTAGCCTCCAGCTCACACATTTTTGTCTTAGCTCAGGAAGGAGGGCTCCAGAGCAATCTAATCTCTGCAGCAGCCAAGTCGCTCGCTCACAACTTTCATGCCGGTCGCTCACAAAGTAGAATTTTTGCTCACCAGACTCCACAGCTTAGAGGGAGCGTTGCTGACAAGATCTGAGGAGCCTGGGCTGCCCAGGTCAGAGTAATTCCAGGTGTCCCTTTACCGTCTGCTAAATCAATGGTAGCAGCCCTGATACTCTTTTCAGAGTGGGAGTCTGAGAGCCAAACTAAATGAGTGGCATAAGAACATAAGAGACGCCAATGTTGGATCAGGCCAAAGGCCCATCCAGTCCAACACTCTGTGTCACACAGTGACCAGAAATACCAGGTGCCATCAGGAGGTCCACCAGTGGGGCCAGGACACTAGAACCCCTCCCACTGTTGTGCCCCCCCCAAGCACCAAGAAGACAGAACATCACTTGCTCCAGACTGAGAGTCCCTATCTATACCTTGTGCTTCATAGCCACTGATGGACCTCTGCTCCATATGCTTATCCAATTCATAAGAACACAAGAGAAGCCAGTGTTGGATCAGGCCAGTGGTCCATCCAGTCCAACACTCTGTGTCACACAGTGGCCAGAAATACCAGTGCCATCAGGAGGTCCACCCAGCAGTGGGGCCAGGACATTAGAAGCCCTCCCACTGTTGACCCCCCCCCTCCAAGCACCAAGAAGACAGAGCATCACTTGCCCCAGAGCCCCTATCTATACCTTGTGGCTAATAGCATAATGTGAGTTGGGTCAGGGAATGTGATGTTGGGGAACTGGTGTCTCAAGCTTTTTGGAGTCCAGTTAGGCTCAGGAGGGTGGCATAAAGGGAGGAGGGTCTTCAACCTTGTCTACTGCCCTATTCCCCCCAGCTGAAACAGCCATGGGGGTCACTGTGGGGGGGAGGGTCACACGGGTACTGATTGCAGCATGTGCAGATCCACAGTGGGGTAAACAGCCCCCCCCCATGGCAGTTTCGACTTGAGGAAATGGCCCAGGAGGAGAAGCGAGAGCCCCTCGTCCTCCCATGCTTCACTCCCATGTCCTGTTTGTGACATTCAGCAGGGTAACAAGAATGGAATTTAGTTTAATTTATTCATTTCTATGGTAAGCGGCTTTCTAGTTTAGCGAGTTCAGCGAGGTCAAGGAAGTTACAGGGAGGGAAAGGAGGGGAGAGATTAAAACTGACATTGAAGTTCAGTGGGGGGAGTCCCCTCTGATCACCAAAGGGCTCTTTTTGGGCAGGAACGCACAGGAACGGAGTTCCGGCTGGCTCCTGAGTTGGCCACGCCCAGCAGGAACTCATCAGCATAATAGGCCACACCCAACAGCAGAAACTCATTAGGATTGGCTACATTAGGGGTGTGTGGCCTAACATGCAAAGGAGTCCCTGCTACAAAAAAAGGCCCTGGGTTTTGACAACAAACAAGGTAAACAGAATAAGAAGCAAAAGGTGGGTTTGGCTGGATGGCCACACTTCTGGTAACATGGGGTGTGGCCTAATAGGCTAATATGCTGTGCTGTCAGGGGTGTGACCTACTATGCTAATGAGTTTCTGCTGTTGGGTGTGGCCTGTTATGCTAATGAGTTCCTGCTGGGTCTGTTATGCTAATGAGTTCCTGCTGGGGGACCTGTATAGCCAGAAGCCATGTGGTAGAAGGGGCTGTGGTAAGGAGGGGGATGAGGTGAGACTGAGTGAAAAGGCTGGCTGGATCCAACCCACTATGCAGATGTGTTATGCAGAGTTGTGCTGAATGCAATTATGGCAGAGGTGGGACCAGCAGGGCCCCCCCCCCCAATATGCACAGTCACCTCTACACAACTATGTTCTGGTATTTCAGAATAGGAGGGATTGGGGACAGTATTAAAGTAATTTTAGAAAGGGCCCAATTTTTTTTTGTTTTATAAAACTCAGCAATCAACAGAGCATTAGATTTTAATACCGCAAACAAAGGGCAGTTTGTGATAGGCATGTTCACGAATTGGTTGGTGTGGCTCTGCTACAGGATTAATCTTTGGATGGAAAAATAGCCGGCATGTTAGAATGAACACAAATCCCTGTTGTAGTGAACTGTTGAGTTTATCATGCAGTGCATTTCCATGTCTCAGATTTGTGATGCTGTTCAAATAAGTCTTGAAAATAAAAAGGAATTTTAACATTAATTTCAAAGGGAGATTAGAAAGAGAGGCTGCTGAATTGCAACTGATAATGAAGCTCAAGACAATGCATTCTCCTGGACTGAATCAAGACCAAAGTTTTCTGTCTCATTACCAATGCTGATTTCTCCACGTTCAGGAGGATGCATTGTCTTGAGCTTTACTTGACATTCATTGATAACATTTTCATTATCTGGACCCATGGCAAAGAAGCCCTCACACAGGCACTGGGCCCTTCCACTCTCTGCTTTGGACAAACAGGCCTGTCCTTACGAGAAAGAATAAATGGACATATGTCCGACAGTAGAAACCACAGCATTAAAAACCATAACATTAAAAAGCAGATAGTCTTCCAGGACATTCAGTTGCTGACCTAAGAGTAGCAGTTCTCTTACAAAGGAATCTCAAAGGGAGATTAGAGAGACTGCTGAATTGCAACTGATAATGAAGCTCAAAACAATGCATCTTCCTGGACTGAATCGAGACCTAGGTTTTCTATCTCATTACCAATGCTTATTTCTTCACGCCTACTACTCCTCTGCATATCATGCCTGCTATTGTCGTTCACCTGCTATTGTCATTCATCATCTGAAATCACTCCACTCTCCAAGATATAAGGACAGATGGACTCAAATTCTAGCTATATCTGAAGAAGTGAGCCGTGACTCACGAAAGCTCATCCCCTGTCACAAATTGTGTTAGTATTGAAGGTGCTCCTGGACTCTGGCTCTTTTCTGCTGCTACAGACAGACTGACACAGCAACCCATCTTGGTCTCTCTCCAATGGACCAACTGATAGCTTTGGTTTTGAGTCAACTGTGCAAGAGTTCAGGTTCCAGAAAATGTGGTTGCTTGCAAGGCTTTTTCCACATTCGTAGCTGGAGAATGGTTGTGTTCTACCCAGTGGCTTTTTTTGCATGGGGGCACTAAAACTGCAGCCTTTTTTGCTTCTTGGGCCACCTGTCACAGATGCGCGTACCTCTTCTATGGGTTCCAATTCTGTCCCAGTTGCTTCCTCTGCATCGGTTTCTAGAGCAGCTTCTCTATTCTTGAGAGGAGACCGATGGAGCATAATGGCATGGACTCAGTTAATTACTCTCAGCGTCCCACAATTAAGGATAGGTCTGCCTATCAATCTCCAATTTTGACATATTTAGATGATCTCTGAAAGAGAGACTCCTCAGCGTTGGGAAACAAACCCTCTGGCCTCTTGCAGGTAAAACTTGTTCCCTTCTGCAGTTGACTACGACACCGAGACCACCAAAACAGGGGCTCCCAGCTGCCCATTTTACACAACTTAAAGGTAAAGGTTCCATTGCTTGAAAGCCAGTCGAGTCCGACTCTAGGGTTGCGGTGCTCATCTCCGTTTCAAAGCCGAAGAGCCAGCGCTGTCCGAAGACATTTCCGTGGTCATGTGGCCGGCATGACTAAACACCAAGGCGCACGGAACGCAGTTACCTTCCCACCGAAGGTGGTACCTTTTTATCTACTTGCAATTTCTTGCTTTCGAACTGCTAGGTTGGCAGGAGCTGGAACTAGAGACAGGAGTCCGTCATGCGGCACCCGGGTCTCGAACTGCTGAACTACTGACCTTCCACAGCCTACGGTTCAGGTCCTGCCTTTATGCTCGCACGATTCAATGTCTTCCCATCAATGGTTTTTCATGGGAGATTTGTGGATGCGCCTTACCATGAAATAATCTGCCCACACAGTAGTAGGGAACCAGAATCGATGGCTCATATTCTGCTTCAGTGTGAATTTTATGCCCAAATGTGAGATGTCTTCTGAACTCGCCCTGTTTTGCGTAACAGGCAGTGAGGCTTGTTCCCCTTCTCTTATCAGATCAGGGTTCCCATATTACCTTTTCAGCAGTGAGGCGCCTTCTGATTGCTATGAGAATCAGGTAATATAAGATTAAAATCCTGGAGAGGTTATTGAATTTTAATCATACTCTCTATATTTAAATACTGGTTTTGTTTGATTTTAATTTATGCCAATAAAGGTACAGACTATTTATTTCCTTCACTATGTTTCCCCCCGACATTAAACCCAAACAAATGGTAACCGTATGAACTAAGCTTGTTATTCCTGTTTGGTCATAGGCTGTACACTTATTTGCTGCCCACCCTTCCATTTCATTGTCTCTGAAGAAGTGCAGGTACACATTTCATTGTACCTGAAGAAGTGCCTGTGCAACTTCTATTTCATTGTATCTGAAGAAGTGCAGGTGCACATTTCATTGTACCTGAAGAAGTGCCTGTGCAACTTCTATTTCATTGTATCTGAAGAAGTGCAGGTGCACATTTCATTGTACCTGAAGAAGTGCCTGTGCAACTTCTATTTCATTGTATCTGAAGAAGTGCAGGTGCACATTTCATTGTACCTGAAGAAGTGCCTGTGCAACTTCTATTTCATTGTATCTGAAGAAGTGCAGGTGCACATTTCATTGTACCTGAAGAAGTGCCTGTGCAACTTCTATTTCATTGTATCTGAAGAAGTGCAGGTGCACATTTCATTGTACCTGAAGAAGTGCCTGTGCAACTTCTATTTCATTGTATCTGAAGAAGTGCAGGTGCACATTTCATTGTACCTGAAGAAGTGCCTGTGCAACTTCTATTTCATTGTATCTGAAGAAGTGCAGGTGCACATTTCATTGTACCTGAAGAAGTGCCTGTGCAACTTCTATTTCATTGTATCTGAAGAAGTGCAGGTGCACATTTCATTGTACCTGAAGAAGTGCCTGTGCAACTTCTATTTCATTGTATCTGAAGAAGTGCAGGTGCACATTTCATTGTACCTGAAGAAGTGCCTGTGCAACTTCTATTTCATTGTATCTGAAGAAGTGCAGGTGCACATTTCATTGTACCTGAAGAAGTGCCTGTGCAACTTCTATTTCATTGTATCTGAAGAAGTGCAGGTGCACATTTCATTGTACCTGAAGAAGTGCCTGTGCAACTTCTATTTCATTGTATCTGAAGAAGTGCAGGTGCACATTTCATTGTACCTGAAGAAGTGCCTGTGCAACTTCTATTTCATTGTATCTGAAGAAGTGCAGGTGCACATTTCATTGTACCTGAAGAAGTGCCTGTGCAACTTCTATTTCATTGTATCTGAAGAAGTGCAGGTGCACATTTCATTGTACCTGAAGAAGTGCCTGTGCAACTTCTATTTCATTGTATCTGAAGAAGTGCAGGTGCACATTTCATTGTACCTGAAGAAGTGCCTGTGCAACTTCTATTTCATTGTATCTGAAGAAGTGCAGGTGCACATTTCATTGTACCTGAAGAAGTGCCTGTGCAACTTCTATTTCATTGTATCTGAAGAAGTGCAGGTGCACATTTCATTGTACCTGAAGAAGTGCCTGTGCAACTTCTATTTCATTGTATCTGAAGAAGTGCAGGTGCACATTTCATTGTACCTGAAGAAGTGCCTGTGCAACTTCTATTTCATTGTATCTGAAGAAGTGCAGGTGCACATTTCATTGTACCTGAAGAAGTGCCTGTGCAACTTCTATTTCATTGTATCTGAAGAAGTGCAGGTGCACATTTCATTGTACCTGAAGAAGTGCCTGTGCAACTTCTATTTCATTGTATCTGAAGAAGTGCAGGTGCACATTTCATTGTACCTGAAGAAGTGCCTGTGCAACTTCTATTTCATTGTATCTGAAGAAGTGCAGGTGCACATTTCATTGTACCTGAAGAAGTGCCTGTGCAACTTCTATTTCATTGTATCTGAAGAAGTGCAGGTGCACATTTCATTGTACCTGAAGAAGTGCCTGTGCAACTTCTATTTCATTGTATCTGAAGAAGTGCAGGTGCACATTTCATTGTACCTGAAGAAGTGCCTGTGCAACTTCTATTTCATTGTATCTGAAGAAGTGCAGGTGCACATTTCATTGTACCTGAAGAAGTGCCTGTGCAACTTCTATTTCATTGTATCTGAAGAAGTGCAGGTGCACATTTCATTGTACCTGAAGAAGTGCCTGTGCAACTTCTATTTCATTGTATCTGAAGAAGTGCAGGTGCACATTTCATTGTACCTGAAGAAGTGCCTGTGCAACTTCTATTTCATTGTATCTGAAGAAGTGCAGGTGCACATTTCATTGTACCTGAAGAAGTGCCTGTGCAACTTCTATTTCATTGTATCTGAAGAAGTGCAGGTGCACATTTCATTGTACCTGAAGAAGTGCCTGTGCAACTTCTATTTCATTGTATCTGAAGAAGTGCAGGTGCACATTTCATTGTACCTGAAGAAGTGCCTGTGCAACTTCTATTTCATTGTATCTGAAGAAGTGCAGGTGCACATTTCATTGTACCTGAAGAAGTGCCTGTGCAACTTCTATTTCATTGTATCTGAAGAAGTGCAGGTGCACATTTCATTGTACCTGAAGAAGTGCCTGTGCAACTTCTATTTCATTGTATCTGAAGAAGTGCAGGTGCACATTTCATTGTACCTGAAGAAGTGCCTGTGCAACTTCTATTTCATTGTATCTGAAGAAGTGCAGGTGCACATTTCATTGTACCTGAAGAAGTGCCTGTGCAACTTCTATTTCATTGTATCTGAAGAAGTGCAGGTGCACAATTTCTCACTAGAGCTGCCTCGCAGCACAGCGCCGTTTGCCCCGACACAAACATGTCAATTTCACACCCGAGGCTGCGGGGCTGCATTTGACTTGGGGCTTCGCCCGATTTCCTCTGCAGTTTCATGATCCTCAAAAACCAGGACCACGAAACTGAGGAGGAAATGGGGTGAAGCCCCGAGTCAAAATGCATCCCCGGAGCTTCGGGTGTGAAATTGACATGTTTGTGTCGGGGCAAACGGCGGCTGTGCTGCGAGGCAGCTCTAATGAGAAATCGCCCTGAGTGAAAGAGCTGGGTGGATCCAGACTTTGGATGACAACTGGATATGGCGTGCCCAAAGTGCATCATTAATTTTCATTTGAGTATTATAGTGACAGACTCGACTCCAGTGAGACGCAGGCAGCCCACTTGTTTTTAAAAACCAGTCATCCAAACGTCCTGCTGTGATGCAGGGTAACAACAGAGCCATAAATGTGCGCAGGGTCACAGCTGCATTTCTGGGAAAAGAGAAATCGCAGAGGAAGAAGAGCTGTGCTCTCATGTACGTTGGCAGCTGTGACGTTACAGGGCTCACACGAGTGGATGCATGAGCAGTATGAGAACTCCAGCTGGACATGGCATGTCACTAGAATGGTTGCAGAGGGATTCCCGGAGAGCACCCAAGAACCTTCTCATTTTGAAGACAGATGGGTGGTGGAATGAGATTTATAGCAACCGGGGGCATACTGGAGACCAGTATGGTTGGTTCCAGGGCCCTTTCTCTTGAGTCACAGTGAGAAATGTGTCGCAGGTTCTCCTTGATTCCTGTAAATGTGATGCTCAAGTCCGACTGTGACCATGGCATATGTGGAGGAGGAGTTTCACTCTTCCCTCCCATGCCATTCTTTTGGGCGGATACAAACAGAAAAGAACTACTGCAAACTGTGCATATTGCAAACTTATATTCAATGCAATAACAATATATCAGACTATGTTTTACAGAGAACTGAAGCCAATGATGTCAATGAAGATGGATGTGGATGAAGATGGATGTGAATATAAGTTTGCAATATGCACAGTTTGCAGTAGTTCTTTTCTGTTTGTATCCTTATTATACTGCAACCCCCCTCTATCTTTCTGATTCTTTTGGGCGGAAACAGTCCTGAGATGGTGCTGTTGGGCCCACTAGAGAAGCCCACAGATGCCCATGTGGGTTTCAGTGGGTCAAATGCTGCCTTCCAGACCCTTTCAGATCAGGGAAATGGTGCAGGCAGGAAGACTGGACCCATCCTGTGTCATTTGTAACGTGCAAAGAGGCTTAAGGCTCCATGCTTTGGAGAAGGAGAATTCGTTATGCAGAGCCGAGTTGAAACAGGCCGATTTTCATATGATACACCACAGACCAAATGCTGTATTCCTGCCAAGGGGGGATTTGGTTAACTTGGGGCAAATTCTGATTTTGTCGTTGTTGCTAACAGCAGAGAGATACTCACAAAGCAATGGATATTCTTCATTCCTCATGAATGCTCAGCCATTCTTGTTCCAGCTGGATGGATTCAAACAGTTACCAGCAAACTACCCTT
>NW_015161603.1:8364-15621 GCF_001447785.1 Gekko japonicus | reverse complement strand
ACCATGGAAGCAGGTGTGGGTGACCACCCTTCCCCGCCCCTTGTCTTGGTAAGTTATGCTGTGACAGCCCATAATATATGATGGCAGAAATGCAATAGGTATCTGTTTTGCCACCAAAAGCAAAATATTTTTACAAGCAAGTTATCTGTTTTTAATTTGGGAGTGCTGACACTCGATCCAGTCTCTGGCTGTATAAGCAGAAGCCCCTCCCCACTCCTTTCTGTTTGAATCAGCATGTCAGCTTGGTGTAGTGCCAGTTTGGTGTAGTGGTTAAGTGCGCGGACTCTAATCTGGGAGAACCGAGTTTGATTCCCCACGCCTCCACTTGCTGGATGACCTTGGGCAAGCCGTAGTTTTGATAAGAGCTGTTCTTGAAAAAGAGCAGTTTCTGTCAAGAGCTCTCTCAGCCCCGCCTACCTCACAGGGTGTCTGTTGTGGGGAGGGGAAGGGAAAGGAGTTTGTAAGCCGCCCTGAGACACCTTTGGGTAGTGAAGGGCGGGGTATAAATCCAATCTCTTCTTCTTCTTCTTCTCACCAGAATTTCCCAGTTATTTCTTGCAAGCTTCGTCATAGCCTATGAAATAAATAAAAATTCTTCTCAGCGCAACCTTTAAACAATATCTGCTGTATAAAGCAATCAAAGTATGTGTCCAGAGATTTTCCAGGCAAGATTACATTTAGAGAAAAAAAATCAAAAGAAGGAAACAGAAGGATCCCTGTCACTGTCAAAGAAATGTGCTGGCTGGTTTAAGGGGGGGGGGGAGGAAGAAACCGGGCCAGATTGTTATATTTAATTAGATTACTGCTTTAGGGCCACAGATGAAACTGAGTTCCTGCTGTTTTGAATGATTATCTAACTGTTGGTTTGAAAGAGATAGTGGAGCAGTGCTTTCCTAGAGTTTAATAACGGCCTTACATTTGTGTCATCAGAGATGTTTAAATAAGTTCAAGCAGTGCACCCGCAGTCCCAATACCTTTTGATGTTAATAGATTATCCCCCCCCCACACACATGGGTTTCACAAAAGCCATTTGGAACAGCGTGTTCCAAATTTAAACCAGGTGTGTAAAAGTCAGTCACGCTGATTTCATTCCAGGCCATCTGTTGTAAACCAGGCTACCCAAAACTTGGCTGTGTTCCTTAAGGTATGGTCTTGAAGTAGGTTGCTCTCTTTGGGTTCATGCATTGACAAAAGCATAGAATCACACAGAGTTGGAAGGGGTCCTAGAGGCCATCTAGTCCAACCCCCTGGGGGCTCAATGCAGGATCAGCCCGGAGTATCCCTGGCAAGTGTTTGTCCAGCCGCTGCTTGAAGGCTGCTGGTGCGGGGGAGCTCACCACCTCCCGAGGCAGCCGATTCCACTGTTGAATTACTCATACTGTGAAGGAATTGTTCCCTGATACCCAGCCAGTACCTTTCCACCTGTAAATTTCAGAGACAGAGTTTTGAGTGAGGTTCTCTAAATTTGCATGTGGAATATCTTGTGATCTTAGAAGTACCTGATGGGCCAGGATAGGAAGCAGTGAAGGATGCTGGAGGAGATGCATCTTTGGATGGATCCAGCAGGGTTCTTCTTATGTTCTTATTTTGGTGTCTATCTTCTATGAAAGCCCACTAAAATGAATCAAATTGGTACAAGAACATAACTGTATTCTTACACATAGCTGGAATCAATGGCGTATTCAACAGAAAAGTACAATGGAAAGTATCCTCAAAACTCAGCTATGTAAAAAGTAGGGGCATGTATCAACATGCTGTTCATATTTATACTCAGGCCATTGCATTCTTAAATAACTGTGTTTTGTTTTCTTTATAAGGCATGTTAGGATTCTTCTGTTTTTTTATCCATTCTTGTTGCCTTTAATGGGGAGCACATTTCAGGCTGTAACACTCCCAAGTCTCATTGGGACCAGGGCTATTTTGGGGCAGGAACGCACAGGAACGGAGTTCTGGCTCGCTCCCGAGTTGGCCACGCCCAGCAGGAACTCATTAGCATAACAGGCCACACCCAACAGCAGGAACGCATTAGGATTGGCTACATTAGGGGTGTGTGGCCTACCATGCAAAGGAGTTCCTGCTACAAAAAAAGGCCCTGGGTTTTGACAACAAACAAGGCAAACAGGAAGGCCTTGGCAGCCCTGTTGGTTGCTCTACTTCCCCCCCCTTTCTTCTGGCCCATTGACCAGATATTGGAACAGAGTCGGAGAAATCTGTTCCAAGCAGTTGAGTAAAATAAGCATGGAAGGGTTCAGAGTTTAGTTCCCTCAGTCACTTTTTCTGGACTCCCCACTCCTCCTCCCCATGAATCCTGCTGGGTGACCTTGGGCCAGTCACAGTTCTCTCCGAACTCTCTCATCCCTGCCTGCCTCACCAGGTGTCTGCTGTGGGGAGAGGAAGGGCAGGCGACTGTCAGCCATTTTACGACTTTGCATGGTAGATAAAAGGTAAAGGTAAAGGTTCCCTTGCTCGAAAGCCAGTCGAGTCCGACTCTAGGGTTGTGGTGCTCATCTCCGTTTCAAAGCCGAAGAGCCAGCGCTGTCTGAAGACGTTTCTGTGGTCATGTGGCCGGCATGACTAAACAGCAAAGCGCACGGAACGGTGTTACCTTCCCACCGAAGTGGTACCTATTGTTCTTCTTGCAATTTCTTGCTTTTGAACTGCTAGGTTGGCAGGAGCTGGAACTAGAGACGGGAGCTCACTCTGTCATGTGGCAACTTGGGTCTCGAACTGCTGAACTACTGACCTTTCACAGCCTGCAGTTCAGCGTCTTAACCACTTGAGCCAACGCTGAGCTATAAAAACAACTCCTCTTCTTCAGATTTGTGCACATTTATACCCCACTTTCCTCGCCCATGGGGCCCCAAAGAGGCTTGCAACTATCTCCCCTTCCTCCTTTTATCCTCACGACAACCCTGTGAGGTAGGTTAGGCTGGGAGTGTGTGACTGGCTTAAGGTCACCCAGCCAGCTTCCATGGCCACAAGTAGGGATTTGGGTCTCCCAGATCTTACTCCAGCACTCTTAAGCACCACATCGCACAACTGAAGCCATCTAGCAAAATTTCTCTGGGCGATCGTGTTCTGCACAACCTTGCAGAAAGCAGGTTTCTTCTTCTTCTTCTTTGGGATTCTCCTTTTCCCCTGTGCTTCTCTCTAGCGATCATCATCTATTTTAGAACAGTCGATATTAGGACATGTGCAAGTATTAATGTGTGTATGTCAGTTCTATAAGAAGTCACAGGAGCAAAGCATCAGCCTCCGTAGATGCACTGAGGAGCAGAGGTCATTTCAGGGGGGATCACGGGGGATCGCAGTTCCCCCGGGTGAGGTGTGGGGGCGGGGCACACGACAAAGCCACACCCCCTGCTTCCGGCCGCCCCGCTTCTGGCCCTCATTCAGCCAGGAGGAGGCAGGAGAAGAGGGAGGGTAAGTTGCTTCCTCCCCGCCTCTCCCCACCCCTGCCTGCCTGGGGCCAGGGAGGGCCTTGGTGGGGCTTCCTCGCACTCCCGCCGGCCTTGGAGGTCCACCGCCGGGCCTTATGATGTCAGGGGGTGTGGCATATGCTAATGAGTTATGCTAATGAGTTCCCCTAGCTCTTTTTCTATGAAATGACCCCTGCTGAGGAGCAACTAATGTAGCCATTTGTGACACGCCCTAGAGAGCATGGCCCTTGAACAGTTTCCTGGGGACTCGCTGTAATCCACAGCCACGATAACATGTTTCCTCTTGGAGCAATGTCAGGGAAGGATGTCTTGAAAGGAAATCCAGCTGCAGAATCCTTCACACTATCATGAAAGCAGGTACCAGGAGATTTAGTGCAATGCTAAAATGCTGAATTAAAAAAGGAATAATAAAAAGACTGGGAGTTTTGCCTTCAGTCTATAATTTAAACATATACTTGTGGCCCTTACTGACCTACACATCTCTTCAAAAAGCTGAAGATAAAAATTAATCATGGATCGCTGTCTTTCTCGGCTCCCTTGTTAATCACCGGTGGTGAAAGGAGGAGGGGAACGTAGACCCTGTCAACCAAAGGACTGATGGGAATACTTGGGCAGCACAGTGCCCTTTTTCGTAATGTTGCGGCACCTGAACTGGAGAGTTCGAGGATCTAGGTGATGATTTGGGGAATGACTGAGGACTGCAATCAAAGGCCACAATTAACTTGATGAGCCTCAGTTATTTTTCTCCTAGCAACTCCAGGGAAGTTGGAGTAGCTAGTCTCTGGGTAACTTCACGGGCACCTTCTCATTCTGTCCTTTCTCTCTCTTTCCTTTCCCTTTTAGTGTCAGAGTCCCTACGTGCTCCTTGCTCCTCCTCTGCTTCTTTTTGGCCATTACCTGTTTTAGTACACTGACTTTTCTGCTCCTTTGGGGATGTTTGCTTCAAATTCCTGACCTTGCAGGACTCTGCCTCCTTGGGAAATCCCTGGGGTCTTTTGACTGTCCTCACCATCCAATGCATTACAATAGTCTAGTCCTGATATTACTGTGGCATGGATCCAGGTGGCCAGATCGAACATGTCAAAGTAAGGGGACATTTTGCAAGCTAGGCTGAGTTGGAAGAAAGCCCTTTTTTGCAACTGTATTAACTTGCTTCTTTAGTAAAAACACTAGCTTCGGTATAACCCCCGGGCTCTTGACTGAGTCAGCCAGGGTCAGCAGAGCTCCATTAAAAGTGGGGAGCACCGTGTCCTTCAAGATCTCTGCCTTCCCAACCAGCATTACCTCTTGTCTGTTCAGGGTTTAGTTTCAGTCACTCAGCTTCCCATCTCGCTCTATCTCCCTTTATTTTTTTCAATCCACGTTGCCCTATGCCGAGAACCGACATCTTGCTCCTCTCTGATGTTTAGGTCTGCTCTGTCCTGACAGATTCCACTTTCCCTCTGTCCCTTCCCCCATTTTACCCACATTGACACTTTTTTTAAGTTAAAAGGTAACTCCTGCTGCAAATTGGAGTAGCTCTGCTCAATTATTTGTTGTTGTATTGATTAGTGCAGACAAGGAAAGTATTCCATGCTTTGATTTCTTATTTGCTAATGTTTGCTTAGGATAAGTCCCCCTCCCACTGTTGTACCAAGTCCCTCAATAAACTCCATATATTCCTTTTTAAGTCATCAGGCCCACGGTCAGACGTGCCTTTAGATCCAACACAGCTGCACATGCCTGACGGCTCTAAAGGGCACGGTCAGACAGCAACATCTGGGAAAGGTCCCGCAGCCATTGGAACGCCGTGCTGCTCCGCCATGGAAGCGGAGTTAAAAGACACTGGGAAAAGTCCGGTCTTAATGCCTGCCAATCGGCTACAGATGGACTTTCCCCTGTCTGATTGCTCAAGCACACTCTCATGCCATTGGGATGGTCTCCTCATTCCATCCTGGCTCAGTGCCTTTCCCCCCTCACTTAGCAGTATGCGCATAACTGCATACTCAGTGGGAAACCCTCAGTGAGAAGGTGTGATTCCTCATTTATGCGCATGGGAAACAAAAGGCAAAAAATCCCACCACTGGGCCATGTGCCCTTTGATCGGGCAGTGGTGGGCTGAGTCTGCAGCTACAAAGGATGTGTGATCATGCAAAGCTGTGTCAATTTCAGCTGGGGGAAATAGACTGGCTTCCCCTCTGCACCAAATGGCACGTCTGACCACAGCCTAAACCAGGCCTTTGTCATCCTTTCCTTCCTGAAAATTTGCTACTCTCAGCCGCCTCTTTAGGTAGATCCTGCCTTTCTGCTCTGTGTACAAACATGCAAGCTAATTCTCCATTGTAGCCTGAGCACATGTTCACATGTTTGGGGGGGTATGGTAACGTCATATTCTACATGGCTACAGAAGATCTTGGGCAAGAGGTGAAATCACAAATCAGTCTATCTGCTCTCTTGAGTTAAAAAAAAAGCATAATAAAATCCTGGAAAAATAACTTCTGCTAATTTCAAGCTGAAGGCTCATCGCAAAATATTTGACTATTTATAATACTTACATGCAGCATTGACTCAATGGCAGAATCGGATTTAGGAAGTTTCTCCTTTGTATAGTATAATATAGGAAAAGTCTGGGTTCTTTCATGCTGGTATAGGCCTGTCCTAGACTATGCATATTAAAACTTTCCCCTTAGACATGGGTACAGGTACAAATTTAAAAAGGAATAGATACATGACATCGGCCCCGGTCACACGGGCCAGATATCGCGGGGGGAGGTGTGGCTAATTGCCCCGGCACAGTTTGATGCGCGATTACGTCATCAGACATGCCAGCAGCACACCACGGCTCCTTCCCTCGGCGCCGGCAGGTAAACGAGGGACCGGAGGGGAATGCTGTGCGCTGGCACGATCACACCACGGGTGTCTGGAGGCAGCCCGTGGCAAATGTTTATTAGTACCTTGGAGGTACTAGTTTTTTCAGGCGCATTGTCGGCAGTAAGCCACTGGTGCGCTCCGCTTCCCAGATGTTGGGGTGTGATCGCGCCCGGATAATCCACCCACCATCCATGGGTGGAAGATGAGAAGTGCTTGCCCACTCCAGAACCACTGATTTTGGGAGGGGTGTTGAAATACCTGAGTCAGATTGAGGTGATGAGAGTGGAGGTCCTACGACTGATAGACAACTTAAAAACTGATAAATCACCAGGCCTGGATGGCATACATCCAAGAGTTCTTTCAGAACTCAAATGTGAACTTGTGGATCTCCTTAAAAAAATATGTAACCTTTCATTAAAATCTGCCTCCATTCCTGAGGATGGGAAGGTAGCTAATGTCACTCCCATCTTTAAAAAGGGTTCCAGAGGAGATCCGGGAAATTACAGGCCAGTCAGTCTGACGTCGATACCGGGTAAGTTGATGGAAACTGTTATTAAAGGAAGAATTAGTAGGCACATTGATGAACAAAAACTATTGAGGCAGACTCAACATGGGTTCTGTAAGGGAAGATCTTGTCTCACTAACCTGTTAGTGTTTTTTGAGGGAGTGAACAAACATGTGGACAAGGGGGACTCAATAGATGTTGTTAACCTTTACTTCCAGAAAGCTTTTGATAAAGTTCCTCATCAAAGGCTCCTAAGTAAGCTCAATAGTCACGGGATAAAAAGGACAAGTCCTCTTGTGGATCCAAAACTGGCTAATAATGGGAAACAGAGAGTAAAAATGGGAAATTTTCTCAGTGGAGGGTGGTAAGCAGTGGGGTACCACAGGGATCAGTACTGGGTCCGATGCTTTTTCACTTGTTTATTAATGATTTGGAGTTGGGAGTAAGCAGTGAAGTGGCTAA
>NW_015161603.1:3767-8143 GCF_001447785.1 Gekko japonicus | reverse complement strand
CAATAAAAAAGGCCAACGCTATGCTGGGGATTATTAGGAAGGGAATTGAAAACAAATCAGCCAGTATCATAATGCCCCTGTATAAATCAATGGTGTGGCCTCATTTGGAGTACTGTGTACAGTTCTGGTCACCACACCTCAAAAATGATATTATAGCATTTGAAAAAGCGCAGAAAAGGGCAACTAGAATTATAAAAGGGTTGGAACACTTTCACTATGAAGAAAGGTTTAAACACTTGGGGCTCTTTAGCTTGGAGAAACGACGGCTGAGGGGTAACATGATTGAAGTTTATAAGATTATGCATGGGATAGAGCAGGTGGAGAAAGAGGAACTTTTCTCCCTTTCTCGCAATACAAGAACTTGTGGGCACTCAATGAAATTACTGAGCAGTTGGGTTAGAACAGATAAAAGGAAGTCCTTCGTCACCCAAAGAGTGATTAACACATGGAATTTACTGCCACAGGAGGTGGTGGCAGCTACAAGCATGGATGGCTTCAAAAGGGAATTAGATAAGCATATGGAGCAGAGGTCCATCGGTGGCTATTAGCCACAAGGTATAGATAGGAACTCTCAGTCTGGGGCAAGTGATGTGCTGTATTCTTGGTGCTGGGAGGGGGGCAACAGTGGGAGGGCTTCTAGTGTCCTGGCCCCACTGCTGGACCTTCTGAGGGCACCTGGTATTTTTGGCCACTGTGTGACAGAGTATTGGACTGGATGGGCCATTGGCCTGATCCAACATTGGCTTCTCTTATTTTCTTATGTTCTTAGCTCCTGCCAACCTAGCAGTTCGAAAGAAAGAAATTGTAAGTCGATAAATAGGTACTGCTTCAGTGGGAAGGTAACAGCATCCAACGCACTTTGGCGTTCAGTCATGCCAGCTACATGACCACAGAAATGTCTTCGGACAGTGCTGGCTCTTCAGTTTGGAAACGGAGATGAGCACTGCCTGCCCCCTAGAGTTGGATTCAACTGGCTTTTGAGCAAGGGAAACCTTTAGTATTCTGATGCTCTTCTTTTTCTTTCATCTTTCAATCTTCAGGCCCTTGTGAGTGCTTTGTCCCACTCAAGCATCAGACCAGCTTGGCCAGTGAAAGCCACAGACTGATTGCGCTAGATTCACTGCTCTATGACATCATAGCCATTCAGCCAATCATTGCCATAGCATCATCACCACCACAAGCCTATCTTTTTTGGAAAGCAATCCATATGGTTAGAGGTTTTCTTTTACTTGTAGTTTGTAACAGAGGTCATTTCGGGGGGGATCGTGGGGGATCGCTGTCCCCCCGGGTGAGGTAGGGGGGCGGGGCACATGACGAAGCCCCGCCCCCTGCTTCCGGCCACCCCGCTTCCGGCCCTCATTCATTATGCTAATGAGTTCCCCTAGCTCTTTTTCTACGAAACGACCCCTGGTTTGTAATGAGGAACTCAACGTCTACTGTCACTTTGAACTGTCTGTTTTATTGACTGTGGAGAGTTCTTATTTTTGGATCCTACCTTTAGTAGAGAACTGTCCATATGTAGCTTGAGGATATTTGTTGTACCGCTGCAGAAGGCATTCGCCGAAACATATTTGATGTTTTTGTTCAATTTCTGTTATTCTTTGGCCAACTGAGTATGTGATACATGTTGATTGGCTTCTTATCCTTCACTGAAAACTCCACAAAGCATTTACCCTCCCAAATTCATCCTTGCAAGGGAATGGTTTGTGCTTCATGCTTTGTGGGGCTGTATGCCATTAACCTCCGTGGCCTTGCCATGATGCATCCCGGAAGCTGGTAAACATACAGAAAGGGAAAAAACCATTTATTTGAAGGCAAAGTATTTTTTTAATAATAAAAAAGTATTTCCTCACACAGAGACTGGGGCCATTGCCCTTAATAGCCATTTTGGAAGCTGGCTGCCAAATTGCAGTGCTTTCAGATATGAAGGCTTCATAATAGAGCGTCCTGGATACTATTATGCGTATTTCACTGCAAACATCATTAATGGAGCCAGCTCTTAAGAGTGCATTTGATTAAGAAAAGAGATGGTTCTGTATAACTGAACAGGAGGCAAAAGACCCTTGGGCCATCCTTGCTTGCACTCCTGAAACTCAGCTCAGCTACATGTGGGGTGAGGAAATGGGGAAAACTAGTTCCTCTCATACGCAGCGTCGATCCTTGCTCCCTGTGAAAACGGATCACATCTTGCCAAGTGGTGTGCAGAGCACAATATGTGAGGTTCTGTTCAGGGAGCTTATTTATTGAGCTCATGCTGGGCCACCACACATGTTGGAGTTTTGTGCTGGAGAGGCGACAGCACGTGAGCAATCTGATGAATGTCAGTGCCATCACAGGACGCGATTAGTCCACTTGAACTCAAGGGACAGCTTTAATATATCTTCATGTGTTTCATATTTCGATTTCATACTTTTCTGCAAACCTGAGGTCTTCGGAAATGGGGAAAACTAGTTCCTCTCATACACAGTTTCGATCCTTGCTCCCTATGAAAACAGATTACATCTTGCCAAGTGGTGTACAGAGCACAATATGTAAGGTTCTGTTCAGGGAGCTCCACACATGTTGGAGTTTTGTGCTGGAGAAGACACAGCATGTGAGCAATCTGATGAATGTCAGTACCATCATAGGATGCGTTTAGTCCACTTGAACAGCTTTAATATATCTTCATGTGTTTCACATTTCGATTTCATATTTTTCTGCAAACCTGAGGTATTTTCCAGATTTGTAGAAAGTGCCATCTTGCCCCTTCACGGCTTCAGTCCCGGGACCAGGGGTCATTTCGTAGAAAAAGAGGTGCGGGAGCTCATTAGCATAACTCATTAGCATAGCCTATTTG
Source organism: Gekko japonicus (assembly GCF_001447785.1). Taxonomy (NCBI): domain Eukaryota; kingdom Metazoa; phylum Chordata; class Lepidosauria; order Squamata; family Gekkonidae; genus Gekko; species Gekko japonicus. The sequence continues at coordinate 5,307 of NW_015161603.1, read as the reverse complement.
CATATGCCACACCCCCTGACATCATTGGAAGTATGTCAGAAGACAACACCTACTGTTCAGGCTCCACTGAACTGTTTTGGATCGCTAGCTTGGGGGGGGGGAGAATATACAGATCTGTCCTCACAGAGGAGGGAGAGCTTGTACCTGAATAAAACCTGGTCTTGAAGGTGCCCCTGGACTGTTTTGGACCGGGGGGCTGGGGGGTGGCTTTGCAACTTACCTGGCTGCTTCTTGCTCTGACTGAGGGCTGCTGGGAGCAGGGGGTGGGGCTTGTTGCATGTGCCCGCCCCCCTGGGCTCTTTACTGCCAGAGCTCCACTTCTGTGCGCTCCTGCAGGAAATGACCCCTGCCCGGGACATAAGGCAAGTGGGGACCGTCAAGGACTTGCAGGAGGAATCTTTATCCCTCACCCCACCCCCCGCCGCTGCCTGTGCTCCTTTGATCACGTTTGGATTTTTTAAATCCCCCAATTTATTTATTTTTTTTAGATTTCCCATTTTTCTGCAATCCTGCGGCCCTTTTTAGGTTTGTAGAAAGATCTGTCTTGCCCATTCACAGCTCCAGTCACTGGCTTTAAGTATCCTAAAATCTGTCCGACTTCACTATTCGTATACAGAAGACGATGTGTACTGAAAAAAGCCTAGCAAATGTCATGTTTGTAGTGGACCGTGAGTGCAGAGGTTTTTCACCTGCCTATGAGTTTCTCGGGTCTGGAACAGTTTCAGTAAGAACTGCCCATTGCCTAATCTAAAGGAAATGTTGATAGTTCCTTGAGGCAAAAAAAATAGAATTTTTTAAAAAACACCCTCAAAAAACTTTGCGTCTGAAGAAATGGAAGTTACAAAAGTAACTGCATTGCAAAGATCTCTGCCTCCTGATGGTTTCGCTCTTTTGAAACTGCTCCTTGCCGCATGTCTTCAGAGGGCTGTATGCCGCAGACGGGTTCTGCTAACAGAGGCACTTTGATAGGAAGGGTTTTCGGGGGTTATGCCTCAGGAAAAGCTCCTGCTGCTGGGGGAGCCAGAATGTATCTCTGTTCTCTTGAGTTCAGCTGAGGTTGAATTCATTGAACTGTGCGGGTGGTCGGGTGATCTTGTGAAATGTCTGAAGCTACTGAATGTTTGCAATCTGAGGAATCCCAGTCAGTGTGGAAACATCCACCCTGACCGCTGCAAAACTCTTGCAAAATGCAAACCCTCGTGTCTGCTGTCAGGTGCATTTTCTGTCACAATGCCACCCTCTCTCTGCAAAAACCTTGCCTCTGGGAAACATGTTTTAATAACTCCGTCTTCTGTGAAACAGAGGTATTTGTTAGTCATTGAGCTGGCAGTTTAAAGGTACCCTTCTCAACACTGGGTTTTTGCTCCACTTTAACTGTGACCGATTTCACACAAGAGCTGCGCCGCGGTCGCACCTCCCTTTGCCCCGCTTCTATTGGTCAATTTCCCACTCGAAGCCACGCGGCTGCATTTTGACTCGCGGCTTTGCTCGATTTTCCCCGCGGTTTCGTGATCCTCAAAAAACAGGATCACGAAACCGC
>NW_015161603.1:0-2524 GCF_001447785.1 Gekko japonicus | reverse complement strand
CATTCCTGCACAGGGCATGATATTAGGGTTGCCAGATCATATCTGGCCACTGGTGGGGGAGTCCCGGTCCTCGTCCTGGAGCTCTTCAGCGCATGTGCAAAGTGCATGTGCCGCGATGACGTCACCCAGAAGTGATGTCATCGCTCAGGACACACTGCGGAGGCACTCTATAATTTAAGGGAAAACTCTATGGTTTTCCCTTAAACAATTGACCACCCCCCCCCCCCGCAATGTGCCCTGCGCAATGACGTCACCTCTGGGAGACGTCACTGTGCCGGGTGCATTGCCACGAACAGGGTGCTTTGGGGGCAGGGTTCCGAAAATGGGCAAACCCCCACCCCGATTGGGGGAACGTCAGCCCTACATGATATACCTCTGGAAGGAGTCTGTCACCCCATCTCCCACCCCCTAGGTACAGCTTCCACGGTTTTCAACTTTTCAAGTTAACAAGTGTAAAATGTCAATATTGAACTTTTGCTGGAATAAATGATCAGACTAAGAGATATGATAAAAAGTAGAGACATCTCCCTGCCAACTAAAGTCCGCATGGTCAAAGCAATGGTATTCCCAGTAGTTATGTATGGCTGCGAGAGTTGGACTATAAGGAAGGCCGAGCGCCGAAGAATAGATTCTTTTGAACTATGGTGCTGGAGAAGACTCTTGAGAGTCCCTTGGACTGCAAGAAGATCAAATCAGTCAATCCTAAAAGAAATCAACCCTGACTGTTCCCTGGAAGGCCAGGTAATGAAACTGAAGCTCAAATACTTTGGCCACCCAATGAGAAGGGAGCACTCACTGGAGAAGAAGACCCTGATGCTGGGAAAGACTGAAGGTCAAAGAAGAAGACGGGGACGGCAAAGGATGAGATGGTTAGACAGTGTCAGAGATGCAACAAACATGAAGTTGAGCAAACTTCAGAGGACGGCGGAAGACCGGAAGGCCTGGCGTGATCTGGTCCATGGAGTCGCGAAGAGTCGGACTCGACTGTGCGACTGAACAACAAAAGAGATATGTATGCACACTAGCAAGACCTAGGGTTGCCAGTCTCCAGGTGGTGGCTGAAAACCTTCTGGGATCACAACTGATCTGCAGGCGACAGAGATCAGTTCACCCAGAGAAAATGGCCTCTTCGGAAGGCGGGCTCTCTGGCACTGCGCCCTGCTGAAGCCCCTCCCCTCCCCAAACCCCACCCTCCTCAGGCTCCACCCCCTAAACCTCCAGGTATTCCCCAGCTTAGAGCTGGCAACCCTGGCAAGACCTAATGTGAAAACGTCTGCATTGGATGGTGTCCACCAAGGCTCCTTCTAAGCTGCGGAGTCTTGTGAGCAAAAATTCTACTTTGTGAGCTCCTGGCATGAAAGTCGTGAGCCAGCGATTTGGCTACTGCATCAGTTCGTTTGCTCCGGAGCCTTCCTGAGCCAAGAGAGAAATGTGTGAGCCAGAGGCTGAAAAACTGTGAGCTAGCTCACACTCACTCAGCTTAGAGGGAACACTGGCAACCGGTCCCTTCCTCGAGAAAGACCGTATTTCTTTCATTTGTTGCGGTCACCAAAGGAGCAAGCAAGAACTGGCAAGCTCTGCCCGTCTGCAGATATACACCAGCTAGTTTTACTTCTGCTTTTGAGTGATATTTATAGTTTCCCATTTCTACTGTGTTGAAGGGACTTGCACTGAAAAGCTGCCGCAGCATCTCTTTGCCCAGTCGTTTGGACACTTCCTTGTGGTGTTTCGACAGAATTTTCTGTTTTGTTTTTAGCAAAGTGAAAAGTTCATTCTATTTTTGATTGCCGTGAAACGCAGTCCCTTCCTTCTGTCGTTTTGAACTTTTAGAAATGCTTTCAATTTTGAGACCAACCTGCAAGCAGTGATTATAGACTCTTGCATTCTGATCTGCGCTGCGGTCGAGTGGAGAAACTTGGCTCCAGATATGGAAATTAATACCATGAAGTTGCTGCCAGAGGGATGTGTGCTGATCCCACAATACAGCTGTCAGCACCAATCAGCAGCATCCTCCTGAATGTGTGTTTTGAAAGTCAGAAATACACGCGTTCTCTTAGGAATGAAACCATGTTGCTCGTATGCAAATCTTTAAGGAAATAATTAAAGGAATATCTGTCTTTGCGCTGCACAGTGGGGTGTTTAAATGGAAATCTTTGCCCTGTCCTACCCATGCTACAGGTTCATATGGATTCCTTTTTCTTTTATGGCTTCTCTCCAAAAAATGGTAGGGTGGAAGGGCTGATAATTCTCTGTTTCAGCTCTTTAGCCCCCGTCACCAAACTACAATGACCAGGGTTTCCTAGAAAAAATGACAGACTGTGAAATCAATTTAGGTCTAATGTGAGATATGTTCTGAGACTAGATTCATAATGGACATTGAGCCTGGAAAAAGAGACAGGCTGTGGAGAGGAGTGACAATGCCTCATTGGCAGAGGGTCTCAGGTTCAAATCCCGTTAAAAGGATGAGGTAACAGGTGGTGCAAAAGTCCTCTTCTTGAGACCCAGGAGAGCAGCTGCCAGTCAG
>NW_015161602.1:35996-36741 GCF_001447785.1 Gekko japonicus | reverse complement strand
AAAATGGAGTTGATTAAGGTAAGTTGTATTTTTTTGCAGATGGGGGTAGGGTTTCCCATCATATAAAAAGCCTGGGCTACACCTGGTTCTGCTGTGTGCCTTTTGTTCTTCATTTGGGAACCTGGACTTCAAGAGAGGGAGCAGTGAGGACTTCTGGGGGATGGGAAATCACTCCTCCACTGGCCCCTGCTTCCTCTCCTCTTACTTGTCCCCCAGTCCTCTTGCTGCTGTTGCTTTCTCTGCACCCATCCCCTGTTCATCACAGCTGCTGCCTCCTTCCTCTTTCCTGCAGTTCTGCTGTCAACTTCTCCCCCTTCTTGCCCCCAACCCTGCTGCTTCCCCACACTGCGACCATTCCATCAGTGTTACTTCTTTCCTCTGTTCCTCATTTTTAAAAACATCTTAAGTATAGGGTTGCTAGGCAACCTATGAGTATCAACCATGATGCTCTGTCACCTTAGTCTGAAGTTTATTGAAAGTGCAATTTATGAACCTGTGCACTCATCACTTCTCTGAGAGGAATATATTTTTAAATTTGGGGATTTTTTTTTTTTTGCATACCAGCTGGTGCCCCCAGGTCTTGATCTATATGCAGAGAGTCAGGTTCATAATTAGATGTAGGAGGAGGAGGAGTGTAAGTGAAGCAACTCAGAAAACAGTTGTGGTGTCCGTCCGTCCCGATTTAAGCCTTTCAGCCTTTTTTCACAATTTGCTCCACCACGATGAGAAGCAGTCATTCTTAATG
>NW_015161602.1:15810-27965 GCF_001447785.1 Gekko japonicus | reverse complement strand
GGCAACCCCAATTATTTTATTTATTTATTTATTTATTTATTTATTTATTTATTATTTAGATTTTTATCCCGCCCTCCCCGTAGGCTCAGGGCGGCTTACACGGCATATCGCCGGTATAATACAACAATAAAAACATTAAAAATATTAAATAACAGCAAATATTAAAACATCATACATTCAAAGCAGTATCTGGTGTTCACCTTCTAAGAACTAGATGGCGATCTCCTAAAAGTCTCACTCTCTTTCCGAAGTGCCCACATCTTGGTGACCCTGTCCACAAGGCTTGGGGCGTAGATGGTACCATGGTGATTGCGGCTCCTATTCGAACGCCTGGTGGAAGAGCTCCGTCTTGCAGGCTCTGCGGAACTGTGCTAGGTCCCGCAGAGCCCTGATCTCCTCTGGGAGCTCGTTCCACCAGATAGGAGCCGCCACCGAGAACGCCCTGTTCCTGGTCGTAGCGAGTTTGATAACCCGGGGACCTGGCACATCCAACAAGTTCTGAGTCCCAGACCGTAGTGCTCTTGGGGGCATATGTGGGGAAAGGCAGTCCCTTAGGTAGGCTGGTCCCTGGCCATTAATTACCAAAGACAACAGAATTTGAAATGTATCTATTTCCCCCAGTTGCTAACTATTCTTGTACAACAAGCAGTAATTTCTCTTCCACTTAATAACAGGGTTCATACCCTCTCTGCTCTGCCTATTTTGGAATCCCAGATATGTTGATTGCTCTAGTCTAAACCTGCTTGGTGAAGGGTTGACACCTGTGAGTCAGAGGCGGGTCCCTATTTGTATAGGCCCACCCCAGAGTTAGATTGACTCTTATCCCATTTTGCAGTGGAAATATTCACTCATTGGATCATCCCAACCTGGGACTCATTGATCCTGACTAGGACTTCCTCCTTTAACTACCATATAGCATGAAAAAAAAAAGTACAGAGTGCCCTCCCCCCAATATATTAGCTCTCATGATGGCTGTCCCTCATTTGCATCTGAACGTTTGTTTTTCTTTTGAAATTGGTAGGCCTTAAATCCCCCCCCCCATTCCCGCTATGCTTGAGACTTCAAATAAAGGTATCAGATCCTTGATCCTCATAATAAATCTACAAGATCAGGAATACCCACTTCCCTTGACCAGATGTCTCCTATGGAATAGGAAGCCTAGAAAATTGTCTGGTGGATGTTAAGAGTTCTAGTTGTAGCTAGATTAGGGCTGATCCTGGGTCACGAATGGTCTACGATTGTAAAACTGGATACAGTTTGGTGCATTGTATCAGTTCCCAATGTTTTACTATATAACAAAATGTGATATTTTCCTTCAGGCCCAGCTTCAAAATTTGATGCTGTATTGTTTTCTGATATTTTCAGTATTGAAAATGCCAAGCAAAAAATGGAATATGACATGATAATTAAGGCAGCAGAAATGAAGAAATATTTCAAGAGACAAGAACTGATACTTCTGAGGCATGAATTTCAAAATCTGCTCCAGATTAACAAGGATTTGCCGAAGCACATGCAGCTTGACAGAGCAGTATGCCTGGGGTTTTCTCCTTTGTCTCGGGGGCTCAGACCTTGGCTTGTCCAGTGTTTTTTAAATTAGTATATTATTTGGATTTCTTTTATAAGAGCTCTCAGAAGTCTGCAACCTATATAAAACAGAAAAAATAGATCATAACAGTAAAAATGCCAAACAATAAGAGTAAAATGCTCAGAATTCAAGACTAAAGTTCTTTTCAGTTTAGTGTAGTGGTTTGGTGGTTTCAACCAGTTTGGTGTAGTGGTTAAGTGCACGGACTCTAATCTGGGAGAACTGGGTTTGATTCCCCACTCCTCCACTTGAACCTGCTGGATGACCTTGGGCACAGCTGTTCTTGAAAAAGAGCAGTTTCTGTCAGAGCTCTCTCAGCCCCACCTACCTCACAGGCAATGTTCCCTCTAAGCTGTGAAGTCCTGTGAGCAAAAATTCCACTTTGTGAGCTACTGGCATTAAATTTGTGAGCAAGCAATTTGGCTACTGCATAAATTAGTTTGCTCTGGAGCCATCCTTTCTGAGCTAAGACAAAAACATGTGAGACGGAGGCTAAAATACTGTGAGCTAGCTCACACTAACTCAGCTTAGAGGGAACACTGCTCACAGGGTGTCTGTTGTGGGGAGGGGAAGGGAAAGGAGTTTGTAAGCCGCTCTGAGACTCCTTTGGGTAGTGAAGGGTGGGGTATAAATCCAATCTCCCCCCCTCCTCCTCCTTCTTCTGTGTTTACTTCACCCATTGAGAGTGAGTCCACTGTTTCCATTTCTGCTTATTCTAGTGGGAAAAGTTAAAATGTGCTCGTTTTTCTCCCCTCCTCTGTGTACTCTTGATATTGTCTAATCCAGCATTTCCTAGCTGAGCCTTGATGATCCTCCGTGCTAGATTTTAGATTTATATTGTGCTGCTTTCTCCTGCAACAGGGGTTTCAATGCCCCTTTTCAGAAGAGAGACAAGGGCTGCGGTCACACACACTAAACAATGCACTTTCAATCCACCTTCAATGCACTTTCAAAGTGGATTTTGCCAGTTCACACAGTAAAAATCCAGTTGGAAAGTGGATTGAAAGTGGATTCTTTAATGTGTGTGACCACAGCCATAGAAGTGCTTTTTAAGTCATGACCAGATGAGAGATACAAAATCATGACCAGTAGTGCAGTCCTAAATAGTCACACCCTTCTAAACTCACTGTATTTTGAACCGTGTAACCCTGCTTGAAATGCACTATAGTCAAAGCAGATCAGGGAAACCACTCTGGGCCATTGAGTTCCAAGAAATTTGGTTAGTATGACAGTCTCTTTGCCATATATGTAAAGCAAACAGCATAATATTAAGAATGATGAGATTTAGTCTGAGGCTGTGTATGTGGTGTAGATGCTCCATATACTCAGCAGTTTGCCTTATGAATGAAGAGAACAGTTTGGGACTGCAGGGACGAATCTGCTAAAGTGCAACTTTTATTCCTGCTCAAAATATTATCATGGCTGCCGTCTGTCCATTCCCTTGTCAGGTAGATTGCTGGCTAATAGTTGAGGATGGAGATTCATATCATTAACACTATATTTAAACCACCCTGACATGTCACATTTTAGCAGTCAGGAGTAAAACTGAAAAACAGGCTAGAAATCTCGTAACAAATAAACAAAGAAACACATGGCTATGTTTTCAATATGCAGGAATTTGAAATAGACCGCAGAATTCGTGCAGAAATGGATAGAAAGACCGCATACAGTATCCGACTGGTGATGAAGGAATTAGCTTGGGAACAGGAAAAACATCGCATTGAGCTACAGAAACTACAGAATCGGTATGGGCTGTATTTCCCCCCCCCTCCCTTGTGTCCCTCATTCTCTGAAGGAGATTGTGCATTTGCTAAGTTTTTGTTATCAAGGGAATGAAAAAGTTGTTCTTCACAGTGGAAATCTTTCCATCGGTTACTTCTGACATTTCTCTCATTTTGTAGCTAAGTTAAACAGCACATGCAAAGCTAGTGTTTGCCTGCCATTTGTTAGTCAGGTAAAATGGAGGGATTGTTAACTGGTGTAGTGAATAGGGTGGATGAACAGACTTGGATGAGAGGGATATGGGTTCAAATTCCCATTGAGCCATAAAACTCACCGGCTAACTTTGAGCCAGCCACTCTTTCTCAGCCTAGCATACTTCATACAGTTGTTGCGAGGATAAAATGGAGGGAAGAGAGACTGTATGTGCACCCTGAGCATCTTGGAAGAAGAATAAGATAAAAATGTAATAATACATGTGTGAGTGAATCTACATTCTATTTTTTCATTCTTCATCAACTTAGCAGGCTGCCGTTGATGTGTGTTACAGAAACAAATAAAAAAGAAGCAAAATCATGAAGCAAATTAGGTTGTCCGGGTCATTGGTTTTTATCTTGATGTTCCTTTTTGAGGAATGGACACAAGCAAAGCTGAAACTTTAAAATAGAGGCAGGTCAGGGCAGATTTCACTCCATTTCCCCATATTTCTTGGCTTGACCTCTTTTACAGTGTGTGTTAAGCCTACTCCGCTAGGGGTGTGTAAGAAAAAAAATTCAGGTCTATTTGGATTTGGGTGTTTGGAACCCAAAAATATTCGGTATTCCCAAATATCAGTATTGGTATTGTACTGGTATTCGGGTTAGTATCTGGGAAACCTGAATATATTCAGCTCCATTATACCCTATGGGGACCATCCCCATGAGGTATAATGGGGAATTTCACTCAGGGAGTCATGCGGAGCTGACTTGGCATGTGAAGGGGTTTAAACTTTAAACCCCCTCCCCTCCCGAAGCTGGGCCACAACTGCAGCATGACTCCACAGAGAAGGGAGAGAAGCTGCAGTATGACTCTGGAGAGAAGGGATGGGGGTTTAAAGTTAAAGCTCCTCCCTCCCCTCTTGGAGTCAGGCCACAGTTGTGGCAGCTGTGGCCTGACTCTGGGAGAGGATGAAGAGGGTTTAAACTTTAAACCCCTTCCTTTCACTCAGGAGGCCTGAATAAAAGCTGGATAATATCGACTTTTATTCAGGTGGGGCTAGTTCAGTAGCTGAATACAGATCTCTGTAAGGTATTTTTTGGGTATTTATTTGGCTTGGTATATACCGAGCACACACCCCTACTCACAGCTGAGAGGATTGCTCTCTGAGCTATCCTGAAATAGTGGTTGAGTCCACATGCTTCCCACTGTTCCCTTTACCCAATCATAATCAGGAGCACATCGTCAATGCTTATGGCCCTAGAGCAGAATATTTAAAAAAGAAGAGATCTAGCTTGCCTTTTCTTGGCAGGTGAACAAATGGTTATCACTTCCCTGCTTAGCTGTCTCCATAAAGGGGGATCAGTTACTCTCAACCTGAAACACGAGGATTTTATGACCAAGTTCCCAGGCTAGAGAGTGTTCTCTGAGGCCAGGGACTCAAGACATCTTGCATTTCCCAGTCGTAACAGGCAAAACTATGTACCAGTTGGAGATTTTGAAAAAGGAGATAAGAGAGAGGAAGAGGATGCAAAAGCCCTGACCTGGATAGCCCAGGCTAGCCTGATCTCATCAGATCCTAGCTGCTAAGCAGAGTCGGCCTTGGTCAGTATTTGGATGAGAGACCCCCCCAAAGAATACCAGGGTTGAGATGCAGAGACAGGCAATGGCAAATCACCTCTGAATGTCTCTTGTCTTGTGTCACGACTCAGGTGGGGTGTCACCTGACGCTGCCACCACTCTGGATTTAGGTTCCCCTGAGAAGGCCCAGAGTACCCTCCCAAGACCTTCAGACCTCCCTTTAGGCCGAATAACAGGCGTGAGGACCAGGCAGAGTAAAACAAGGAAAAGGTTTATTTTATAGGAGGTCGAACAACAAGGTGCAGAATAATAACAGTAAGTGGGTGAAAAGAAAAGAAATAAAATGCCCTAACGCGTCTAAATATACTTTCCCTAGCTCACCTAGCTCACTATCTCAAGTGGCCTTACACTACTCACCCTGTCCTCAGGATGAGGGTCTCTCCCCTGCAGCAACCTTTCTTCTGGCTCTGCCCTCTGGAAGAAAGAACAGCTCTTTCTGCTGCTCCAGAACTTTTATTTCCAGCCCTCCTCTTTTCCTATTTGTCCATTTTGGCTCTAAAACCTCTCAGGGGCTTCTGGGAGTTGTAGGCCTAGCCTCACCTACTGCCAGCCAGGCTCCTTGGGCCTAGTAGGCCTCTGGTGGCACAGCCCAGATCATGACACCTTGAAAACCCCATGGAGTCATTATAAGTCAGCGGTGACTTGACGGCAAATAAATAAATAAAAATGAGAAGGTCATGAGTAGGGATGGGCATGAACCCGGAAAATGGAGGTTTGTGCAGGTTCTTTGTTCATGGGGTCTCATGAACCACAAATCTCCATGAGCCTTTCTTTTTAATGAACTGGTTCATAGTTCGTGATGTGGTTTCTCATGAACCACAAATCTCCATGAACCTTTCTGTTTAATGAACTGGTTCATAGTTCGTGATGCGGTGCGGCTTACAAAAGCTATTTAAAGAGATCCCTTTAAATGGTTTTTGCAAGCTGTGCCACTGTGACGCGACTCGCAAGTGAACTCAGAAGGCATTTGGACTGGATAGGCCATTGGCCTGATCCAACATGGCTTCTTTTATGTCCTTATCTTCTCATGAAGAGTTTGACATCCCCTAGCTCAGGAAAGGGGATGCAATCACACAGCTACCATGTAGGACTGCTTGCCATGTTTCCCAGGCAATGGAATTGGGAACATGGACATCAGACAGGCAGAACATCATGCCACCAGGTTGTGAGTAAGGGAGTGTGTGTGATGATTGTTCAGTCCTATAAAGAAAGCACCAGCCAGAGCAAGGTGATTATTCCTGTTTATAAGGGAGAGCCCTGGAGATATAGTAAGCAAGTGAGCATTTTAAACCCTCTTGTGCTGCTAGTCTGATCCCCACCCAGACAATGTGCAAACTTGAAAAAGCTAGAACCCCAGCTTTAAATGGCACTCTGCTTTGATTCCTCAGGTTCCGGAGCAATGTTGAGTATGACAGAATTGTGGTCCAAGCCATGAGAAGCAGCCATCAAATCTCCACGTATAGACTTCTGGCGATTTCAGAAAATTTATACAAAGTCAAGAAACGAACTCAGGTGGGGAAAAGAAGAACAAGCAAATATGAATGGAAAGGAAAAGAACTAGACCAAAAAAAAGACAGCCAGAAAGAACTGAGTAAGTGCATGTGGAAGGGCTAAGCATGACAGACGCCTTGCAGCCATGTAAATTTAGCTTGCATCTTATGGGGCTGTACTGATGTAGTGACTCTAGGTTGTGCATGAATTTGTGCTATTTCCACCAATAGGGCGAGTTAATCATAGCTGGGGGTGTACAATTTTTTTCTTCGTTGGTATTTTTTTTGTTTGGGTCTATTAGACCAAAAAAGAAAATATTCATTTATTTATTTCTATCCGCCCTCCCCACAAGCAGGCTCCAAAAAAAGAATTTATTTATATTTCTATCCTGCCCTCTCCAAAAGCAGACTCAGGGCAGGCCAAGTCAGTAATTTACAAAGCCATTAAAAACAATTATCAATTACAGCCCTAAATAGCTGGGCAGAACTAGGCCATAATCAAAACAGTAAGGGTATGGTATTTGGATTGGGGATTTTTGAGGAAGCTGGCCCCAGGATCTGCGTGCCGCAGTGAGGTCTCTCCCAGCCGCATGCAGACCTGACTGGGATGGCTTCTAATGCAGCGCTGTTTAGACTGCTCTGCAGAAGAAGCTGACCCCAGAGTTTGTGTGCTATGGGGAAGTCTCTCCCTGCCTCACACAGTTCCTGGCTGGAATGCCTTCTCCCGCAGCATGGTTAAAACTGGTCTGCATGGGAAGATAGCCCCAAGCTGAACCAGTGGAAATAGTCTGCTCCCCCTAGAACAGCTGATCCTCAGGCTGTCTTCTGCAGTCCCTTTAAACTTTAAAGGGACTGCAGTAGAAGCCCATCAAACGGGTGAGAGGTGGGAGCAATCTGCTCCCGCCTCTCTGCTGTTTTCGAATCTACCAGTGATTCCTGAATATATCAGGGATTTTCTCAGGATTTTTTTTTTCCCAAGAAAACCCGGATGCATTTGGGAAGCCAAAATATATACCCCCAAAATATCAATAAGGTATTTTTCGGGTTTATTTTTGACTTGAGTAAATCTGAATGCACACCCCTAATCATAATGATGATCTTTATAGAGAAACATCACCACAATTTAAGTGTGGTTTATTGAAAAATATTTATATTTGTTAAGGTTTTATTTATTTATTTATCATCTTTATATCCCGCCCCCCGCGGATGGGCTCAGGGCGGCTCACATATGTTGGCACAATATGGCCAGTTGGCATAAACATTTAAAACAGTTAAAACAACATTGCAATAACATTTAAAGTGCTCGCAACAGTAATCCATCAATAAATTAAAATAGTGTACTATGAGATGATATACTAAAATCCTGACTTAATGATAGTCCGGTCTCCCACGGTATTATGGCCCGATCTCCTAACAAGGCCGACCCATTACGACAGGTGTTAGTGCTGGTAATAGTTGGTGGTAGTGGTAGGCGGCTCCTAATTAAAAGCCTGGTGGAAGAGCTCCGTACAAGGTCCCACAGGGCCCAGGTCTCTTCTGGGAGCTCATTCCACCAGTAAGGAGCCACCACCGAAAAGGCCCTGGCCCTGGTAGCCACAAGCCTAGCATCCTTGGGGCCTGGAATGATCAATCGGTGTTGTGACCCCGACCGTAGTGCTCTCTGGGGTATATATGGGGAGAGGTGGTTGTTCTTGTAATGCATTTCTGATGACTATACCTCGATTTTATCACTCCTGACATACAGGTTTATTCGATCCAGCTCATTCTGGTTTCCTACATGCTCCTGAGACCAAAAGTCCATTTGATCCATGTTAATCTTATTAGATTGCTCAGGGGGTTTGGATGTCACCAGTCTGCACGTTTTTCTAGACTTCTTGGTTTGCTTGGTGGTGGATAAGGCCTTGGATTGGAGTTGATTTTCCTCCTTCCTGCTCCTTCCAGTTCTGGCAATCACACAGGGTGATAATAGGGGAGTACTCATCAGGTATGTGAGAATTGTCTGTTGGCATGCCGCAATACTCACTGTTCTTAATTTTGCTACATAATAATAAAGGATGAATGAGAACTAATAGTTGAAGGTTCAATACTAAAAATATTGATTTGCAGAAGGTTCCAGGAGTACTTCCTGCTCTCATACAACCTCTTAAGGTAAATGACCACAAATCCTTTTGAACAATGCTGGATACTTACCTTCTTTTTCTTAATGTTTATGTAGCAACATTATCACAGATTAGTGCCACTGGTGAGGAAGAAGCAGAAACAGAAAAGCTGATGAAAAGGTCCCATGCCCATACAGTAACAAGCCGAATTGTTGAAAATCGAATGGAAAAGCTTAGGAAGATTATTGAAAAAGCTGACAAGGCCAAAGCTAAAATCCAGCAAAGAAAGAAGGAGTGGGACGACCTGTGAGTCTTGAATCAGAAAAAAGACCACTTTCTTTTGTGGCTCTATGGTTATATTCTTATTGGCAGTAATCAAATGGTGGTCACACTTGTGCAGGAAGAAATCATACAGCAGAAGGTCATATATAATGAGAAGAAAAAACACATACAGCTGTTGTTGTGGGTTTCGAGTTCCAGCTTTGGATACAGTTGCCAAGGCTTTTAACCCTGAGACATATACCACATATTGCCTTCAGAGCAGGAAAATAAGCAGTTAGATACCTCCTGTAACCAATGCTCCCTCTAAACTGTGGAGTCTTGTGAGCAAAAATTCTACTTTGTGGACTACTGGCATTACAGTTGTGCGTGAGCAATTTGGCTACTGCGTAAATTAGTTTACTCTGGCGCCATCCTTCCTGAGTGAAGAAAAAAATCTGTGAGCTGGGGGGCTAAAAAACTGTGAGCTAACTCACACTAACTCAGTTTAGGGGGAACACTGCCTGTAACTGCTGAGGCTATTCAGCTAGAGTCCCCTTTAATTCAAGCCTAGAAGGGCTAAATTAACATTTGAAATTGAACTAGCATTTGAAGTAAAAGGCAATCTGGGAAGGAGAGGCGTTCTTGTCTGAGCAGCTCCCCTTCAGCAATATCTATTCTTAATCAACCAGAGGCTGACTCACTCATCCTCCTTTATTGGTTAGCTCCCAACCAGTGAGATTGACTCCAGTGGGTTGTGGAGTTTTGGCCTAAGCTATTTCTTTAGGGCTCTTATGAGCAGACCCTAGCTCTGTGAGGTGGTAGGCTCCGCTCCAGTGCTGAAGTGTCCCAGCTCTAGTGGCAAAGTGTCTGGAACAAGGGAATAAACAGGCGAGTGTAGCAGACATGCAAGTTCAGCAGCAGGGTAAGGAAGCCAGGGTACTAATCTCTCCATGTCCCTAAAACAGATCTACATAAATAGAAATTTTTTCAAAAAGGGGATTTAAAAAACTCTCCAAAACAATTATGAAGGTAGAGTGTCAGCAGGGGCTTGAGGGCTAGTCAGTGTATTGCACTGATTGCAACATGCATGGCTATCTGCCAGCTGGGCAGAAGTCATGAGTGTATGCTCAGTGCAGGGAGCTCCTGGTTCTCAGGGAACGAGTTCATTCCCTCGAGGGCAAGGTGGCTGTGTAGTGGAGTGGCTCTGTATGTCAGAGAGGATACATTTAACTTTATTTTTTAAAAATATTTTGTTTATTGAATTTTCCACTGGATACATTTAACTTTAAAAGTGGTAACTTTTCTCAAATGAAGGGGCTGGTGAAGAAGATACTGAAAGGGAAGGTACCAGCAGCTCAGATCACATGTATAATACTGGCAGCTCAGATCACATGTATACCGCAGGTTAGGAAAGGTACAAATAGGTATTAAAAAAGCCTGCATAGTTAATGAACAAAGTAATGGAAGCTGTGAAAGGTAAGAAGGATTCCTTTAAATGATGGAAAGCTAGTCCAAGTGAGGTAAATAAAAGGGAGCACAGGCTTTGGCAAATAAAATGCAAGTTGTTGATCAGGCAGGTAAAAAGGGATTATGGGGGAACATATAGCAAAATACATTAGAAGCAGAACACCAGACAGGGAGGTAGTGGGACCATTGGATAACCGAGGGGTAAAGGGATTACTAAAGGATGATAGGGAAATGGCAGAGAAGCTGAATGCATTTTTGCCTCTGTCTTCACTGTGGAAGATGGGAGGTGCTTGCCCACTCCAGAACCTCCAGTTTCAGGAGGGGTGTAGAAAGACCCAAGTTGGATTGAGGTGACAAGAACGGAGGTCCTATGACTGATGGACAAATTAAAAACTGACATCATCAGACCCAGATTGCATATATCCAAGAGTTCTGAAAGAATTCAGATGTGAACTTGTTGATCTCCTGACAAAAATATACAATCTATCACTAAAATCTGCCCCCATTCCTGAGGATTGGAAGGTAGTTAATGTAACCCCCATCTTTTAAAACAGCTCCAGAGGAGATTCAGGAAATTACAGACCAGTCAGTCTAATATCGATACCAAGTTGGTGGAATCCATTATTAAAGATAAAATTAGCAGGCATATTGATGAACAAAAGCTATTGAGGAAGACTCAGCATGGATTCTGTAAGGGAAGATCTTGTCTCACTAAGCTTTTAGAGTTCTTTGAGGGGGTGAACAACCATGGGTACAAGGGTGACCCAGTAGATGTTGTTTACCTACACTTCCAGAAAGCTTTTGATAAAGTTCCTCATCAAAAACTCCTAAGTAAACTCAGCAGTCATGAGATAAGAGGACAAGTCCTCTGGTGGATTAAAAACTGGTTAATTACCAGGAAACAGAGAGTTAGTATAAATGGGCATTTTTCACAGTGGAAGATGTTAAGCAGTGGGGTAGTGCTTTTTAACTTGTTCGTTAATGATTTGGAGTTGGGAGTAAGCAGTTGTTGGATCCCCAAGCATCGAGAATAAATCCACGTTTCAAAAAAGCAAAATTTATTTCAAAGCTTTGGAAAGATACTCAAACAAGTTCTTTGTTAGGAATGGGTACAAACAGCTAGGGCAAGCATAATAAAGGGATTTGAACCAGGTACATAACCAATGGGCCACTTTCCCGCTGGCGGGTGAAAGGAAACGGTCGCGCGCTCATTCCCTGGGAACACTGCTATCTCCAGACATAATACAGGTGCAGTTCCCAGGAACTAAAGGCAACAAGCTAGCATTCAATCTCACTCCTACACCACGTCCTCCAGATGTTTGGCTTAGGCGTTACAGCAGAATAAAATACAGGCTAGCAAGCAGAAGGGGGAGGGAGAAACTGTACAGTCACACAAGTAACACAGAACACCATGGCAGCTTGCTGACAGCAGTAACAAACTCATGTGAAAAACAGAATGCAAAGCCCTTAGATTCTTAGGCAGTTCAACATCGACAGCAACATTATTGATGATTCTACGCACTTTAAAAGGCCCAATAAATTTCCAACCCAGTTTCTTACTTGGTCTTAACATCTTGATGTTTTTAGTAGAAACATACACCAGATCACCAGGTTTTAAATCCAATCCCACCACCCTTCCCTTATCAGCTTGGGCCTTATAGGCTGCCTTCGCAGCATTCAGTGTGCGACACAAAAGAG
>NW_015161602.1:8436-14501 GCF_001447785.1 Gekko japonicus | reverse complement strand
CCTGCGCCGGCGTCCTCTGTGGCCCCCAGTGCGAAGGGGTTGGAGGTGGCCAGGACAAATACGAAGGCAAACGGGGAATCGCTCCCCCCACCGCACCCGACGTCGGCACCGTAGTCGTGGTGATCAACGGCGTGGAGGTTGTTGGGACCGATCCCGTGTCCCCCTCCGTAGTAGGCAGTTTTCCCTCTGTCCCGCTCATGACTTCGTCAGACTCGGAACGATAGGAAAATAATGGGATTCCTAACAATATGTTGGATCCCCAAGCATCGAGAATAAATCCACGTTTCAAAAAAGCAAAATTTATTTCAAAGCTTTGGAAAGATACTCAAACAAGTTCTTTGTTAGGAATGGGTACAAACAGCTAGGGCAAGCATAATAAAGGGATTTGAACCAGGTACATAACCAATGGGTCACTTTCCCGCTGGCGGGTGAAAGGAAACGGTTGCGCGCTCATTCCCTGGGAACACTGCTATCTCCAGACATAATACAGGTGCAGTTCCCAGGAACTAAAGGCAACAAGCTAGCAATCAAGCTCACTCCTACACCACGTCCTCCAGATGTTCGGCTTAGGCGTTACTGCAGAATAAAACACAGGCTAGCAAGCAGAAGGGGGAGGGAGAAACTGTACAGTTACACAAGTAACACAGAACACCATGGCAGCTTGCTGACAGCAGTGAAGCAGCTACGTTTGCAGATGACACTAAGTTGTTCAGGGCGGGTGAGAACCAGAGAGGACTGAGGCACTCCAGAGGGATCTGTCAAGGCTGGGTGAGTGGGCATCAATGTGGCAAATGAGGTTCAACATGGATAAGTGCAAAGTAATGCACACTAGAGTCAAAAATCATAACCATAAATATATGTTGATGGGGTCTGAACTGGCGGTAACTAACCAGGAGAGAATTCTTGGAGACATGGTAGATAACTCACTGAAGATGTCAACTCAGTGTGCGACTGCAATAAAAAGGCAAACAATATGCTGGGGTTTATTAGGAAGGGGATTTAAAACAAATCAGCCAGTATCATAATGCCCTTGTATAAATCTATGGTGCAGACTCATTTGTGTACAGCTCTGGTCACCGCACCTCAAAAAAGATATTCTAGCATTGGAGAAGATGCAAAAAAAGGGCAACTAAAATGATTAAGGGGATGGAACAGCTATCCTATGAAGAAAGGTTAAAGAGGTTAGGGCTCTTTAACTTGGAGAAATGATGATTGAGGGGGTGACATGATCGAGGTTTACAAGATTATGCATGGGATAAAGAAGGTTGAGAAAGAAGTACTTTTGTCCCTTTCTCACAATACAAGAACTTGTGGGCACTCAGTGAAATTAATGAGCAGTAGGCTTAGAACAGATAAGAGGAAGTACTTCTCCACCCAAAGGGTAATTAACATGTGGAATTCACTGCCGCAAGAAGTGGTGGCTTTTACAAGCATAGACAGCTTCAAGTGGGGATTGGATAAACAACATATGGATCAGAGGTCCATCAGTGGCTAATAGCCAGAAGGTATAGATGGAACACTATGTCTGGGCAGTGATGCTCTGTATTCTTGGTGTTTGGGGGGCAGCAGTGGGAAGGCTTCTGGAGTTCTGGCCCTGCTGGTGGACCTCCTGATGGCACCTGGGTTTTGGCCACTGTGTTACAGAGTGTTGAACTGGATGGGCCATTGGCCTGATCCGACATGGCTTCTCTTATGTTCTTATGACATGTTATAATATTATTTATGAGAATGATAGAAGTGGAGGTACAGCAATGGTTACTGTTTGCAGTATTGACAATCTCAGGCTCCTCTTTTAAACATTCATACAGTTTCCTATTATTCAGAGATAGACCAGTAAATGGGGCCCAGTGACTGGTCTAGGAGCAGTTAATCCTATAGCAATGGTGAAGTGAAGGACACAAGTCATTGAACCCATGCTTGGGCTGGAGATCACTGGCAGTTCCATGTAAAAGCATTGTGAATTTTGTGGGCAAGGAAGAGAGGAGGGTCAAATAAATACATAAATCTTTATCATTCAAGCGAATACCAACATTCACAAGTGTATTTCCTCACTTTCAGACATTTGTCGGATGAGTAACATTAACATGTGGATGTTGACAGTTGATGGAGTTCTGACTTTTACTTTATCATAACCACAAATAAAGTTCTCCCACCATCAAAATGTGATTTATTACTCTTAAACACTGTTTATACTTATACTCCTATTAAGCTGCACCACTGAACTGGAGGTTTGTTTAACATCTATGTGCTGTGGTTGGAGAAGAAGTGGGCTTCATATGAGGGAATGGGAGGCTGCAACATGGATAAGTGCAAAGTAATGCACACTGGAATGTTTCAGACAGTGCATTGGGGACACTGTTTAAAGTAGAGGCACGGCCTGCCTGGATGTTGCCCTGCTGAGGCTTCACTAAAATGGCCCATTAATTTCTATAGGGCTTGCAATGGAAAGCTTCTTCAGCAGATTGTGCTCCATGTCAATTTTCTCTGTCTGCATGCATGAGAGAGAGAGAGAGACAGACAGACAGAGAACAAATGGGCATTGCCATTTGTATTTTGTTTCCTCAGGCAACAAACGTCTTGACTTGACTCCAGTTAAGAGAGCCAGGCAGTTATAATATTTCCCGTTGCTTTAAAAAACACGTACAAAAAAGCTGATAAGCAGATATTTTCTTGCAGCCATAATTGATACTTTTTATTGATAATTGGCAGGTACAAAAGCAAACCAAGTGATGACTATGAGGACCCTGTAGATGTGCAGAATATCCAAGAGGCCCAAGAGAACATGGGAGACTTCAAATTGAAAACTGCTACTAACTACAAAATCCCTGAGCACATGAGAATGAATGCTGAGAAGAAAACTAACCAGCTGGCATCTCTAGAAGTGGCTGTAAGTGAAATGACTGATGCGTATCCTGTGCTTTTACTTCCTTGTGCCCCAGGCATTTGCAAGTGGAGGGCAGAGAAACGAATGTTTATTTGAGCATATTTATTGTATCACTAACTTGGAATTTGAAAGCTTATACTCAAAGTTAATTCTTTTTAAGACCAAAAGAAGAGCCCTACTGAGTCCATATGAGTGCAGTATGTTTTCCGTGGTGACCAATCGGATGCCTGCAGGAAACCCACAAGCAGAGCATGAAGGAAAGAGCCTTCCCCTGATGTTGCCCCCAAGCAGCTAGTGCTTGGAGGCACAGAGCATGGATATCTTATTTAGCCACAATGCTAGATGCTGACAGGTGAAATGTGGAAAAGAGAACTAGGCACATGCTGTTAATGGGTCTATTCTCTATGCATGTGCCTAGTTCTCTTTTAAAGCCATCTGTACTAGTGGCCATGCCTGTATGTTGTGGCAATGAATTCCATTGATTATGTATTGTGTACAGAAGTATTTTCCTTTGGTGTGTCCTAAATCTACTGTCCCTCATTTATTTGGACATTTATGTCTTCTCTTCAATGGGAGAATTCAAAGTGCCTTACAACATTGTTCTCCCGTACTCCATTTGATTCTCACAACAACCCTGCGGGGTGGGGTAGGCCAAGAGTGAATGATTCTTGGTCTCCCAGATCCTGTTCCAGCACTCTGCACCACACTGGCTCTGATATTCTACTTCATTGCTATAAAGCTCCTTCTGAATCCTGATGAGTGAAAGAGCAGGATTTTTTTAAAAAAAACATAAAAGATAAATTTCAGTGTATATGCTTTTTCATTAACATCACACAATTTAACAAACCCATTGTAGTTCTTCTAAATTAAGACTGGAGATCTGCTACATTCACTGATCAGTGTTACCAAGTCTTTGTTTTACCGAGGTCATGATTTCTCATTATATTAAACAAGTGGGGGACCCACAAGGACATGTGTGTATGGAAATTTTACTTTCCCCTCACCCACTTTTGTGTCGTTCCCCTTCCTGAAAGCTCCTATAGCCTCTTCCCTTTTCCCTTCTCTCCTTCCCCACCCAACGGCCAATGTACTTTCTTCAGCTTTCCTTTCTTCCCTTTCCCTGGCAGCTTCTACCTAGGAAAACTGTGGCCCAGTTGTGCCATGCCAGTTGCATGGTGGAGAACTGGGCACAGTTGCCTGGTGGAGAACTTGCAAGGACTTGTGAGGAACATCTCCCTTTCTCCTGTATTCCCCCTCCCCACACTACTTCCTTTCCCCCTCCTCTTCACTTTCCCCTGCTTCCTTTTCTCCTTCCCACCCACCAACTAATCTACATTTTGTAGGCCCCCCCATCTTCAGCTAAAGTTATTATTAATTTACTTCATATAACTATTACTTCATATTACTTTCTCCACAGCGGGTACCCAAAGCTGCTTACATCGTCTCCTCTCCTCTATTTTATCCTCACAACAGCCCTGTGAAGTAGGCTAGGCTGAGAATGTGTGGCTGGCTCAGGGTCACTATATAAGCACCATGGCAGTGGGGATTTGAACCTGGGTCTCCCACATTCTCATCTGAAATTCTAATCACTAACCAGACTGGCTTTCATGTGATTGCTGCTTTTGAGCAGTGGCAAACATGGCAAACAGCTGGGCCTGGGTGAGTCATGGAATTTTCATAGCATCAAGTTGTCTGGTGTTTGCTGTTAGCTCTGGCCCAGATGAGTCCTCTTTAAAAATTCAGAGCAGCCCTGGAAAGGGCCCTGTCCACTCTACCTGTCTTTTACTGACAGAAACCAAGGTTAGAGGTCTTGGCAATACTGTTGTGGTTGTCTAGCAAAGGCCACTGAGGGTATTCTTTCTTGAAGCTACAGATGCTGCTTCTGTTATTTTGTGGGGTTTTAACCCCCAATGTATTTTATTTTAGATTTCAGGTTTTTCTGCAAACCTTGAGTGTTTTTCATGTTTGCTGAAAGATCTGTCTTGTCTGCTCATGGCTCCACTCTCTGGATTTAAGTATCCACTGATGTGGAGACATTTTGATTGACATTTTTTATTTATTCAAGAAAGCAGTTTATCAGATATCTAAATGTAGGCCCTCTCCCTAGTAGATTAGTGCTGCCATCCTAAGCAAAATTACATACTTATTAGTCCATTGAATTAAGTGGGTTTAGAAGGGTGTAATTCTGTTTACAATGGTATGGTAAATCTTAGTGTGCTAGACATTTAACACAACAGAATTTGTAAGAGGCAGAAACAGTTATTTTTCTATATGTGCAGATTTTTAACTACTCAAGGTTCAACTTGTAATACAGTCCTAAGAACACTTTCATTGAAGTAAACCCCACTGAATAGACCTGAGTTGGATTCTGAGTTGACCTTCTTAGGACTGCTTTCTAAGTAACATTTAGGGATGGGCATAAACCAGCTCATAAAGTAAAGTTTGTCATGTATTTTGGGCGGTTCGTGATTTGCAAAGTAATGTTTGTGAAAGGATCCCGGCACAAACATTCAACAAACTATGGTGCAGTTCATGGTGGTTCGTGAATGGATACATTTTCAGAAAGACTGTCTCCACTCAATTAAACTGTTTACAAAACTCCAAGGCAATGGGAGGATGGAATTCTCCCGCCTTGGAAACACCAATAGGAGCCCTACAAAGCTTAACAGGCACAGCTGGCTGCCAATAACAGAGTTCCCATTCTGCTCTATGGAGTCAGAAAGCTATATATATGCTCAACTCAGCCTCACCCCCTCTCATCTGTTGGCTGTTCGCAGTTATACAGAGAGGCAGAGACATTGTTAAAAGTGGACTAGCAGAGCACGTTCATTTATTCCCTCCTGATTGTGAACTTCTCTCCCCTTCTGGGGTTTGGGTGTTAGGTGGACTCAGGCATCTGAGCCAGAGCCACCCTGTTTCGCTGCTCACACCAAGTGCCTCAGCTGAGGATCCACATTTTATACCCTCTTGACTGTGAACTTCTCTCCCCTGCTGGAGTTTGTGTAAGATGGACTCAGGGCTCATGGCCACACAAGAGAGCTTGGCCCAGATTGGTTGCAAGGTTGGCCTTGCATGACCAGTCCTCCAGGAGATTGGCGTTGGCAGTCTCAGGGCACTTGATGAGGTACTCCCTCACCATCACCTCTGTCAAATCCTCTGCCATTGCATCTCTGGCATTCCT
>NW_015161602.1:1915-8137 GCF_001447785.1 Gekko japonicus | reverse complement strand
CTGGGGGGGGGGGAGGTTGCCAGGTGAAGTTTCCCTGTGAATTTGGTGTCACTGGCTTGTTCCTGAGCTGTTCCATAGACTCCTGTAACTGTAATCGCAGAAATGTAATCTGCCCCCAACTTGGAGAGATTGTGGAGGAGTGCGCTGCAGGGTGAGGTTCCCTGTGTGTTTGGTGTGTGTAGCTTGCAGGGGGTCAATTCTGTACACTTTTGAACATGTGCCTGACATGTCCCCCAAAAGCACTTTCCTGGCTTGACCTTAGTCCTATTGGGTTTGAAGTGTCACAGTAGCACTGGCTCTGCTGGGCACATTTCACTGGTTCTGCTGGGCTTGCAAAAATGCCCCCCACTTTCAGTATCTACTGCAGAGATTCTTGGGGACTTTGAGTCTGTTCTGCTGGGCTTCTACTGCCCTTCCTCTTTTTGCTGTTTTTTAACCTCCATTGGAAGCAAATCCAATCCTCACCAAACTTAGAGGGCAGGTAGAGGTGAGTCAGCCAGAGATTCACTACAAGTTCAGTGACTCTGGCTTATACAGGATCCATTCTATACAATCCTGAATCTCCTGAACTTGTGCCTGACATTTCTCCAGAAAGCACTTTCCTGGGGCACCTTTTTTGGGGGGCTGTAACTCAGACCTCATAAATTCAACCCTCACCAAACTTGGAATTCAGGTAGAGGAGAATTCAGATAATCCCCTGTGAGTTTGGTATCTCTAGCATGCTGGGGGGGGGGGCATTCTATCGCATCATGAACCTCATGAACCAGTTCGTCTAGCATCAAAAAGTTTGTGATGGTCTGTGGTTCATGAACCATGCATGCCATGAACCAATACGAACTGCATTAGCTCTTAGAGCTCAATTGAAGCTGCCTGTAATCTTCTTTTCAGATTCATGAGAAGAAATTGTCTGTGAATAAATGGATAATCTCCCTCAGAGACCTCAAGGTGGCTATTATTGAAGAGATCCAGTGTCTGGTGCAAGAAGTGAAAAGTATACAGTCATCCTTGCATCCCTCCAAACATCTCCCTATTCCTCCGGTTCCTCAACTACATCCTGATGAGACTCCAGAAAAAAGATTCCAATATGATAGTGAAACTCTTTTGAAGTTCAAACAAGAACAAGAAGCCCGGACTCTGCACAAAAGATCTGTGGCTTCATCAGAGGGTGGTGGGAGTGTAGGAGGATTTGGAAGTGGGTTTCTTCACACCCCATCATTGAAGGAGATAGAAATGATATCACGGGGTTTAAGTATGAAAGCAATGAAGACTATCTCGGTAACAGCTGCAGCAACACCCAAACCTTTTGACATTGAGCGGGCAGAACCAACAGAAATGGAACTGGAGATTGCAAAGAGGGATGAGATTAGAAATGTTTACCTTCAGGAGAGTTTAATCAAGAGGGTAAGAGAATAAAAGGAACCATCCCAAAGCAGACCTTGTGTTGTCTGCTCCCATGTGAAATAATCTTCCACCTTCTCTAGAGCGTCAATATTTCAAGAACTTTATTCACTTCTGTAAACGAGAAACTCAAGAACTAAATCTGAAGGGAAGGAGAATTTGATATTTCATTTGGATTTGCAGTGTAATCCAAAATAGAATTACACCCTTCTAAGTCCATTGAAGTCAATGGTTTTAGAAGGGTGTAACACTGCTTAGGATGTCTTTATCCTTGTTCTGTTTTCATAACCTGTTTTTAAGTGGACAACGCTAGCATTTATTTCGATTTTCAAATTTTTGTTTCCTTCCGCATTTCCCCCTTCAATCTTTATAAAATTCAGTATGATATTTAGAGTGAATTTATTGATAGTAAATGGTGTATTATTTATATAGTTGGAACTAGTTTTCATCCACTAGTCACCAGTCTGGGCAAGTGTTTTAGACATCAAGTGAGCTTCTGTGCTTTTTAGATACCTTCTTTGGCAAAAGCTAGAGAAACGAAATGACTTCAGATTGATACTTAGAAAAAAAGCAATGCTGTTTTGAAATAGTTAATTTAATGTAATCAGATAATATTATTGTGGAGAATGAATGATTTCTTGCTGCTTTCCCCCCACCCACACTCTTACTGGCTGACTTGCTCTCCAGATTCATGAGCTTATGATTACCTTTGATGCTGAACTCCGGCTTCTACGTCACCAGAAACTTAAGCTGGACATACAGATGAAAACTGCTGACTTGCGTCACATTACTTGGTTTGAGGAGCTTCTTCTCCTCAAGAACTTTGAAAAGCATGAGGACACTCTCCAGGAACGTGTCAACAGCCTCATCAGTGAGGAGGAGGAAATGCAAGTAGGTCACAGAGGACTGTGTGTAATTTTTTTAAAATTCCTAGTGGGGAGTCATCTTCTTCTAGTTTATAAGCACCAGACTAGTTGGTACAGGGACAGCCACGTTTGTCCTTTGCATGCGTGTGTCATTCACATGTGGAAGAGGAACTAAGGTCTGAGTGCATGTGGCTGAAGTTTTTACAAAATGCATGGCAGAGAAAAGCTAAGGTCTTTCCCCTGCCTCTCACAAACCTCCTCACAAGCCATTGCTGCAGGCACTTTTCTCTCAGATTTCCTCCAATACTGGAAGTCAGCCATCATGGGACAAGAAGGGGCTTCAGACAACAGGGGTATAGTGGGGAAGGACACCTTGGCCTCATCCGAATGCATGTTTTGTTGTAAGAATTAGAACCTTGCATTCCTCAACAAGGTAGGCATGTGTATAAACAAACATGGCTGCCTCTGCAATTTGTTGTTGATTTACCACCTGGACCCCAAAAGTCCCCTAAGGGTGAGAGTAGTTAGAAGCACAAACAGCTCTGGTTCAGAGCAGAGATATTGTCTATTTACTAACCTGTATATGTAAACCTATCACTAAATTCAGCCACTGTACCAGAAGACTGGAGATGTTTCACTGATTTTTAAAAAGGTCTAAAGGGGTACCAGCCAATTATAGGCCAGTTAGCATAATGTCATTGCAGGCAAATTAATAGAATTACTAGGCACATTAGAGGAACAAAGCCAGCTGAGGGAAAATCAGCATGGCTTCTGTGAAGGTAAGTGCTGCCTCATTAACCTTTTGGAGTTCTTTGAGAATGTGAATGTAATGTATGCAGCCTGACATGCCCGGACTTGCCCGGGCTGGCCAGGCACAACTCTTCAATAGCTTCATGTCCAAAGACAATGGGTCCATAGGATCCTAGCCGGCCCAATCAAAGGGCCAGCTTCTCAGCCGGGAGACCAATGGTCGCCCGGTTACTGTAAATAGCCTATCGGGAGTAGGGGGTGTGTTTAGGTGTACTTGGTGGCGGGTTTTCTGAACCTATATAACCAGCCTGCGAGCTGGTCCCTTCGTCTTTGTCCTGAACTAAATAAAGGTATGCTTAGCTGAAATCACTCTCCGTCTGCATACTTTTCACTGGCGACGAAGGTGGGATCCACGACCCCATGAACAAAGACCCGGACGCCAACGCGAGCACCGCACCGAGCCCCGACGCCGAGACCTCCGGGAACCGCGCCGCTTCGCTTCCCAGCCCTCCGGCAACCGCTCATCGCGCAGCTCCCGGCTCCGCTTCGCTCCCTGCTGACCCCGAGAGCAGCAGCGGCCCCCACAACGCTCCCGACGCCATCGCCGTTCCAGAGGCCACCCCACCACGTGGCGACAGTACAATGGCGACCGCGACCGCAACAGAAAGCCTGCCCGCTTTCGATCTCTCCCAGCCCTCGCTGTGGGACACCTGGCTGGACACGCTGGAGAGCCGCTTCACCATCCACAAGGTGGTGGATGACGCGATGAAGAAGGCTTACCTGCTGAGCCACTGCGGAATCCAGACCCATCGGCTCCTCAAGGACTTAATCTCGCCCAAACTAACGAAGGACGAGTCATACAGCTCCTTAGTCCAGGCCCTGACCGACCATCTGGCTCCCAAACCCACGAAGTACGTGGAGCGGTTGGACTTCTTCGCAAGAGTTCAGGCCTCCGGCGAAACCACCTCCGATTTTCTGGCGGCGCTGCGGAGCCTGGCGACCCGGTGCTCCTTCCCCAGCCTCGACGATACCCTCCTGAACCAGTTCCTCGTCGGACTCCGGGAGCCGAAGCTGCAGAGGAAACTGGTGAGCCAGAACGATCTGAGCCTGGACAAGGCCATCCGGGAGGCCTCAGCATACGAACAAGCGCGACAAGACCGCCGCGCCAAGGCGGTCCACCGTACCCAAGTGAGCAGCGGCTCCGACGTCTCGGACCAAGAGGAAGTCCTACAACTCCGACAGCGGACTCAGCAGCGATCAAAACACGTATCCTCCAGGACCTCCAAGGCCCCGTCTCCAAGTCAGTGCGCCAGCTGCGGGGAGGATCACGAACGCAGGTCGTGCCGTTTCCGGAATGCGGTCTGCCGTTCCTGCAACAAGGCAGGACACATCGCCAAGGTCTGCCGGTCCAAGGGACAACGACCGAGATCGGCCACCCACCAGACCACCGCGGAACTGCCCCTGGAGCTCCACACCGTGTCGTCCCACTTTCCACAGCACCAGGTCTGTAACCTGCCCCCCGACGGCCCAAATAAAATGCATGTGACGGTCCTCATAGAGGGAGCCCCCTGCACCATGGAGATCGACACCGGGTCGACCTACTCCATAATATCCGCGGACACGCTCCGTGCACTGTGTCCTCGGGGGGGGCCACCACTACAGAAGTCACGGGGTTTCCGGTTACGGGACTTTAACAAAAACCCCGTGGCGGTGGTGGGCTGGGGCAAGTTCCGGGTCCAGTTTCAGGGTTTCAAGGGCCAACTGGACCTACTGGTTGTGGACCGGCCCCTCTCCAGCTTGTTGGGACTGGCCTGGTTCAAGGCCCTGGGGCTCTCCGTTACGGGCATCAACCAGGTTGGAGCGCAGGATTTCGGGGCGGTGTGCGCAGAATTTCCCCGCATCTTCGATGGGACCCTGGGGCGGTACACGGGCCCTGCCATTTCCCTGGACCTAGACCCCGCGATACGCCCCATCCGCATCAGGGCCCGGCTGCCCCCGATCTCCATGAGGCCGAAGGTGGAGGCCGAGCTCGATCGCCTAGTTGAGCAAGGCGTGCTAGAACCGGTGGCGTCGGCCCGGTGGGAGACCCCCATTGTCACACCACTCAAGCCGAACGGGGACGTCCGCATCTGCGCGGACTATAAATGCACCATAAACAAAGCCCTGCAGCCCCACGCGTACCCGGTGCCGGTAGTAAGCCAAGTGCTGGCAGCCCTGGCAGGGGCTCGGGTGTTCGGCAAACTGGACTTGGCCCAGGCGTACCAGCAGCTACCGGTGGACGCCGCCACGGCCGAGGCACAGACCATTGCGACCCACAAAGGGGCCTTCAAGGTGCACCGCCTCCAGTTCGGGGTCTCAGTCGCGCCGGGGATCTTTCAATCTTTTATGGATTCCCTCCTTAAAGGCATCCCCGGAGTTCAGCCGTTTCTAGACGACGTGCTGATCGCCGCGCCAGACCCCTCGTCCTTCGCAGACCGTCTGAGGGCCGTTTTACAACGCTTCGACGCGGCGGGCCTCAAGGTGAAACGGGAGAAGTGCCTACTGGGGGTGCCGCGGGTGGAGTTTCTGGGCTTCGCGGTGGACGCCGCCGGCCTGCACCCCTCCCAGGACAAGGTAGAAGCCATCACACACGCCCCGGCCCCGAAGTCCAAAACGGAGCTACAGGCGTTCCTAGGCCTGGTGAACTTCTACCACTCCTTTTTGCCCCTGAAGGCGGCCGTCGCGGAGCCGCTCCACCGCCTCCTCGACAAGTCGGCGCAATGGGCCTGGGGGCCACCACACGACGCAGCTTTCCAAACAATAAAGGACCTCCTGGTCTCTAATGCGGTCCTCGCCCATTTTGACGAGGCCCTTCCCGTGGTACTGGCGTGCGACGCTTCCCCCTATGGGGTCGGGGCGGTCCTGGGGCACAGACTACCGGATGGTCGCGAGGTCCCGGTGGCCTACTACTCGCGGACACTGTCGTCGGCCGAGCGCAACTACGCGCAGATCGACAAGGAGGCGTTGGCAATCGTGGCAGGGGTGAAAAAATTTCACCACTACTTGTACGGCCCCTGCTGGGCCTCCTCGCACCCGACCGGCAGACACCGCAGATAACCTCGCCCAGGGTGCTACGCTGGTCCATCTTCCTGGCGGGGTATGCGTACGACCTCGTCCATCGGCCCGGAAAGGCGATGGGCCACGCCGACGCACTGAGCCGCCTGCCCCT
>NW_015161602.1:0-1063 GCF_001447785.1 Gekko japonicus | reverse complement strand
ACTCTTACTCGCTGACTTGCTCTCCAGATTCATGAGCTTATGATTACCTTTGATGCTGAACTCCGGCTTCTACGTCACCAGAAACTTAAGCTGGACATACAGATGAAAACTGCTGACTTGCGTCACATTACTTGGTTTGAGGAGCTTCTTCTTCTCAAGAACTTTGAAAAGCATGAGGACACTCTCCAGGAACGTGTCAACAGCCTCATCAGTGAGGAGGAGGAAATGCAAGTAGGTCACAGAGGACTGTGTGTACGCCTCTCCGTGAGGAACCCGAGGCACCTCACACCGTGGTGCCAGCCTGTCCTGCCTCCTCGGCGCCCTCGTCGGTCCCAGGCCCCTCGGCTCCCAGGGCCCCCGAGACCGAACCCATCGCTACCCCGGAGCCCCGCCGCTCGACGCGCCCCAAGAAGCCACCCGCCTACTTGAAGGACTTCGTCTGTGGGTGCCTTCTGAACCAAGGGGGGAGGGGTGTAATGTATGCAGCCTGACATGCCCGGACTTGCCCGGGCTGGCCAGGCACAACTCTTCAATAGCTTCATGTCCAAAGACAATGGGTCCATAGGATCCTAGCCGGCCCAATCAAAGGGCCAGCTTCTCAGCCGGGAGACCAATGGTCGCCCGGTTACTGTAAATAGCCTATCGGGAGTAGGGGGTGTGTTTAGGTGTACTTGGTGGCGGGTTTTCTGAACCTATATAACCAGCCTGCGAGCTGGTCCCTTCGTCTTTGTCCTGAACTAAATAAAGGTATGCTTAGCTGAAATCACTCTCCGTCTGCATACTTTTCAGTGAACAAGCATGTAGATGATGGAGACCCGGTAGACGTTGTATACTTGGTCTTTCAGAAGGCTTTTGACAAGGTACCTCACCAAAGACTCCTGAGTAAACTTAGCAATCATGGGATAAGAGGAAAGGTTCTTTTATGGATTAAAAATTGTTAAAATGACAGAAAGCAAAGAGCAGGAATAAACGGACAGTTCTCACAGCGGAGGGAAGTAAGCAGTGGGGTCCCACATGGATCGGTATTGGGAACTCCACCTGTGACCCTGGAGAGCCACTGCCA
>NW_015161601.1:36435-38018 GCF_001447785.1 Gekko japonicus | reverse complement strand
GGGTTGGACTAGATGGCCTGAAGGATCCCCTCCCAGCTCTGTGATTCTATGATGTGGTAGGCAGCATTGGACTGAGAGAGGCAGAGTGCATCAGTGACAGAATTGCTATTTCTGACACTTTGGAGTAAAAGCAGATGATCTGGAATGGTGTCAGCTTTGATTGCTTCTCTTGGGTTCCGCTGCCTGGATCGTATTGATTGGCTCACTCACTCGAGCCACCTGAATTCTTCCGCTAGACTGTTTCTCCTGGGGCTTCTGATGCGGTTTCTGCCAAACTGATGGCATTCCCTCTAAGCTGAGTTAGTGTGAGCTAGCTCACTGTATTTTTAGCCTCCGGCTCACACATCTTTGACTTCGCTCAGGAAGGAGGGCTCCAGCACAGACTAATTTATGCATCCAAATTGCTCACTCACAACTTTAATGCCAGTAGCTCACAAAGTAGGATTTTTGCTCACAGGACTCCACAGCTTAGAGGGAGCATTGTTGGCAGGGCTGAAATTCAACCGGTGAAACATTCCATCACATGGCTGGGAAGAACTTTCTACCACGTAGTCCTTAGAAAAGCTAGATTCGTGTCCCGTAGCACTTTAGTAATCTGGAGATCAGTTTCAGTGTTCCCTCTAAGCTGAGTTAGTGTGAGCACGCTCACAGTTTTTTAGCCTCCGGCTCACAGATTTTTGTCTTAGCTCAGGAAGGACGGCTCCAGAGCGAACTAATGTATGCAGTAGTCAAATCGCTTGCTCACAACTTTAATGCCAGTAGCTCACAAAGTAGAATTTTGCTCACAAGACTCTACAGCTTAGAGGGAACATTTGTAATTCCTGGAGAACTCCAGTCTCCACCTGGAGATTGGCAAGCCCACATTTTCAGTCCCCAGTAAGAAGAAAAGTGGAATATAAATATATTAAATAAATTAAAGGAGGAAGAGGGATTGAGACACATATTCTATAAGGGAAGGCTAAAAAGTCTATGGATTTTCAATTTAGAAAAAGGAAAATGGGATGCTAGAGGTTTATAAAATCATGCATCTGGTAGAGAAAGTGGACAGAGAACACTTTTTTCTCCCTCTCCCATAATACTACAAGGCCCCTATGTTAAAACAGAATACCTGCCCACACCAATGGTATTTGGGTGGTTAGAAGTAACCAGCGAAGTAATGGTCCAAACAGTCTTGTGTAACACTATTTACGAATTTATTTACACAAGCTATTTACATCAAGATACGCACCAACAGAGTGCTTCGCCATACACAGGTACATCAGAAGGAAGATACTCTGTACGATGCATGAACACTTATATACAAGTATTAGCCAATCAGGTAAAGACTGCTGAGTCACTCTGACTTGGTTACATAGTACAAGACAGAACCTCCTGCCAACCTAGCAGTTCGAAAGCAAGAAATTGCAAGTAGATAAATAGGTACCACTTCGGTGGGAAGGTAACAGCGTTCCGTGTGCCTTGGTGTTTAGTCATGCCGGAAACGTCTTCGGACAGCGCTGGCTCTTCGGCTTTGAAACGGAGATGAGCACCGCAACCCTAGAGTTGGACTGGACTGGCTTTCGAGCAAGGGAACCTTTACCTGT
>NW_015161601.1:27742-36421 GCF_001447785.1 Gekko japonicus | reverse complement strand
AACCAGTTCATTCCTGCTGAGACGACTGCCTAGAACAGTCAATTAGATCAAACCCATCACCAGCTTATGTCTTATAGCAGCAAGTGAATGCTGACACCCTAATGAAGATGATGGGCAATAGACTCAGGACAGACAAAAAGATGTACTTCCGTACTTAACAGGAAATTAACACAACCTCCAGTTGATCCACAATGGCGGTAATATCATGGATGGCAAATTATACATCCAGTCAGGGCTTTTTTTGTAGAAAAAGCCCAGCAGGAACTCATTAGCATAATAGGCCACACCCAGCAGCAGAAACTCATTAGCATATTAGGCCATACCCCTGACAGCACAGCTCATTAGCATGTTAGGCTACACCCCCATGCCTTCCCTTGGCTTGTCTGGGTACCCCACAGCTGCGGCGAGCCTGGGCAAGCCCCCCCTTGAAGGGAAGGGAATTTAAACTGCCTTCCCTTGGCTTGCCCGGGCGCCCTGCGGCTGCGGGGAGCCCAGGCAAGCTGGCACTTGGAGGGAAGGGAAGGCACGGGGAGGCATTTAAATGCCTCCCCAATCCTTCCAGGGCTTCCCCTGGCCCACCCACATCAGAGTTGCTGGGGGGGTGTCACTCTCCAGGCCTTCCCTCTATAGCCATGCATGTAGAAGTTTTGGCTGTAGTGGGCATGGCCAACTCTAAAGCCAGCCGGAACTCCGTTCCTGTGTGTTCCTGCTCAAAAATAGCCCTGCATCCAGTACTGCGTCAGCTGCACCGGCTTCCAGTGGAATAACGAGTCGAGTTCAAAGTTTTGGTTTTGACCCATAAGGCCTTGAGTGGTCAGGGACCAACATATCTATGGGACTGTCTCCTCCGTTATGTCCCCAGAAGGGCGCTGCGCTCCTTGGATAACAGCACGCTGATGGCAATGCTCCCTCTAGACTGTGGAATCTTGTGAGCAAAAATCCCACTTTGTGAGCTACTGGCATCAAGGTCGTGAGCGAGCGATTTGGCTGCTGCATCAATTAGCTTGCTCTGGAGCCATCCTTCCTGAGCTGAGACAAAAATGTGTGAGCTGGAGGCTGGAAAACTGTGAGCTGGCTCACACTAACTCAGCTTAGAGGGAACACTATGGTCTCCGGCCCTTAGGATATCCGGCTGTCCTCGACCAGGGCTAGGGCCTTTTCGGCCCTGGCTGCAACCTGGTGGAACTCTCTGCCGGATACTATCAGGTAGAGATGCTCTGCCAGGCGTTTGGTTGAGGACGGCGACAGCTTTCACCTCAGCTCACAGGTCAGACTCCAGCCCAGGCATGAGCCCTTGTAGAAGAAGAAGAAGAGATTGGATTTATACCTCGCCCTTCACTACCCAAAGGAGTCTCAGAGCGGCTTACAAACTCCTTCCCCTTCCCCTCCCCACAACAGACACCCTGTGAGGTTGGTGGGGCTGAGAGAACTCTGACACAAACTGCTCTTTCAGGAACAGCTGTGCCAGAGCTTGTGACTGACCCAAGGTCACATCAGCAGGTGCAAGTGGAGGAGTCAAACCCGATTCTCCCAGATTAGAGTCCGCGCACTTAACCACTACACCAAAGTGGCTCGTCTCACAAACTAAGCCCTGCTTGTGGTTAGCAAGCAACCCCCTTGCAAAGGTCCAATGGCTTCGACTTCCACTGGAGTTTTGTGACCTAGTGTTGCCAACTCTGGGTTGAGGAATTCCTGGAGGTTTGAGGATGCAGCCTGGGGAGAGTGGGGTTCGGGGAGTCCTCGGCAGAGGAGAACCCCATAGAGTCCGCCCTCCAATGCAGCCATGTTCTCTGGTCCAGTTGATCGCTTCAGTCTGAAGCTCTCCAGGCTGCACCCGGAGGTAGAGTTTCCAGGTTAGTCAGGTTGCCACCTTGCAGGTGGCACCTGGAGGTCTCCTGCTAATCCTATTGATCTCCAGGAAACCAAGTTAAGTTCCCCTGGAGGAAATGGCTGCTTTGGAGGGTGGACTCTGTGGCATTGAACCATGCTGAGGTCCCTCCCTTCCCCTCCCCTCCCCAAGCCCTGCCCTCCCCAGTCTCCACTCCCAAATCTCCAGGTATTTCTAGGGTTGCCAGGTCTGGGTTGGAAAATACCTGGAGAGTTTGGGGGTGGATCCGGGAGAGGGCGGGGTTTGGGTAGGGGCCTCCGCATGGGACAATGCCAATAGAGCCCACCCTCCAAAGCAGCCATTTTCTCCAGGGGAGCAGATCTCTGTCATCCGGAGATCAGTTGTAAAAGTGGGAGATCTCCAGGCCCCACCTGGAGACTGGCAACCCTAGATATTTCCCAACCCAGAGCTGGAAACCTTAGGCCGGGGTGGGGGGGGTATCAGCTCCAGGTTGGGAAACTCCTGGAGATTTGGGATTGGACCCCGAGGAAGACAGCGACCGCAGTGGGGGGTAGAGTGCCACGGAGTCAACTCTCCAAAACATCCATTTCTCCAGGCAAACTGATCTCTGTCATCCAGGTTGGTAGGGCTGCCACCCGGAGATCTCCTGCTAATCCTATTGCCAGGGGTCATTTCCTGCAGGAGCGCACAGGAGCGGAGCTCCGACAGTAAAGAGCCCAGGGGGCGGGCACATGCAACAAGCCCCACCCCCTGCTCCAAACAGCCCTCAGTCAGAGCAAGAAGCAGCCAGGTAAGCTGCAGAGTGCCCCCGGTCCAAAACAGTCCAGTGGCACCTTTAAGACCAGGTTTTATTCAGGTGCAAGCTCTCCCTCCTCTGTGAGGACAGATCTGCATGTTCCCCCCCCCAATAGCTAGCAATCCAAAACAGTCCAGTGGAGCCTGAGCAGTGAGTGTTGCCTTCTGACACACTTCCGGTGATGTCAGGGGGTGTGGCATATGTAAATAAGTTGTGCTAATGAGATATGCTAATGAGCTCCTGCACCTCTTTTTCTATGAAATGACCCCTGCCTATTGCTCTCCAGATGACCAAGTTCCATTCACCTGAGATAGGGCTCCCATCAGTGTTTTCTCTAAGCTGAGTTAGTGTGAGCTAGCTCACAGTTTTTTAGCCTCCGGCCCACACAGTTTTGCCTTCGCTCACGAAGGAGGGCTCCAGAGCAAACTAATTTATGCAGCAGCCAAATTGCCAGCTCACAACTTTAATGCCAGTAGCTCACAAAGTAGAATTTTTGCTCACAAGACTCCACAGCTTAGAGGGAGCGTTGGCTCCCGTTCCCCCAATGGGAGCGAGGGTTTGCCCACTTTCGGGGGCCCGATCCGGCTGATTCCCGCCCCCAAAGTGCCTCGTTTGCGCCAATGTGCCAGTGCAATGACGTCACCTAGAGGTACATCATCACACAGGGCACGTTGCGAGGGGACACGCTATCGTTCGAGGGGGGAAACCTCTATGGTTAACCATAGAGTTTTCTCTTAAATGACTGAGCGTCCCCCGCGACGTGCCCTGTGCGATGCTGTCACTTCCGGGTGACGTCATCGCGGTGCGAGCGCAAAGCGCGTGTGCCGAAGACATCCCGGACCGATGGAGGAACCCTTCCTGGCAACCCTCCCCGGAGAAAACGGCTGCTTTGGAGGGTGGGCCGTAGGCCTTTAAACCCTGCTGAAGTCCCAGCCCAAGCCCCACCCTCCTCAGGCTCCACCCCCAAATCTCCAGGTATTTCCCAACCGGGAGCCGGCAACCTTAGGCCGGGGGGTTGCCAGCTCCAGGTCAGGAAACTCCTGGAGATTTGGGGCTGGAGCCCGAGGAAGACAGGGAACTCAGTGGGGGTACAGTGCCATAGAGTCCACCCTCCAAAACACCCATTTTTCTCCAGGCGAACTGATCTCTGCCGTCTGGAAATAAGCTGTAATTCTGGGGGGTCCCCAGGCCCCACCTGGAGGCTGGCATCCCTAACAACTCTAGTTTCCTCCCGCATTGTTGGCCTCGGAGTTACCAGGAGCCAACCCGACCCGTCATGCACATAACACGGAAAAGATGGGGAGGGGCAGAAGGAGACAGAAGCCCTCCTGTTGTGTCGACAGCGGAAAAAGTAACAAGAACTTAGCTCTTGCCTGCTTTGTCTTCTGGTCCAGTGTCTTTTCTCAGTTCAGAAGTCGGCAGCTGGCTGGAGAAACGCGGGCTTCCTTGCGAGTCCTGTGCCGTCCCTGTTCCCGGATGGGCTTCCTTTTGTGTACAAAGACCATCCTCCAATACATTCATGCACAAGGAGGCTTTTCAGCTGCCCGGCCAAGAACCCCTTTGGCTTTTCTCTCTCTTTCTCTCTCTCTCTCTGCCACACTCCTTTTGGTAATCTTGGATCCAAGTCACTTCTGGAAAGGAAGGGCCCACAGGAAAGAAAAAGAAATGGGGCTCTCTCGCCCCTTCCCAACAAAACCTTGGGAGGAGGAGAAGGGGGTGGGTGGGGGTAGAGTCCCTTTCCTCTTCCCCCCCCCCCCAAGCATGAACAAACCTTGCATTTCCATGAGTTATTCATGAATAATTCATGGGCGGGAAGCGCATGATTAATTCAGCCTCATGCATTATTCAGGCATAATTCTCGAACATTCCTGGTTAATTCATGTTTGCACAGGGAGTGGGTGAGTCAGATTTGCAGGGCGCGTTTCTTTTCCCCGAGAAGGAGGAAGGGACTGTCGGCGTGCCCAATGTCACGGGCTGGTAGAGCTTGGTTAAAGCGTCAGCCTGGAAGCTTTCTTGGAAAACAAAATAAGTGTTGGGGAAGGAGCTGAAAAGCACAGGTAATTGGTGTAGCGGTGAGGAGAGCGGACTCTGCTCTTGGGAGAACCGGATTTGATTCCCCACTGCTCCACATGCAGCTGCTGGGTGACTTTAGGTCAGTCACAAGTTCTTTCAGAGCTGTTCTCTCAAGGGCAGTAGGTGATGGGAAAGACCTCTGCCTGAGACCCTGGAGAGCTGCTGCCAGTCAGAGTAGACGATACTGACTTTGAGGGACCCAGGGTCTGATTCACTATAAGGAAGTTTCAGGTGTGTCTGGAGATTAATTGTAGCTGTGGGAGATCTTCAGGTGCTACCTGGGGGTTGGCAACCCTGTGCACTTCCCACTGAAACGCCCACCTCACTCTCTGGACACAACACAGCACTCCTGTTCACACGTTACCGCGAATGCTGGTACCCCTTGCATGAACACATGCACGTCTGTTTATAAGGAGACAACGCACATCCACAGATGAAACTGTGGAGACCTCTACCTGGAGCCAGTTTGGTGTCGCGGTTAGGACCACAGACGCTAAACCGGGAGAACCAGGTTGGATTCCCCACTTCTCCACATGCAGCTGCTGGTGTGACCTTGGGTCAGTCACAAGTTCTCTCAGAGCTGTTCTCTCAAGGGCAGTTCTCAGTCAGAGCTCTCTCAGCTTCACCTACCTCACAGGGTGTCTGTTGTGGGGAGGGGAAGGGAAGGGGATAACAAGCCACTCTGAGACTCCTTTGGGAAGTGAAGGGTGAGGTATAAATCCAATCTCATCTTCTCTTCTTCTTCATCTGGGAGAACCGGGTTTGAGTCCCCACTCCTTCACATGCAGCCAGCTAGGTGATCTTGGGTCAGTCACAAGTTATTTCAGAGCTGTTCTTGAAGAGCAGTTCTCGAAAGAGCTCTCTCAGCCCCACCTACCTCGCAGGGTGTCTGTTGTGGGGAGGGGAAGGGAAAGGAGTTTGTAAGCCACTCTGAGACTCCGAGTGAAGGGCGGGGTATAAATCCAATCTCTTCTTCTTCTTCTTTTACCTCACAGGGTGACTGTTGTGGGGAGGGGAAGGGAAAGGAGTTTGTAAGCCGCTCTGAGACGCCTTTGGGTAGTGAAGGGCAGGGTATAAATCCCATCTCTTCTTCTTCTTCTTCTACCTCACAGGGTGTCTATTGTGGGGAAGGGAAGGGAAAGGAGTTTGTAAGCCGCCCTGAGACTCCTTCAGGTAGTGAAGGGCGGGGTATAAATCCAATCTCTTCTTCTTCTTCTACCTCACAGGGTGTCTGTGGTGTGGAGGGGAAGGGAAAGGAGTTTATAAGCCGCCCTGAGACTCCTTCGGGTAGTGAAGGGCGGGGTATAAATCCAATCTCTTCTTCTTCTTTTACCTCACAGGGTGTGTGTTGTGGGGAGGGGAAGGGAAAGGAGTTTGTCAGCCGCTCTGAGACTCCTTTGGGTAGTGAAGGGTGGGGCATAAATCCAATCTCTTCTTCTTCTTTTACCTCACAGGGTGTGTGTTGTGGGGAGGGGAAGGGAAGGGAAAGGAGTTTGTCAGCCGCTCTGAGACTCCTTTGGGTAGTGAAGGGCGGGGTATGAATCCAATCTCTTCTTCTTCTTTTACCTCACAGGGTGTCTGTTGTGGGGAGGGGAAGGGAAAGGAGTTCGTAAGCCGCTCTGAGACTCCTTTGGGTAGTGAAGGGCAGGGCAGAAATCCAATCTCCTCCTCTTCTTCTTTGTCTTCTCCTCCTCCAGTTAGGGGGAGAATATATATCCAAACTCACAGTATAGTTATACTTTAGGGTTAGGGTGGCCAAATCCAAGTTGGGAAATTCCCAGAGGTTTGGGGATGGAGCCTGTAGAGGGTGGGCTTTGGGGAGGGGACGGACTTCAGCAAGGTATAGTGCCATACAGTCGACTCCAAAACAGCCATTCAGAAGAGTCAAATGGCATGAACAAAAAAAATGTAAAGGTATTTTGCAGAAGCGAAATGTTTCCCAGAAGTATTTGTACCCCAGCGACCTCAGAAATCAAGAAGAAGAACAAGAAGAGGAGGAGGAGGAGATTAGATTTATACCCCACCCTTCATTACCTGAAGGAGTCTCAGAGCGGCTTACAATCTCCTTTCCCTTCCTCTCCCCACAACAGATACCCTGTGCGGTAGGTGGGGCTGAGAGAGCTATGAGAGAAGTGCCCTTGTGAGAACAGCTCTGACTTCCGGTTTATGAAGCAGCGATGGTGGATGCTCTCCCCGAGCCGCACACCTGGGGTGCCACCTCAAGTACTTTTTTGCATTGCTGGTGGGAGTGCCCGGGGATAGAAAAGTTCTGGGAAGAGATTCGAGATCAAATCAAAGACATGACCTCGGTTACCCTCACTTTCAAGCCTGAAATATTCCTTTTAAATCGGTGGGATGCAGACATGGACAATAAGAACAAAGAGAGAATATCTATACTTCTGGCGACGGCTCGTTTGTTAATTGCCTCCTATTGGAAATCCCCGCAAATGCCTTCACTATCAGCCTGGTATGATAAAGTATGGGAGCAATTTGTGATGGCCAAGATCACAGATAGTGTTCATAGGGTCCAGTCGTCTCAACCTTCGAGTTCCAAATTTGAGTCTGTCTGGTTTTCAATATTCTCGTACCTTTCTACACATGATATATTGCCCAGGGACTCAAATTATCACAGGTGGTTATTGATGTGAAAGAATGAAGGGTCGGTTGAGGGGGGTTGAAGAAAACAGCTGTTATTCTTACCTTGGTATCTTTGCGGGCTAATGTTTATATGTACTCTACCCTTGAATGGTGATACTAAGGTTTTTTGACGATGTTGTGTTAGTATTATAAGTGTTGTGCTTTCATGATCTTTGTGAATGTGGAAGTGAATAAATAATAATAGTAATAATATTTTTTTAAAAAAGTGACACCCCCATGGAACCTTTGCGATAGGCTCCAGGCCAAGGGGATTTTGAGGGGTGGCCTCTTCAATGGCGTAATGCCGGAGAATTGAGGCTTCCCTCCACACCGAAGGTCCAGCCACTGTGTGGCCCTCTGGATTGTATGACCGGGACAAACGCCGGATAACGAGCGGAATGGCAATTAATGAGCGAGGTCAGAGAAACTGACCGACAACGAACGTGAGTTCAAAATAAATCGGATTACTTTTAAAGCAAATCCCCCCCTCCGCTGACGAAAGCGGGCGCAAAGAGGGACGCTTATTATGCGAATGAACTGATAAGCGATACAGGGAGAGGGGAGGAAATACGCCGAGTGTGTTTTGAGAGACTTACTTGATTTTTGTTATTGTGGGGTGAGTTTTTCTAGTCGTGAAGGAGCAGTAGAAACTGTAAACAAAACGGAGAAAATGGCGGCCCAGCAGAGAAAGCCAAAAACGAAACTGCCAGGCAGTCAGAGCCCAAACCCGGAAGAGGGAGCAGACGTCATTAAACTGCTAGCGGACGGCTTCCGGTCTGGCTCCCGCGAAAGGCAGACGCATCCTCGGGTCGCTCCCGAGGGCGCCTTGCCCGCCCGCGGTGGAGGAGGGAATCCGCGCAAGCGGAGACCCGAGCGAGCCCCTCAGATGAGAGGAGCTCGGATCCGGGGCGCTTTAGGGCGTTCTAGGGGGGAGTCTCTCTTTCAGTCGAAAGATCGGAGATTGAGACTCTCGCCATGCCCTGCCCCTTTGGACCTTGCTGCGTGAGCATTCCAGGGAGTTCCTGAAGCAGAGTGGGAGGACCTGAGGAAGGTGCTTAGCAAGATCATCACTCCAGTAATAGGCTTAACAGTGGATGAGCTTGTAAAAGAAATGGCGCTAGCCTACAGGGCATACTCCAATTATATTTTAAAAAATAGCCTGCCTGGAGAAACAGTGGTCAGATTCTCAAGAAGACAAACCAGAGATGCCATGTTAAAAGCGACTTCAGCAACTCCACTAAAAATGGGAAATGTAATCATCAAAACTTTAAAAGACATTCCATTTGAAATTGGACAAAAGAAAAATTATAAGGATTTAATTTCT
>NW_015161601.1:18097-27213 GCF_001447785.1 Gekko japonicus | reverse complement strand
TGCAGATCCCGCCAGAGTTGTATACGATTTTAGAGATAGAAAGCCGAAGTGAAGGCAGAAGGAAAATGGACTTTTGAAGCGAAGAACAAGAAGATGATCAGAAAGCTCTCTCATAACAACTAACATATTAACACATTTGAAGCTGTGATAAACAAGAACTCTACAAGTTTATTGTGATATTAACACTTTTAGTACTAACACTTATATTAACAGGGATAAGATCTCCTCCTCTTGGGGTTTTAGCATAGTGTGGTTATCTTTCCTTTATCCCTAGTTGTAGTTCCCTTCCCAATATTTTCTTTGTAGTTCTGTAGTCTCTTGCAAAATAAAAAATATCCCTTCGGGGATTTAAAAAAAGAAGAAGAAGAAGAACAGCTCTGAGAGAACTGTGACTGACCCAAGGTCACACCAGCAGCTGCATGTGGAGGAGTGGGGGAATCAAACCCAGTTCTCCCAGATTAGAGTCCACTCTCCTAACTACTACACCAAACTGGATCAAAACTATAGTGCATGTAAAAGGTAAAGGTAAAGGTTCCCTTGCTTGAAAGCCAGTCAAGTCCGACTCTAGGGTTGCGGTGCTCATCTCCGTTTCAAAGCGGAATAGCCAGCGCTGTCCGAGGACGTTTCCGTGGTCATGTGGCCAGCATGACTAAACACCAAGGCACACGGAACACTGTTATCTTCCCACCGAAGTGGTATTTATCTACTTACAATTTCTTGCTTTCGAACTGCTAGGTTGGCAGGAGCTGGAACTAGAGACGGGAGCTCACTCCATCATGCGGCCACTCGGGTCTCGAACTGCTGAACTACTGACCTTCCACAGCCTGCAGTTCAGCGTCTTAACCACTTGAGCCACCGCAGCTCCTATAGTGCATGTGGCAGAGCCCAAAGCATGGGGGGTGGCATGGCTCAGAAGATGAGCATCTGCTTGGCATGCAGAAGGTCCCAGGTTCAATCCCCAGCATGTCCACTTAAAAGGATCTATCACTAGGCAATGTAAAAAAGCTTTATCAGAGGCCGGCTGCCAGTCAGAGTAGACAGTACTGACTTGAATAGGCCAAGGGTCTGACTCAGTGCAACGCAGCTTCGTGTGTTCGTCCGTGTGTGTATTTGTCCTTTCAAGCTGTCTTTAGAAAGGTGGCTGTTATGTCTGGACATCAGCAATCCTCCACTCCAGCTTAACTGCTGCTGGAGGCATGCCTGGACTCATCTGGCAGGCTACCAAGATGGAGCGTGGGGAGGCATGTCTGGGCTTCTCTAAGCAGGCCACCTCATTGGAGCTTGAAGTCCCGGAACAAAGGCAGGCAGGATCCTGGAACCTGCCTGTGGATTGGCCCCTGAGAACAGACAGCCAATCTGGAGCCTGGAGGCCATTTGAACTCAGCAATCGCATGGGGGCTGGGAGTGGCTTAGGTGTATACAGGGGTCATTTCGTAGAAAATGAGGTGCAGGAGCTCATTAGCATAACTCATTGGCATAACTCATTTGCATATGCCACACCCCCTAACATCACCGGAAGTGTGTCAGAAGGCAACACCCACCGCTCAGGCTCCACTGGACTGTTTTGGATTGCTAGCTATTGGGGGGGGGGGATGTGCAGATCTGTCCTCGCAGAGGAGGGAGAGCTTGTACCTGAATAAAACTTGGTCTTAAAGGTGCCACTGGGCTGTTTTGGACCGGGGGGCCGGGCTGGGGGCTCTGCAACTAACCTGGCTGCTTCTTGCTCTGACTGAGGGCTGCTGGGAGCAGGGGGTGGGGCTTGTTGGATGTGCCCGCCCCCTGGGCTCTTTACTGCCGGAGCTTTGCTCCTGTGCGCTCCTGCAGGAAATGACCCCTGGGTGTATATAGTTAGGGCAGTTGCCTCATATAAAGCATTCCTGTTGAGATGCAATAAATGGCTGCTTGCTGAAATCACTCTGCCGTGTAAAACCCACTATTTAACAGGGGCCGCCGCCACCACCCACGTTACTTTAATAGCAAATCTGTGCCTGAATTGTCTTCTCTGAAAGAAAACAAAAGGACAAACAAGATGCCTCCAAAGGAAACGGGACTGTCTTCATCACGAGGCAGTTTTCTCAGCGTCCATGTTTGCAGAGAATTTAGGGCTGCATAGGATTTACGGTTGCCAGCCTCCAGGTGAGACCTGGGGATCCCCCGAAATTACAGCTCATCGCCAGACTACACAGATCAGTCCTGCTGGAGAAAGTGCATACTTTGGAGGGTGGCCTCTATGGCACTGTACCTCACTGAGGCCCCCGCCCTCCCCAGGCTCCATCCCCAAATCTCCAGGAGTTTCCCAACCTTGATCTGGCAACCCAACCCCCCTCCCCTGCCAGTGGCCAGGTGGGACCTGGAGACCCCAGCAGAGATTGATGCAGCATGAGGCGGAACCAGACTGTGCCTATCCCCATTTGAATGTTTGCTTGATTTGTTTGTTGATGTTATTTATAGTACGCCAGACCTCTATGGTTTTTACCATGGTGGTCACAGGATTCCTAGAATGCCACAAAGTCACTTCCAGGCGCCACTGGAGCTCTGAGCAGGGATTCGAACCCAGGACTCCCACATTCTAGCTTAAAAATCTATCAGGGTTTTTTCCCCTGGGGGAATGTGCCAGAATGGAATTCCAGAACCTCTTCGACAAAATTCTTTTTAAAATGTTTTTACTTTACTTTACTTTACAATTCAATTTATATACCACCCTTGACCCCTAGGGGGTCTCAGAGCGGTTTACA
Organism: Gekko japonicus; assembly: GCF_001447785.1. Classification (NCBI taxonomy): domain Eukaryota; kingdom Metazoa; phylum Chordata; class Lepidosauria; order Squamata; family Gekkonidae; genus Gekko; species Gekko japonicus. The sequence goes on along the minus strand of NW_015161601.1, from coordinate 24,478 downwards.
GGCATACTACTATGTAGTTGTTATCCTAACCTAGGGCCACAATTCGAGGGGGTGGGGCTGCCTACCAACACCCAAGTGGCGCGTTCTCTCTCTCTCTCTTTTTTGTTGATGTCCCAGGTGGGCTTCGGATGCTGCTCCCGGCGCCTCAGGCTGACCGGCGACTACCTCCGGCAGGCTCCTGGTGGACTCCTTCGACACACGACCACTTCTGACTGCAGTTTCGGCTTCCGTCCCTTAGGCTCCTGCCGTGCTGCGTCTTCTCGCCATCACGTTACCTCAACTCCGCCTCCATCCGTTTCGGCCGCCGCATCCTTGGGTCGCCAGCTGTTCCGCCGCCATTGCTGTTACCGCCGCCGCCAGCACTCCTGGCACACAACCAGGAGGAGGGTGCCCCCTGCCCCCTAGGGCAGGTACCCATTTGTCTACTTGCAGAGGCTTTCGAGCCGCTGGGTGGGCGGGAGCTGGGACTAGGGCCGGGAGCTCCCCCCGGCCATGGTGGGTCTCGAACAGCCATAGTGGCTGTTTGCTAACGTTGTTACTGCAGGTGTTGTACTGCCTGCGCCACCGCTCCCAATGTTTAAAAGTTTGTGAGTTTTGAGTACACAGTTCAGAAACTTCATATGAGAGCTCCGGCACCTCTTAGGGGAAAAAACGGCCTGCTAACCATTCTGCCACACTAGCTTGGGTTTCATTCCTTGCTATTCCGATACCTTTAGAAGACACAGAGGTCATTTCCTGCAGGAGCGCACAGGAGTAAAGAGCCCAGGGGGCGGGCACATGCAACAAGCACCGCCCCCTGCTCCCAGCAGCCCTCAGTCAGAGCAAGAAGTTGCAGAGCCCCGCCCCATCCCCCTGGTCCAAAAAAGTCCAGTGGCACCTTTAAGACCAAGTTTTATTCAGGTACAAGCTCTCCCTCCTCTGTGAGGACAGATCTGCATGTCCCCCCCCCAATAGTTAGCAATCCAAAACAGTCCAGTGGAGCCTGAGCGGTGGGTGTTGCCTTCTGACACACTTCCGGTGAGGTCAGGGTGTGTGCCATATGCAAATTAATTATGCTAATGAGTTATGCTAATGAGCTCCTGCACCTCTTTTTCTACGAAATGACCCCTGAGAAGACAGCAGTTCTTTGCATTCAGGCATTCAGAATGCAGTCCAGAGGATTTAAGTCCATAAATCTTCCTTGAAGCGAGTGTTATCCCTGCAGGCTGCGATGGGCACACCAGCAGTAAGGAAGGACAAAAACAAACGCAAAACAAAAACCTTCCTCCCAAAACCTAAAGCTCAGAGACGTTACAAAAAGAAAGGAGATATTAAAGGTCACGGCAACTGGAACGCTGTGTATCTCGCCTGCAAAGCCGCTTTGGAAACAAGAGCGTTTGCCCTGAAGCCTCCAGCCTGTGACGCCCACGCTGAGAAAACACATTTAGGAAGATAATCCAGCCCTAAACAGCTCGGCTCTGGGGAGCCCCCTGTCCAACCGAGCAGCCACGCGGCGATTGATTTGATCCAGGGACCTGGCCTTTTGGATTTATCAAGTCGAGATGACCGACTGTGTCTCCAGTCCTGAAGTTTAGAATGGCACCAGGCCAAGAAGCTCGGTGCCATGGTCCCAAATCTGCTACTGTTCATGAAATTCATAAGGAAGCATTGTAAACACAGTTGGAATCTGAAAATGAAGAGAAGAAGAAGAGAAGTTGGATTTATACCCTGCCCTTCACTACCCAAAGGAGTCTCAGAGCGGCTTAGTTTGGTGTAGTGGTTAAAGTGCGCGGACTCTAGTCTGGGTGAACCAGGTTTGATTTCCCACTCCTCCACTTGCACCTGCTGGATGACCTTGGGCAAGCCAGAGTTCTGTCAGGGCTGCTCTTGAAAAAGAGCAGTTTCTGTCAGAGCTCTCTCAGCCCCACCTACCTCACAGGGTGTCTCTTCTGAGAGGGGCAGGGAAAGGAGTTTGTAAGCCGCTCTGAGACTCCAAGTGAAGGGTCTGGTAAAATTCCAATTTCCTCTTCTTCCTCTTCCTTTTTCTCCTCCTCCTCCTCCTCTGCTTTTGCATCTGCTCCTGCATCTTCTGCTTCTGCCTCTGCTTCTTCTAATTCTTCTTCTAATTCTGCTTCCTCTTCCTCCTCCTCTTCTAATTCTGCTTTTTCTTTCTCCTCCTCTTCTTCCTCTTCCTTTTTCTCCTCCTCCTCCTCCTCTGCTTTTGCATCTGCTCCTGCATCTTCTGCTTCTGCCTCTGCTTCTTCTAATTCTTCTTCTTCTTCTTCCTCCTCCTCATCTTCCTCTTCTTCCTCCTCTTCTTCCTTTTCCTCCTCTTCCTCCTCCTCTTCTAATTCTGCTTTTTCTTTCTCCTCCTCTTCTTCCTCTTCCTTTTTCTCCTCCTCCTCCTCCTCTGCTTTTGCATCTGCTCCTGCATCTTCTGCTTCTGCCTCTGCTTCTTCTAATTCTTCTTCTTCTTCTTCCTCCTCCTCATCTTCCTCTTCTTCCTCCTCTTCTTCTAATTCTGCTTCTACATCTTTTGCATCTTCTGCTTCTTCTAATTCTTCTTCTTCTTCTTCTAATTCTGCTTTTTCTTTCTCCTCCTCTTCTTCCTCTTCCTCCTCCTCTTCTAATTCTGCTTTTTCTTCTTTTAATTCTTCCTAATCTTCCTCCTCCTCTACTTCTTCTAATTCTGCTTCTTCTAATTCCTCCTCCTCCTTCTCTTCCTCTGCTGCTGCTTGTCAGAGAAGAAAGCACTGACCCCGAGGGCCGGACTTCATGTGTTTGTGTGTGTTCAGTAGCTGAAGAGTGATGGGGAGGGGTACCGCTCCTGCAAGAAGACCATCTAATCATACGAGAAAGAAAGGTAGTTGTGTGAACAGACACACCTCAATTCATTGGGGTGCATCCAGACAGCTTGATGGACGATCGTTCCTTGGCGGTGGTGGGCAAGTAGGATGTGAAATGGGCCCGTGTGTGCTTGAGCATAATTAGCTGGAGCTCTTTGCCACACAGTAGCGTCATGGCCTTGAACGTCTCTGGTTTTCAGTGACGGGGATAATTTCCTGAGCTGTTGTTTCAGCGGCATCCCATGCACCATGCCCACTTATGCTGCTGAAGTGTTGTACTCTTGACTTTCAATGATCGTGTCAGCCTGTCAGTTTCAAAGAGAAGTTCCAGATGCTCAGAAGTTAAAAACGAACAGTGGTGGTAAAGACAAACAAACAAAAACAAGAGCTGAAGGCCCCGGCACAAAGAACATTATTAGGTGATTTATTCCTAGCCTGTTATTAAAGGTAAAGGTTTCCCTTGCTTGAAAGCCAGGCGAATCCAACTCTAGGGATGCGGTGCTCATCTCCGTTTCCAAGCCGAAGAGCCAGCTCTGTCCGAAGACATTTCCGTGGTCATCTGGCCAGCATTAAAAAAATGAAATAAAGTTTGAGTCCAGTGGCACCTTTAAGACCATCAAAGTTTAATTCTGGGTATAAGGGGAAATCGTGGAAGCAGTGACAGACTTCACGTTCCTGGGATCCAAGATCACTGCAGACAGTGACTGCAGCCTGCTCCTTGGGGGGAAAGCGATGGCAAACCTAGACAGCATAATAAAAAGTAGAGGCACCACCCTGCCAACAAAAGTCCATATGGTCAAAGCAATGGTATTCCCAGTAGTAATATATGGCTTCGAGAGTTGGACTATAAAGAAGGTCGAGCGCCGAACAATAGATTCTTTTGAATTATGGTGCTGGAGAAGACTCTTGAGAGTCCCTTGGACTGCAAGGAGATCCTAAAAGAAATCAACCCTGACTGTTCCTTGGAAGGCCAGATCCTGAAGCTGAAGCTCAAATACTTTGGCCACCCAATGAGAAGGGAGCCTTCACTGGAGAAGACCCTGATGCTGGGAAAGATTGAAGGTCAAAGAAGATGGGGGTGGCAAAGGATGAGACAGTTAGACAGTGTTATCGGTGCAACGAAGGCGGAAGACAGGAGGGCCTGGCATGATTTGGTCCATGGGGTCGCGAAGAGTCGGACTCGACTGTGCGACTGAACAACAATAAAAACAAGCTTCCGTGTGCATGCACACTTCTTCAGATATTGAACCTGTTTCTTCAGATACAGATATCTGAAGAAGCGCGCATGCACACAAAAGCTTATACCCAGAATTAAACTTTGTTGGTCTTAAAGGTGCGGCCACCCGCCTGCATCTATTAAAAAAAATGAAGCGACTGCCCATTTTGCTGTTGATCAAGATGGGCTGCCGTGTTTGTCTGCCTGTAGCAGTTGAAAAGAACAAGAGTCCAGGAGCACCTTAAAGATGAACGCAATTTGTGGCAGGGGAGGAGCTTTGACTCACAGAAACTCATCCACCGCCACAAACTTTGTTAGTTGTTTTGCTATAGCAACTCTAGGTATGACCCACTGTTTCATAAAGAATAATAATTGTGTGTACTGAACTTCTTTGGTAGTTAAAAGTCACTGTACCACTTAATAGTTTCAAAGGGTAGTTGTGTCACTGGCAGTCTTTAAGCAGCAGCTGGACAAACACTTGTCAGCAGGGGTCATTTCCTGCAGGAGCACACAGGAGCGGAGCTCCGGCAGTAAAGAGCCCAGGGGGCGGGCACATGCAACAAGCCCCACCCCCTTCTCCCAGCAGCCCTCAGTCAGAGCAAGAAACAGCCAGGTAAGTTGCAGAGCCCCCCCCCTCGCCCCCCACCCCCAAACAGTCCAGTGGTACCTTTAAGACAAAGTTTTATTCAGGTACAAGCTCTCCCTTCTCTGCAAGGACAGATCTGCACGCCCCCCCCCCCAATAGCTAGCAATCCAAAAGAGTCCAGTGAGCCTGAGCGGTGGGTGTTGCCTTCTGACACACTTCCGGTGATGTCAAAGGGTGTGGCATATGCAAATGAGTTATGCAAATGAGTTATGCTAATGAGCTCCTGCACGTTTTTTTCTACGAAATGACCCCGGAAAACAATAAACCATATCGCACTACATTTTTAAAAAACAGATGGCGGATCCTAACACTTATTAATTAATTCTCCCCATATTACAGACTGCCGGCCGCTTCGCAGGCAGGGGGGAGGTCGAAAGGAGCACGGAAAGCAGAGGGGGGGCTGCCCTCAACCAAACGCTCTCAGGTACAAGCTCTCCCTCCTCTGTGAGGACAGATCTGCATGTCCCCCCCCCCAATAGCTAGCAATCCAAAACAGTCCAGTGGCGCCTGAGCAGTGGGTGTTGCCTTCTGACACACTTCCGGCGGTGTCAGGGGGTGTGGCATATGCAAATGTTATGCTAATGAGTTATGCTAATAAGCTCCTACACCTCTTTTCCAACGAAATGACCCCTGCTTGTCAGGGATGTTCTAGGCTGATGCTGCATTGAGCAGGGTGGGTTGGAGTAGATGGTCTGCAGGGCTCCTTCCAAATCTGGGATTCAATGATTCTATTACCTAGATTCAAGTCCAGTAGAACTTTGGTGAGCAACAAGATTTTTTTTTGGGGGGGGGGTATAAGCCTTCAAAACTCAAAGTTCCCATGGATTCCAATCTAGATATAACATTTATTATCACAAAACAAAATCATCTTGCACTGAGTGAACCACGCATTGTAGTGGACGCCAATACTTCCTCTAAGCTGTGGAGTCCTGTAGGCAAAAATTCTACTTTGTGGATTACTGGCATTAAAGTTGTGAGCGAGCGATTTGGCTGCTGCATAAATGAGTTTGCTCTGGAGCCAGCCTTCCTGAGCGAAGACAGAAACGTGTGAGCCGGAGGCTAAGAAACTGTGAGCTAGCTCACGCTAAGTCAGCTTAGAGGGACTCGCTTACAAAGTTCTGGCCACTAATGAGAGTCAGTTTGGACGTAGAGGCTCTAGAGATTTGCGGAGATTTGCGGAGAGCCTGCGTGGCGTCGTGGTTAAGAACGGCGGCGTCTAATCTGGAGAGCTGGGTTTGACTCCCCGCTCCTCTGCATGAAGCAAGCTGGGTGACCTTGGGTTGGCCACAGTTCTCTCGGAGCTCTCTCAGCCCCACTTACCTCACAGGGTGTTGTGGGGAGAGGAAGGGATAGAGATTGTAAGCCGCTTTGAGATGCCTTAGGGTACAGAAAAGCAGGTTATAAAAACCAGAGGTCATTTCGGGGGGGATCGCAGTTCCCCTGGGTGAGGTACGGGGGGCGGGGCACATGACGAAGCCCCGCCCCCTGCTTCCGGCCACCCCGCTTCCGGCCCTCATGCAGCCAGGAGGAGGCAGGAGAAGAGGGAGGGTAAGTTGCTTCCTCCCTGCCTCTCCCCACCCCTGCCTGCCTGGGGCCAGGGAGGGCCTTCGCGGGGCTTCCCTGCACTCCTGCCAGCCTTGCAGGTCCATCGCCGGGCCCCTCATGGGGCTCGGCAGTGGAGCTGCAAGGCCAGC
>NW_015161601.1:16207-17543 GCF_001447785.1 Gekko japonicus | reverse complement strand
TCATGCAGGAAAGGGGGGGGGGGAAGAGAACCAGTTTTCAGCTTCAAACAACAACTTCAATATCTATCTGTCTGATTGCTATGCAAAGAATTCTAGGCTAGGAGAATGCATTTTTTGCTGTCTGGAAGGGAGAGAAAGCAGCACATACATTTAGTGACATTAAAAATAAAATGCTGTTAACATAAAGTTGTGGGGGGGAGGCAGGAAGCAATTGTCTGAGGTTTGCTGTACTGACATATTAAATCAAATGTCACTCACGGTAAAAAAAATAATTAATAGACTTCCTTTCAAAGGTTCTTTTTTTTTTTTGCCACCCGAAAGTATTTGACTATAAAAGGGATCTGGATTTGATGGTGCCGTAAAGAAAGGCGTACAGTACAATTGCCCGAGAGATATGTATCAGGTTTCTGGTTGATTCCCCATTCTGCCTTGGCAGTTCTTATCTGAATATCTGTGAATACCTTCCGATGAATATTTTGTAACCTTCCGCTTGGAATTCAACGATGTTGGGAGCAGAAACTGTCGAATGTTTTGCTGCAAAAAAAATAATACAGCCGTTGGAAGGGGGGGGAAGCACCCTATAGGGCTTAAATATTATATTCCACAAACATAGCCATGTCGATCTATAGCAGAGGTGGCCAAACCCGCTCCATGTAAGAGCCACGTAGAATAAACATCAGATGACTGAGAACCGCAAAACAGGAAGAGATATTACACATGTGTTTTTATTTTTAAAAATGCAAATTTGCTTTTTATTAACATTAAATGAGACTGCCAAAAAATAAAAACAAAAGGGGTACAAGCAGATATTAGAAATGATCAGGGGTCATTTCGTAGAAAAAGAGGTGCAGGAACTCATTAGCATAACTTATTTGCATAGGCCACACCCCCTGACATCACCGGAAGTGTGTCAGAAGGCAACACCCACCACTCAGGCCCTACTGGACTGTTTTGGATTGCTAGCTATTGGGGGGGAACGGGATGTGCAGATCTGTCCTCGCAGAGGAGGGAGAGCTTGTACCTGAATAAAACTTGGTCTTAAAGTTGCCACTGGGCTGTTTTGGACCGGGGGGGGGGGCCTCTGCAGCTTACCTGGCTGCTTCTTGCTCTGACTGAGGGCTACTGGGAGCAGGGGGTGGGGCTTGTTGCATGTGCCCACCCCCTGGGCTCTTTACTGCCTGAGCTCCGCTCCTGTGCACTCCTGCAGGAAATAACACCTGGTAATGATATTTATTTGTTTGGTAATGATATTGATTCGTCTAAGAGAGAGAGAAAAAGAGGGAGATGGAAAGAAATAATAAAAGAGGTGGAAAGAGAGAGAGAGAGAGAGAATAGA
>NW_015161601.1:13192-16141 GCF_001447785.1 Gekko japonicus | reverse complement strand
AAGGAAGGAAGGAAGGAAGGAAGGAAGGAAGGAAGGAAGGAAGGAAGGAAGGAAAGAAAGAAGGAAGGAAAGAAAGAAGGAAAGAAGGAAGGAAGGAAGGAAAGAAGGAAAGAAGGAAAGAGGAAAAAGTATGCCTCCCCTTTGCTTCCCCAGCTGCCCTACCGGAAGCCTCACAGTATGTGTGAAAAAGCCGCATGTGGCTCCGGAGCTGCAGTTTGGCCACCCCTGATCTATAGCATCACAAGCTGTGGGGAAGTAAAGGCAGGATCCCTACACAATTTGGGATCCTCTCTTATTTATTTGAACTGCTGTTATCCTCCCTGTCTTCCACAGGAACTGCAAGAGGACCTAAAGATCAGGGAACTTATCAGATACGAGTGGCAGATTCTCTGGTTTATAGCATCAACTGTGGATCTGGTCTGAAGGAAAACCTGGCATGAATATGCCTGGGTGGAACATGGGGTTGCTGTCTGCTCTGGGTTGGGAAAGTCCGCATAGTCAAAAGTGATGGTATTCCCAGTAGTAATGTATGGCTGCGAGAGTTGGACCAGAAGGAAGGCCGAGCGCCGAAGAATAGATGCTTTCGAATTACGGTGCTAGAGAAGACTCTCTAGAGAGTCCCGTGGGCTGCAAGGAGATCAAATCAGCAATGCCCCCTCTAAGCCGTGGAGTCCTGTGAGCAAACTATCTACTTTGTGAACTATTGGCATTAAAGTGGTGAGCGAGCAATTTGGCTGCTGCATAAATTAGTTTGCTCTGGAGCCCTCCTTCCTGCGCTGAGACAAAAATGTGTGAGCCGGAGGCTAAGAAACTGTGAGCTAGGCTCACACTAAGTTTAGAGCGAACACTGCAAATTAGTCAATCCTAAAGGAAATCAAACCTGTCTGTTCCCTGGAAGGACAGCTATGGAAGCTGAAGGGAACAGCAAAAGTTGAGATGGGAAGAAGAAGAAGAGGAAGAGGAAGAGGAAGTAGAAGAGGAGGAGGAGATTGGATTTATACCTCGCCTTTCACTACCCAAAGGAGTCTCAGAGCGGCTTACAATCTCCTTTCCCTCCCCCTCCCCACAACAGACACCCTGTGAGGTAGGTGGGGCTGAGAGAGCTCTCTCCAGAACTGCTCTTTTTCAAGAACACCTCTGACAGAACTATGGCTTGCCCAAGGTCATCCACCAGGTGCAAGTGGAGGAGTGGGGAATCAAACCCGGTTCTCCCAGATTAGAGTCCACACACTTTAACCACTACACCAAACTGGCTCTCAGTGTTACCAATGTAACAAACATGAAATTGAGCAAACGCCGTAGGATGGCGGAGGACAGGAGGGCCTGGTGCGACGTGGTCCCTGGGGTCGCGAAGAGTCGGACTCGACTGTGTGACTGAACAACAACGTCAACCACCACTTACCAGGGCTCTTTTTTGTAGAAAAAGCCTAGCAGGAACTCATTAGCATGTTAGGCCACACCCCTGACAGCACAGCTCATTAGCACATTAGGCCGCACCCCCATGTTACCAGAAGTGTGGTCATCCAGCCACACCCACCTTTGGTTGTTATTCTGTTTACCTTGTTTGTTGTCAAAACCCTGGGCTTTTTTGCAGCAGGAACTCCTTTGCATGTTAGGCCACACACCCCTAATGTAGCCAATCCTAATGAGTTTCTGCTGTTGAGTGTGGCCTATTATGCTAATGAGTTCCTGCTGGGCGTGGCCAACTCGGGAGCCAGCCGGAACTCCGTTCCTGTGCGTTCCTCCCCAAAAATAGCCCTGCTTGTACCCCATTATCTTGTTCATATACCCTACCATCTGGTTGGCTGTTGGTTGAAAACTGGATGGTTGAACCGGGTAGGCTTTGGGTCTGATCCGGGAGGGTTCTTTCATGATACTCTTATGCTCTTTGGGTGCTCTTAGTTAGCAAGACCGGCCTGAACATAGTCTCTTATGTGGGCAGACGCTGACAAATTCATCTGCAAGGGAGATTGCCGCTGAATCATAAGCAGATGCCGTTCGGAAAGGGGATCACCTGGAGGCAGCCTCCCATTTAAATAAAAGCACTGAGATTGCCCATTTAAGCTTCCGCTATCAGGAACCTGGAATAAATACTTGGAATAAAAAAATTGTTGGCCTTAAAGGTGCCACTGGACTCCAGCTTTTCTCTGCTGCTTCAGACCAACAGGCCTGAAGCTGTCAGGAACACGGCAAGACATTACCGGGAATCCAGGAGCTGTGAAAACTTTTAAGTAAACACAATTAGCGGGAGGCTGTAAATTACCAGCGAGTTGACCTGCCCTCAGGATAATTGCTGGCAAGAAAAGAATTGGACATACCCCCCCCCACTTCAAATAGTGCCACTATTTCAGAGAGCCACTTTGGTGTAGTGGTTAGGAGACTCTAATCTGGGAGAACCGGGTTTGATTCCCCACTCCTCCACACGCAGCTGCTGGGGCGACCTTGGGTCAGTCACAAGTTCTCTCAGAGCTGTTTGCTTCGGGAGCAGTCCTCGAGAGAGAGCTCTCTCAGCCCCTACCTACCTCACAGGGTGTCTGTTGTCGGGAGGGGGAGGGAAAGGAGATTGTAAGCCGCTCTGAGACTCCTTTGGGTAATTAAGGGCAGGGGTCATCTCGTAGAAAAAGAGGTGCAGGGGCTCATTAGCATAACTGATTTGCATATGCCACACCCCCTGACATCACCGGAAGTGTGTCAGAAGGCAACACCCACCGCTCAGGCTCCACTAGAGATGTGAAGGCCCGGAAAAAAACTGGAAAAATTCGGGGAAAAAAACTTTTTTCCCCAGTTTTTTCCCTGAAGCCCCCCCCCCCCCCGAAAAATTGGAAAAATTGAAAAAAAAAAAGAAAAGAAAAAAATTGATTATGGAATGTTTTATTTTAATATGATGAATAAAATATTTTAAGACCAAGTGTTCAAATATTTTCCAAATCATTTCATATATATATAGTA
>NW_015161601.1:0-12796 GCF_001447785.1 Gekko japonicus | reverse complement strand
AACGTGCAGATCTGTCCTCGCAGAGGAGGGAGAGCTTGTACCTGAATAAAACTTGGTCTTACAGGTGCCACTGGACTGTTTTGGACCGGGGGGCTGGGGGGGGGCTCTGCAACTTACCTGGCTGCTTCTTGCTCTGACTGAGGGCTGCTGGGAGCAGGGGGTGGGGCTTGTTGCATGTGTCCGCCCCCTGGGCTCTTTACTGCCGGAGCTCCGCTCCTGTGCGCTCCTGCAGGAAATGACCCCTGAAGATTTGTATGAAGGTTTCTATAGGGTTGCCAGCTTCCAGGTGGGGGCTGGAGAGCTCCTGGGATGACAACTGATCTCCAGACAACAGAGATCAGTTCACCTGCAGGAAGGGGCCACTTTGGAGGGTGGGCCCTATCGCATTATAACCCCATTGAGGTTCTTCCCAACCCCGAACCCTGCTCCCTTTGGCCTCCACCCCCAAATCAAATCTCCAGGTATTTCCCAGTCTTGGTAACCCTACCAGGGTTGTCAGCTTTGGGTTGGAAATACCTGGAGATTTGGGGGGTGGAGCCCGAGGCTTATTAGGGGAGAGACCTCAGCAGGATATAATGCCACAGAGAGCCAGCTTGATGTAGTGGTTGAGTGCGTGGACTCTAATCTGGGAGAACCGGGTTTGATTCCCCACTCCTCCACTTGCACCTGGCTGGATAACCTTGGGCAAGCCACAGTTCTGATAAGAGCTGTTCTTGAAAAAGAGCAGTTTCTGTCAAGAGCTCTCTCAGCCCCACCTACCTCACAGAATGTCAGTTGTGGGGAGGGGAAGGGAAAGGGGATTTTAAGCCACTCTGAGAGCCAGTTTGTTGTAGTGGTTAAGTGCACAGACGCTAATCTGGGAGAACAGGGTTTGATTCCCCACTCCTCCACTTGCACCTGGCTGGATGACCTTGGGCAAGCCATATTTCTGATAAGAGCTGTTCTTGAAAAAGAGCCGTTTCTGACAGAGCTTTCTCAGCCCCACCTACCTCACAGGGTGTCTGCTGTGGGGAGGGGGAGGGAAAGGAGTTTGTGTAAGCCACTCAGAGACTTCCTTGGGTAATTGTTGGGTATTACAAGTTGAAAACACTCAGTATATCTGGGGTTAAATGTTTGTTTATGTTACTCACAGGAAGTCACATGTTTCTCATGTAACCAATGTTCTTTAGATGTAGGAAGCCTGGGAATTTTCTCCCTGATCTAGGGATTTCATTGGGACTAACATGTCAAGGTGTATTACCATTTTATGGCTTCTCTTACCGTCTTTGTTTTGATGTTCTGAAGGAGAAGAAGAGCAGCCATAATCTCTCTTCTAGTTTTGTCTTTGTAGTGTAAGGATGCAGCCGATTATGCTCTTTTGTTATTTTCGTCCCAGTTACCCTTCCCATGCTAAAATATAATCACACATGGACTCTCAGTCTGAATTATTTTACTCTGGCTCTACTGGACTATCTTATCTCTACTAAATACCATTTTTTCAATATCTCACTATCACCCAACAGTAATTAAGGGTGGGGCATAAAAGAAGAAGGGGATGGCAAAGGATGAGATGGTCAGACAGTGTTATCGATGCAAGGAGCATGACGGAAGACAGGAGGGCCTGGCATGATGGGGTCCGTGGGGTCGCGAAGAGTCGGACTCGACTGTGCGACTGAACAACAACAATGACATAAATCCAATATCTACCTTTTGGTAGTGAAGGGCGGAGTATAAATGCAATCTCTTCTTCTTCTCTTCTTCTCCTCCAGGGGAACCGGTTTCTGTCACCTGGAGATCACCTGGAGTTGTAGTAGATAACTGACTGAAAATGTTGAGACAGTGTGTGACTGCAATAAAGAAGACCAATGCTATGCTGGGGATTATTAGGAAGGGTATTGGAAACAGATCAGCCAATATCATAATGCTCCTGTATAAATCAATGGTGCGACCTCATTTGGAATACTGTGTGCAGTTCTGGTCACCACACCTTAAAAAGGATATTATAGCTTTGGGAAAAGTGCAGAAAAGGGCAACTCGAATGATAAAAGGGTTGGAACACTTTCCCTATGAGGAAAGGCTAAAGCGCTTAGGGCTCTTTAGCTTGGAGAAACAACGATTGAGGGGTGACATGATCGAGGTTTATAAGATTATGCATGGGATAGAGCAGGTAGAGAAAGAGGTACTTTTCTCCCTTTCTCACAATACAAGAACCCATGGGCACTCCATGAAATTGCTGAGCGGTCGGGTTAGAACGGATAAGAGGAAGTACTTGTTCACCCGAAGAGTGATTAACACATGGAATTCACAGTCACAGGAAGTGGTGGCGGCTACAAGCATGGACGGCTTCAAAAGGGAATTAGATAAGCATATGGAACAGAGGTCCATCAGTGGCTAGTAGCCACAAGGTATAGATAGGGACTCTGGGGCAAGTGATGCTCTGTCTTCTTGGTGCTTGGGGGGGAGGTCAACAGTGGGAGGGCTTCTAATGTCCTAGCCCCACTGGTGGACCTCCTGATGGCACCTGGTATTTCTGGCCACTGTGTGACACAGGGTGTTGGACTGGATGGGCCACTGGCCTGATCCAACATTGGCGTCTCTTATGTTCTTATGTAGCTGTTCTAGCAGCAGATCTCCAGTCACCACCTGCAGGGTGGCAACCCCAAACCCTGCATATCCACTTTATATTTTTTGAGGGCCTGATATGAGTTTTCTAGCTTATTTTACTGTCTATTGATCTGAAACAGCACAGCAATCGGTGTTAAAACGCCATTCCTCAATCTAAATTTACACCCCCACCAATCAGATAGAAAAAATTCTATTTACCCCAGCAACGGTGGCAGCTCATACAAATATCCAATCATTCCAATTTACTGCGCTCCTGCAGGAATTTTAGCACCAAATCTCTGGCTTCCCGTAAAGTGCCACCAAGTTTTATATCCTAACCCTTCAGAGCTTTCTGTAGCTGTGGGTATCATATGAGTCTCTCTTACCCCAACCAAGGGAACTGCTCATCTGCATTGCTTGAAATCCCACCCCTCCTCCGTCTCTGTTTTGGTTTTCCTTCTGCCTTGTGCTTATCAAACCCACAAGTTATGGGTTTTGCAGTATCTTCTGTTTCCCCAGAGCAAATTTCCTCCGAAAACACAAACTTTTCTTCAAAGTTATTTGTGCACCAGTAAATCAGTATTAGGAGCTGCGGTGGCTCAGGTGGTTAAGACGCTGAACTGCAGGCTGTGGAAGGTCAGTAGTTCAGCAGTTCAAGACTCGTGTGCCGCATGACAGAGTGAGCTCCCGTCTCTAGTTCCAGCTCCTGCCAACCTAGCAGTTTGAAAGCAAGAAATTGCAAGTAGATAAATAGGTACCACTTCGGTGGGAAGGTAACAGCGTTCCGTGCGTCTTGGTGTTTAGTCATGCCGGCCACATGACCACGGAAACGTCTTCGGACAGCGCTGGGTCCTCGGCTTTGAAACAGAGATGAGCACCGCAACCCTAGAGTTGGATTTGACTGGCTTTCGAGCAAGGGAACCTTTACCTTTACCTTAAATCAGTATTGGGACCATGGTGGCTCAGAAGTTAAGATTCTGAGCTGCAGACCGGAAGGTCTGTAGTTCGGCAGTTCGAGACCCGAGTTGCCGCATGACGGAGTGAGCTCCCGTCTCTGGCCCCAGCTCCTGCCAACCTAGCAGTTCAAAAGCCAGAAATTGCAAGTAGCTAAATAGGTACCGCTTCAGTGGGAAGGTAACAGTGTTCCGTGCACCTCGGCACTTAGTCATGCCGGCCACATGACCACAGAAATGTCTTCGGACAGCGCTGGCTCTTCGGCTTGGAAACGGAGATGAGCACTGCAACCCTAGAGTCAGATTCGACTGGCTTTCGAGCGGGGGAAACCTTTACCTTTACCTTTAGTCAGGGGTCATTTAGTAGAAAAAGAGGTGCAGGCGCTCATTAGCATAACTCATTAGCATAACTTATTTGCATTTGCCACACCCCCTGACATCACCGGAAGTGTGTCAGAAGGCAACACCCACCGCTCAGGCTCCACTGGACTGTTTTGGATTGCTAGCTATTGGGGGGGGGAGGGGAACGTGCAGATCTGTCCTTGCAGAGGAGGGAGAGCTTGTGCCGGAATAAAACTTGATCTTAAAGGTGCCACTGGACTGTTTTGGACTGGGGGGTCGGGAGGGGGGCTCTGCAACTTACCTAGCTGCTTCTTGCTCTTACTGAGGGCTGCTGGGAGCAGGGGGTGGGGTTTGTTGCATGTGCCCGCCCCCTGGGCGCTTTACTGCCGGAGCTCCGCTCCTGTGCGCTCCTGCAGGAAATGACCCCTGCCTTTAGTATTATGCAATACACATACGTTGTCCACCTAAACTGCATACATTCTATGTATATATCGTATATGTGTGTGTTATGTTCTGTCAAGCCTCTTCTGACGTAAGACCGTGTGACTAATAATGACCTCCAAAATGTCCTCTCATCAACATCCTTGCTCAGGTCGTGCTGACGGCTTCCTTGACTGAGTCCGCCCACCTCCTATTCGGTCTTCCTCTCTTCCTGCTGCCTGCAGCTTTTCCTAGCATGATTGTCTCTTCCAGTGACTCTCGTCTTCTCATGGTGGGACTAAACTAGGACAGCCTCAGTGGGTTAGACATCTATACTGGAGATAAAGCGTGCAGGGTCAAAACACAGAGCTGGAAGGAACCTCCAGGGTCATCCAGTCTAACCCCCTGTACAATGCAGGGAATTCATAAATCCCTCCCCCCCCCCCCAGTGGGGCTGCCTTTCCCTTCCCCTCCCCACAACAGACACACCCTGTGAGGCAGGTGGGGTTGAAAGAGCTTTTTTGTTGTTGTTGGGCAATTAAATGTAAATGGGGAGGGTTAAAAGTTCTAAAAGATTGACACAGTTCATAAGAAGTACAACGATGATAAGTTTGGATGCTAAAAAAAAAAAAGCTAGTTAGAGGATCTCCTCTCTTGGGTTTTTAGTCAGTAGTGGGTTCTTTACTTTCTCCCTTATATGGAGTTTCCCCCTCCCCCTTTTCTGTTGCAGTTTTTTGTAGTGTTAAAAAAATCAATTAAAAAATCCCCTCCGGGGGCTCAAAAAAAAAAAAAGAGAGAGAGAGAGAGAGAGAGCTCTTTTGAGAACTGCCTTAGAGAGAACAGCTCTGAGAGAACTTGTGACTGACACAAGGTCACACCAGCAGGTGCAAGTGGAGGAGTGGGGAATCAAACTCAGCTCCCCCAGATTAGAGACCGCGCTCTAAACCACTACACCAAGCTGGCTCTTTAAAGAGACTGCCTCTTCCAAGCTGACGCGCCTTGCAAAAACCATTCAAAGGGACCCCTTTCCGTTTACATGCAGTTTAAATGCATTCTCAGTTGATTCCCTGACTTGTGCCACTGCGGTAGCATGACTCAGCAAGTAAGCTGGATCAGGCCAATGGCCCAGCCAGTCCAATACTCTGTGCCACAGAGTAGCCAACACCCAGGAGGCATCAGAACATCCATCAGTGAGGCCAGAGCTCCAGAAGCCCTCCCACTGCTGCCCCCTCCAAGCACCAAGACTACAGAGCATCACTGTCGGGGGTGGTGGTTAAGTGCATGGACTGTAATCTGGGAGAACCGGGTTTGATTCCCCACTCCTCCACGTGCAGCTGCTGGATGACCTTGGGCAAGCCATAGTACTGGCAGAGCTGTTCTCTCAAGAGCAGTCCTCGAAAGAGCTCTCTCAGCCCCACCTACAGGGTGTCTGTTGTGGGGAGGGGAAGGGAAAGGAGTTTTTAAGCTGCTCTGAGACTCCAAGTGAAGGGCGGGGTATAAATCCAATCTCCTCCTCCTCCTCCTCCTCTTCTTCTTCTTCTTCGTCTCTATCCCAGACATTGTGTTCCATCTATACCTTGTGGCTAATAGCCACTGATGGACCTCTGTTCACAGCATCTTTACATATACAACCTTTAAAAACAATTCTATGTCAACTACTACTTGAAATAGGTATAGGAAGAAAGAGGCTTCTTATCTCCTAAAAGGGGTGGTCTATCCTCCAGATGCGGTGGCTCAAGTGGTTAAGACGCTGAACTGCAGGCTGTGGAAGGTTGGGAGTTCAGCAGTTCGAGACCCGGCTGTGCCGCATGACGGAGTGAGCTCCCGTCTCTCGTTCCAGCTCCTGCCAACCTAGCAGTTCGAAAGCAAGACATTGCAAGTAGATAAATAGGTACCACTTCGGTGGGAAGGGAACAGCATTCCGTGCGCCTTGGTGTTTAGTCATGCCGGTCACATGACCACGGAAATGTCTTCAGACAGCGCTGGCTCTTTGGCTTGGAAACGGAGATGAGCACCGCAACCTTAGAGTCGGATTTGACTGGCTTTCAAGCAAGGAAACCTTTACCTTTACCTTTATCCTCCAGAACAAGAATCACACTGTTTCTAAAGACTTTTTATTTTGAGTCTCCAAATGCCCAGAAAGAACAGACCCGAGAGAACCCAAAGAAAGAAAGCAGACGCTGAAGAACAGGATAAAAGGAGAGACTTCAAACAACAGGAGCTACAGATAATGGGACAGAAAAGGCAGACAGAAGGCACCTGTGTGTGAGGGGGAGTGTCCATTCCTCTGAACATCTCCTGTCATTTGTGTTCTTTCTTTTTACAAGAGAGAGTGCACCTGATTTTTAATGCATTCAGTCCATCAAATGTGTCCACATAAAGAATAAACCATTAAGTCAGTTGCCGCTCTGGGGGAATGGATGTTAAAGGGACCAGTCAAAGGTTTCCACGCTGTTTCTCTCCTGCCTGCCTATCAAACTCTGATGAACTTTACAATCAGGTGGCCAAGGAAATCTCAGGGAGAATCAGATCTCATTCAGCCAGTTTATGGGCTACAGGGAGGCATTTGTGGTCTTTGTGATGGCTAACAATAAAGGGACAATGGTTACTTTAGTCAGGATAGCCAAAAATGGTATGCACCATCCAGGTGTGCTTTATTTAGCATCTTCCAGCCCATCCTACAATCCAGCTCCGGGGAAGAACTGGGAAATAAAATGGTGTTATTCCTGCGGCCATCAAAGGCTGAAATACAGAACACGAACACAGAATTCCTGTAGCCCCTCTTGAAATGGTCCCGAACTCCAAAAGGATCTGGGATTGGGTGTAAATGTCTTCGAACCCATACAATTCAGACTCTACATAAGAACATAAGAGACGCCAATGTTGGATCAGGCCAAAGGCCCAACTAGTCCAACACTCTGTCACACAGTGGCCAAAAATACCAGGTGCCATCAGGAGGTCCACCAGTGGGGCCAGGACATTAGACACCCTCCCACTGTTGGCCACCCCAAGCACCAAGTGGACTCTAGTTCCCCCCCCCCAAAAAAAGCCCTCAGATTTTACTCCATGGATAGATGGACAGAAGATGGAGAGATGGAGAGACAGGCAGACAACAGAGGTAGATGATAGATAGATGATAGATAGGTTAACAAGTAGATGGATAGATGGACTGAGGATTGATCGATAGATAATATTCATTTACCATATGGCAGAGTTACACACAGGAAGTATAGTGGTTAAGTGCGCGGACTCTAATCTGGGAGAACCGGGTTTGATTCCCCCACTCCTCCACTTGCAGCAGCTGGATGACCATGGACAAGCCATCGTTCTGGCAGAGCTGTTCTCTCAAGAGCAGTCCTCGAAAGAGCTCTCTCAGGCCCACCTACCTCCCCGGGTGTCTGTTGTGGGGTCCCGGTGCTTTAGTCCTATATTCCCAGCCACGGGCACAAAGTCCGAATCTTGCTCTGAATGTCTTTTCTTCCTTCTGTCGGTATCCATTCCAGGTAGGTCTTCCACTTCATCGTGATCTCCGTAGTCTTGTCTTTCCATGTGGCCTTACGTTCCAGTTTTTCGATTATGTCGGACTGTATGAGATCAAACAAATAATTATGCCAGATTTCTACTGTCCATTTATTTTTGTTCTTCCAGCCTAGAGCTATTACTGCTTTGCCTGCTAGTATCAGGGCTTTAAACAAAGCTTGGTTCTCTTTGCTTATTGCTGGATTACCTACTATACTCATTAGCATTAAATTAAAGTTAATGTGTAATGATACTTTACATGTCTTATTTATAATTTGTAATATCTTTGTCCAGAATACTCTGACCTCTGGGCACTCCCACCACATATGGGAATACCATCCCTTCGATTGTTTACAATGCCAACATCTAGGGCTCATACCTGGGAACATGTTTGCAATTTGTGCTGGTGTTTTATACCATTTGGTAAGAAATTTATGCTCCATTTCATTAAATTTGATTACTTTAATTTCCTCAGTTCCTTTCATTATTTTTCTTGCCATACTATCTGTTATCTGACCTTCTTTGGCCCAAGTGTTTTGTAAATACAATATTGACTTATCTACATTTGATGTCATTTCCTTGTAAATTTTCCCTGCTAGCCCTTGTTTTGACTTTTGCATCTCTTTGTATAATGTTTCTATTGGTTCCTCTAGCCAACATTTCTCTTTTTCCTTTATCTTTTTAACCTTACTATACAGGCCAGTTATTCTTAACCAATGTTGGTTGCCCACCTCTTCTATTATCTCCTGTATGGGTTTTAGATTGCCTCCTCTATTCTTCTTCTTCTTCTTCTTCTATATAATAAAATGGTTGTATTTCTGTGATAGATAGACAGACAGACAGATAATAATGATGATGATGATGCAGGAGGGAGGAAGAGGAGGAGGAGAAGAAAGAAGAAAAAGAAGAAGAGGAAGAAGAAGAATCCAGGTTTTGTAATCTTTCTGTAAATAAAAGAACACTCTATGGCATGAACCTATGACGCTGCCTTGATTTCTCAGACTTTCATGACACACTACAATCTATCCTGACTCTCTGGCATCTACATACAGCCTCCAGAAATGTAGATTGATGGCTATTCATTTATATAAGGTCAGAGAGGGGGCGAATGAGAAATGCAGCCATTCTTTCTACAGAGAATGAAAGATCAATTACATTGGAGATTAGCTCTCTGCGTTAAAATGCTGTCAGGAAAAATATATTGGATAAATCAAATTATATACCTTTTTTCACAACTGTAATATGAGCCTGCCATTTCAGGGTGATGTACTGTCAGGAGAGGAGGGAAACAGATGTTTGTATCTTTAAGATG
Source organism: Gekko japonicus (assembly GCF_001447785.1). Taxonomy (NCBI): domain Eukaryota; kingdom Metazoa; phylum Chordata; class Lepidosauria; order Squamata; family Gekkonidae; genus Gekko; species Gekko japonicus. Next base: position 3,667 of record NW_015161601.1, on the reverse strand, counting down.
GAAATGAAATTATATACGCAACGTATATCGACTCAGCCGGTGTTCCATCAAAGATATTAGTACTTTGTTTTCTCCATGTTATGGACTTGCTTGTGTACTCTTAAAATAGCAGCCTCTTAACTCCCTGTGCTCACTAAAGTTTTAGGATGTTTGTGCTCTGTTTAATATACTCACAATTCACAGTACTGACCCGGACAGCCCAATCTCCTCAGATCTTGGAAGCTAAGTAAGGTCATAAGAATATCAGAAAAGTCAATGTTGGATCAGGCCAGTGGCCCATCTAGTCCACCACTCTGGCACACAGTGGCCAAAAATACCAGCTGCCATCAGGAGGTCCAGCAGTGGGGCCAGGACACTGTTGCTCCCCCCCAAGCACCAAGAATACAGAGCATCACTTGCCCCAGATGGAGAGTTACTCTCTATACCTTGTGGCTAATAGCCACTGATGGACCTCTGCTCCATATGCTTATCTAATTCCCTTTTGAAGCCGTCCATGCTTGTAGCACCCACCACTTCCTGTGGCAGTGAATTCCATGTGTTAATCACTCTTTGGGTGAAGAAGTACTTCCTTTTATCCGTTCTAACCCGACCGCTCTGCAGTTTCATGGAGTGCCCACGAGTTCTTGTATTGTGAGAAAGGGAGAAAAGTACCTCTTTCTTTACCTGCTCTTTCCCATGCATAATCTTATAAACCTCGATCATGTCACCCCTTAGTCGTCTTTTCTCCAAGCTAAAGAGCCCTAAGTGCTTTAACCTTTCCTCATAGGGAAAGTGTTCCAACCCTTTTATCATTCGAGTTGCCCTTTTCTGCACTTTTTCCAAAGCTATAATATCCTTTTTAAGGTGTGGTGCCCAGAACTGCACACAGTATTCCAAATGAGGTCTCACCATTGATTTATATAGGGGCATTATGATATTGGCTGATCTGTTTTCAATACCCTTCCTAATAATCCCCAGCTTGGGATTGGCCTTCTTTATTGCAGTCACACACTGTCTCGACATTTTCAGTGAGTTATCTACTACAACTCCAAGATCTCTCTCATGTTCAGTCTCTGCCAGTTCAGACCCCATCAATGTGTATTTATAGTTAGGATTTTTGGCTCCAATGTGCATCACCTTGCACTTGGCCACATTGAACCCCATTTGCCATGTTGACGCCCACTTGCCCATCCTCGACAGATCCCTTTGGAGTGCCTCACAATCCTCCCTGGTTCTCACCACCCTGAACAACTTGGTGTCATCTGCAAATTTAGCCACTTCACTGCTTACTCCCAACTCCAAATCATTAATAAACAAGTTTAAAAGCATCAGACCGAGTACTGATCCCTGTGGTATCCCAAACTCCCCCCCCCCTTAAAAGATGCCTACATAAAATGGAAGGTGGGGGGAGGGATAGTGGGATTTGGCAATGCATTTTTTAAAATAAAACATCAAGAAAAAGCACAAGGATTACAGCAGAAACTAAAAATAAAAACTAAAAATATAAAATGCTCTGAGCCTAGGAAAACATGTAATGGCTGGACATTGCAAGCTCCCCCCCACACCAGATCTACTCAGAGTGGCAGCGGCTCTCCAGTGTAATGTACGCCTTTGGCTGTGGGTTCCCAGGTTAGAGTACTCACTCAGGCACCTGTTCTAAGGTACATTCAGCAGTGACAAGCTGGCTCAAAACATCAGCCCTTTATTTGCAAGAAGACAACTTCAGCGGGCATACAAACACTGGAAACTGAAACTCCACTCCATTGAAATACATTGCAGCTCAAAAAGAGTCACAAAGAATACGTGGAATGGATTTTACATTAAAGTTTCTGGGCCCAGATGGACTACTCTGGGACTGGAATGACAGCCCCCAGAGTGGTATTCCATACCCAAAATGCAGCTGCTACTCCCAGGGACCTTCATTCCACTCTAGGGGCTGCCATTCCAATCTCAGAGTAGTCTATCTGGGCCTAGAGACTTTAAAGGAAAATCCATTTTCTTTGCAGCTTTTTGTGTGTGTGTGTGTGCTTTAGCCCAGAGGAGCTTCCTGCTGGAGGAGAAAGTGCGAAGGCAAGGCCCAGCTAGCTGGGAAGTTTGACAGCCCCGATCTCCTTCAGAAGGATGAGGACAGGCAGGGGAAGGTTGGATGGAGAAGAGAGCCACGGGTCTGATTAAAGCCCTGGGTGGGCCGCTTCAGGCCCATGGGCCTTAGGTTTGACAACCCTGACCTAAACCCTTCAATATATATTTTTGTTAAAATTTCAGATTTTTCTGCAAACCTGGCGATCTCCCAACTTTGAAGAAAATATTTATTTAGCATCCGTGTGACCCTAATCTGCAGATTTAGATATTTGCAGATGGGGGCTAGACTTTGCTATTAGATATAGAGATATGTAGCCATATCCTGCCCAGCTTCCGATGGCCACAGTGAGGATACCTGAATGCTGGAGGTAGAAAGCTCTCAGATGAAGCTGGACTTGGACTCAGGAACGATGCAGGGGGGGGATTTCAATGTTTTCTGCCCGTTTGGTGCAGTGGTTAAGTGCGCAGACTCTAATCTGGGAGAACCGGGTTTTATTCCCCACTCCTCCCCTGGCACCTGGCTGGATGACCTTGGGCAAGCCGTAGTTCTGATAAGAGCTGTTCTAGAAAAAGAGCAGTTTCTGTCAAGAGCTCTCTCAGCCCCACCTACCACACAGGGTGTCTGTTGTGGGGAGGGGAAGGGAAAGGAGTCTGTAAGCCACTCTGAGACACCTTTGGGTAGTGAAGTGCGGGGTATAAATCCAATGTCTTCTCTTCTTCTCTGGCAACCTCACTGATGGCAGTTAGAGGCTGGATGCAGATGGTTTGCACATTTCAAAGGTTAATATGCAATTCCATTCTACCCAACAACAACATTTTGAAGCAAACAGAATTGGCGAACCGGCTGGAAATCAAGTCCCCTTTTCCTTGCTGATTACGCTCCAAGAAATCAAGTGAGCTCCGGACTGTAGTGAGAAATGTGGTTTCTATGGTTGCAATCAGGGGAGTTGTGGTGGCTCAAGTGGTTAAGACACTGAAATGCAGGCTGTGGAAGGTCGGTAGTTTAGCAGTTCAAGACCCGAGTTGCCGCGTGGTGGAGTGAGCTCCCGTCTCTAGTTCCAGCTCCTGCCAACCTAGCAGTTCGAAAGCAAGAAATTGCAAGTAGATAAATAGGTACCACTTCAGTGGGAAGGTAACAGCGTTCTGTGTGCCTTGGTGTTTAGTCATGCTGGCCACATGACCATGGAAACGTCTTCGGACAGTGCTGGCTCTTCGGCTTTGAAGCGGAGATGAGCACCGCAACCCTAGAGTCAGATTCGAGTTGGTTTCGAGCAAGGGAACCTTTACCTCAAACAGGTTGCCCCTATCACCTCCATTCTTCTCTATGGTGGGGAAAAAAGTTACTTTTAAAACGTTAGGGACAACCTGCTTGGGGGCCCATAGAATTGGACCCCCTGGTCCAATGTTCTTGAACCTGGTTGGTATCTTGGGGAGAGGCTCCAGCAGCTGCCCTGCGAGTTTGGAGCCTCTCCCTCAAACCCCCTCCCCTCCAGCGCCCAGAATATGCCCTATGTTTTTTGCTATTGACTTCAATGGCCCATAGGACATAATGGGGCCAAATTGTTGCTGAAATTTGTCGGCAATTCAGCGGCAAGCCGATTCAGAT
>NW_015161600.1:34038-37050 GCF_001447785.1 Gekko japonicus | reverse complement strand
CAGAAAAAGTCATACTCGACTTGCTGTCGGGGAGAGCTGAACTAACTGGGTGTCGTATAGTCAAGAGGAGGAGGATCAGGAGGAGGAGGAGGAGAAGAAGAAGAAGAAGAAGAATAGGAAGACGAGGAGATTGGATTTATACCCTGCCCTTCACTACCTGAAGGAGTCTCAGAGCAGCTGACAATCCCTTTCCTTTCCCCTCCCCACAACAGACACCCTGTGAAGTAGGTGGGGTTGAGAGAGCTCTTTCGAGGACTGCCCTTGAGAGAACAGCTCTGAAAGAACTTGTGACAGACCCAAGGTCACACCAGCAGCTGCACGTGGAGGAGTGGGGAATCGAACCCGGTTCTCCCAGATTAGAGTCCGCGTATTAACCACTGGAGCTGCGGTGGCTCAGGTAGTTAAGACGCTGAACTGCAGGCTGTGGAAGGTCGGTAGCTCAGCAGTTCGAGACCCGAGTGTGCCGCATGACGGAGTGAGCTCCCGTCTCTAGTTCCAGCTCCTGCCAACCTAGCAGTTCGAAAGCAAGAAATTGCAAGTAGATCAATAGGTACCACTTCGGTGGGAAGGTAACAGCATTCCGTGCGCCTTGGTGTTTAGTCATGCCAGCCACATGACCACGGAAACGTCTTCGGACAATGCTGGCTCTTCGGCTTTGAAACGGAGATGAGCACCGCAACCCTAGAGTCGGATTCGACTGGCTTTCGAGCAAGGGAACCTTTACCTTTTACTTAACCACTACACCAAACTGGACCGAAAAGAAACAGGATCACACTCTTCAAAGACTTGACCCACGGAAGAATGCAGTGAGTTGTTCTCTGCAGTTCCAGAGGGCCAGACTAGATCTAATGGGCTTAAGATATGGGGCAGAAGATTTCAGTTGAATATCAGGAGGCAAGTCCTAATTGACAATGGAACCAGTTACTTTGGAGGGTGGGGTGGAGATGCTCACTCGCTGATTGTCTTCGAGCAGAGGCTGGACTGTCATCTGGAGGAGATGTACAGGCTTTGGATTTTGAGCACTGAGTAAGGGGGGGGTGACTGTATGGCCTAGAAGGCCCCTTCCTACTCTACGATTGTAAGATGCAGTGACGGCTGCCAGCTCAGCTGGTTTTAATGCTCAGACCAGGAGTTGCCATCATGGTGCCCGTAATCTTTCTCCCAGCCCCCACTAAGTGGGCAGAGTCAGGCCGGCCCTTTGTCCAGCAAGACTTCTGAGTTGAAGATCTGACCGGCTGTGCTTTGTCGCTTTGGCTGTGGGACGAGGAGACTGGATTTATACCCCGCCCTTCACTACCCAAAGGGGTCTCAGAGCGGCTTACAAATCTCCTTTCCCTTCCCCTCCTCACAACAGACACCCTGTGAGGCAGGCGGGGCTGAGAGAACTCTTTTGAGATGACAGAACTTTACAAAATTATGCATGGGATAGGAAAGGTAAGCTTTTCTCCCTTTCTCACAATACGAGAACTCATGGACACGCCATGAAATGAATGGGCAGTAGATTTAGGACAGATAAAAGGAAGTCCTCCTTCATCTGCAGAGTAATAAACAAGTGGAATTCACTGCTGCAAAAGGTGGTGGCAGCTACAGACATAGCTTCAAGAGAGGATTGGATAAACACCTGGAGCAGAGGTCCATCAGTGGCTCTTAGCCACAAGGTACAGATAGGAACTCTCGGTCTGGGGCAAGGGATGCTCTGTCTTCTTGGTGCTTGGGGTGGGGGGAGCAACAGTGGAGGGGTTCTGGAGTTCTGGCCCTGCTGGTGGACCTCCTGGGTTTTGGCCACTGTGTGACACAGAATGTTCGACTGGATGGGCCTTTGGCCTGATCCAACATGGCTTCTCTTGTGTTCTTATGTTCACATATGCATTTACCCGCTAGCTGGATAAGAAAAACCAGAATAACTTGCAGCTAGATTCAAGTCCAGTCGCACCATACAGACCAACAAGATTTTGCAGGTATCTGGCTTCCATCGCCAGACGCAGTTATGCCTTGGAAGTCTCCTTGGTCTCAAAGGGCTTGAATTCACCTGTTCTACCAGACTGATACAGCCGCCCTCTGAAAAAAGAATAAGTCATGGGGGCTATTCCAGCAAAGCGCTTCCAATCTCCCTTGCAGTACTTTGTACTCAGACTTCCAAAACATGGGCTACAAAGACAAGCTCCAGCCCTGTTCGAGCACATATCTGAAAGACACCCCCTCTCCCCCCATCTAAAAGACACCTGTTTAAGCCACCCAGGAGTCGGCCACCGAAAGGTCACAACAGCTCCCCTTCTGCAATGCAAGAGGGTTTCTTCTTCCACGACAGCACAGGCTCGCCTACTCGTTAGCCTTCTAAATTTGCTAGAAATAACTCGTTCAAAAGAATAAAGGTCTGTCTCCTCTTGACATTCCTGAAACCAACCGGCCCTTGAGAAGAAAGCAAAAATTCAGTGGCGCGAATCCATTTCGCACACCGCATAATCTCTGGCTCCACGTTGCAGGCTGCTCTATCCCCCTGCCAGGTGTTCAAAGGGCAACGGGCTCCCGCCCGATGAATTAAAAAGGGCCGGGAGAACCGACGGGGCTACCAAACATAACAGAAAGTCTCCCTCCCTGCGTTCTCGCGTTCCTGCGTATTAGACCCATTAACAACAGCCGGCCTAACATCTGCCCACAGATGTTGCCGGCGTCTCATGGACTCAGCTCTGAGGCTGTTACCTGCATTCCCCCCGCCCCAAGGGAATTCGGGTCTAAAGGAACATCAAATACTTGGTGTGTTCCAGCGGATAAAGAACTGGATGCGGAGGAAAAAAGCGTAGCGATAGAAAGCCCCTGGGATGCTGGGAATCGTGTTCTGCCACCAAAGCTTTGCCTGAATCGTCTGGAGCTACATGCTGTGTGTAAAGCAGCAGATCTTAGAATGTTTGGGCAATTCTGCATCTAGCATTCACTCCACATTTTCTCAACAGGGAAAAAAAGGTGCAGCTCAAAACCAGATTGAAACCTCGGGGCAACACCATACTGACTGCA
>NW_015161600.1:25631-32726 GCF_001447785.1 Gekko japonicus | reverse complement strand
TGAGTGGTGGGTGTTGCCTTCTGACACACTTCTGGTGATGTCAGGGGGTGTGGCATATGCAAATAGGTTGTGCTAATGAGTTATGCTAATGAGGTCCTGCACCTCTTTTTTTTACGAAACGACCCCTGGCCGTCTGACACTCAGAGTTGGGAACAGCCAAATGACTTCCCTAGATCATGCGATTTCTGACCAAAGCCACGGCAAGGTTTAGCAGGAAGGAGAAGGTGGTTGGTTGTTCTGAGTCACCTGATTACCCTGGGTGGGAAGATTCCATGCAGCGTTTTCGCCAGGTGGTTTGAATGGTCTGTAGAGGCTCTTCTCCTCTGACCACCTGCCCAGGTGCTGCAATGAATAAAGGGCACTGTGGGGTTGGGGGGGGGGCTGTGGGTAAATGGTAGAGTACCTGCTTTGCACACAGAAGGCCCCAGGTTCAATCCCCGGCACCTCCAGTTAAAGGACCAGGCAGTAAGTGATACTAAACTCCTCCACCTGAGACTGTGAACAGCCATGAAGAGGGGCCGTGACTCAGTGTAAAGCATCTGCTTGGCACGCAGAGGGTCCCTGGTGCAATCCCTGGCACCTCCAGTTAAAGGACCAGGCAGTAAGTGATACTAAACTCCTCTGAGAGTGTGAACAGCCATGAAGAGGGGCCGTGACTCAGTGTAAAGCATCTGCTTGGCACGCAGAGGGTCCCTGGTGCAATCCCTGGCACCTCCAGTTAAAAAGGACCAGCAGTAGGTGATATGAATGACCTCTGCCTGAGAGAGTTAAAGGACCAGGCAGTAAGTGATACTAAACTCCTCTGAGAGTGTGAACAGCCATGAAGAGGGGCCGTGGCTCAGTGGAAGAGTACCTGCTTGGCATGCAGAAGGTCACAGGTTCAATCCCCGGCATGTCCTTTTAAAGGACCAGGAAGTAAGTGATATGAATGACCTCTGCCTGGGACTGTAAACAGCCATGGAGAGGAGCTGTGGAAGAGCATCTGCTTGGCGCGCAGAAGGTCCCAAGTTCAACCCCCGACATCTCCAGTTAAAGGACCAGGCAGCGAGTGAAATGAAAGACCTCAGCCTGAGACCTTGGAGAGCCAGTCTGAGTAGACAAGAGTCAAGACTGACTTTGGCGGACGCAAGGTCTTACTCAGTATAAGGCAGCTTTGTGTGTTTGAGCTTCACGGAACTCAATGGAAAACACATCCGCACATTAGGCGAAGGCTAGGCATCTGCTCTGCCACAAATGCATGATCTGGGAACTGTGGCAAGGAGCGGCTTCCAAAGTGTGCCACCCGGGGCAAACACTACTTTGCGCATGATATTACCTTGCACAAAAACCGCATTGTACGAAAGATGACATGGACGAAGTGACGGTGCTGAAGGGATAACATCCAGATGCTTGGGGCTCTTTAGCTTGGAGAAACGATGGCTGAGGGGTGACATGAAAGAGGTGTACAAGATTATGCACGGGATAGAGCAGGTAGTCCTTTTCTCCCTTTCTCACAAGACAAGAACTTGTGGGCACTCCATGAAATTGCTGAGCAGTCGGGTTAGAGCGGATAAAAGGGAGTCCTTCTTCACCCAAAGAGTGATGAACACATGGAATTCACTGCCACAGGAGGTGGTGGCAGCTACAAGCATGGACGGCTTCAAGAGGGAATTGGATAAACATCTGGAGAGGCGGTCCATCAGTGGCTATAAGCCACAAGGTAATGGATAGGAGCTCTCAGTCTGGGGCAAGTGATGCTCTGTATCCTTGGTGCTTGGGGGGGGGGAACAGTGGGAGGGCTTCTGGTGTCCTGGCTCCACTGATGGACCTCCTGATGGCACCTGGTATTTTTGGCCACTGTGTGACAAGAGTGCTGGACTGGATGGGCCATTGGCCTGATCCAACACTGGCTTCTCTTATGTTCTTATATGGAGCAGAAATCCATCAGTGGCTATGAGCCACAAGGTCTAGATAGGAACTCTCAGGCTGGGGCAAGTGATGCTCTGTATTCTTGGTGCTTGGGGGGGGGCAACAGTGGGAGGGCTTCTAGTGTCCTGGCCCCACTGCTGGACCTCCTGATGGCACCTGGTATTTTTAGCCACTTTGTGACAGAGTGTTGGACCGGATGGGCTATTGGCCTGATCCAACATGGGCTTCTTTTATGTTCTTATAAGAAGGAATTGGATAAGCATATGGAGCAGAGGTCCATCGGTGGCTCTTAGCCACAAGGTCTAGATAGGAACTATCAGTCTGGGGCAAGTGATGCTCTGTATTCTGGGTGCTTGGGGGGGCAACAGTGGGAGGGCTTCTAGTGTCCTGGCCCCACTGCTGGACCTCCTGATGGCACCTGCTATTCTTGGCCACTGTGTGACAGAATGTTGGACTGGGTTGGCCATTGGCCTGATCCAACATTGGCTTCTCTTACGTTCTTATGTTCAGCCTGGGAAGTAACCCTGTCGACTAGTCCACACCAGTGTGACCCATCCAAACGGCTGGAGGCAGCTTGCTCTTTTGCCCGCTGTGTTGGCTGTGGCCATGAGCCGCAGGGGACACCGAGGCAAGGGAGACTGCTGGAAAGAGCCAGAAGCAGGGTGCTCCTTCTTTTGAGTCCGTGGGGAGAGCCGTCTGCCTTAACTGCCGTTCCTCTGAACCTTGAGGGACGCAGCCGGCTTCAGCTCGACTCCTGGGCCTGCGCTGCGAATCCCGCCGTGTGAGGAGCAGAGATCACTGAATCCCGTGGTGTAACGTGACATGACAGCTTTACTTCTCTGCTACGTACCCTATGTGTTCTACCTGCTTTGGAGCCAGCCCAGTCGGGTCTCCCCATCTTGCTCAGTTGAGGGGAAATGCTACCCCAGGGAGGCCAACTGAGGCTCATTGTTCTATCGGAGCCCCGCTCAAGTGTGCTTCGGCGGCAGCTCCCCTTTTCCTTCCCTCTCCTGCCTCCCCAGTACCTCCCGCTGCCTCCTCCTCCCTCTCCTTCCTTCTGGAGGAATAACTTGACAAGCCGCCACCTTTCCTGTGCAACACACAGACCCGTGAGCGCACACGTTCATCATTAATACAGAAACCGACAAGCCCCCGTTCTGCATACGAAAGAGGGTTCGGGAGTTCACAAATGTACCAGCCATTAAAATTCGCCAACTTGCCACAGAACATGTGACTTAAATTGAAGTGACAGTGCTGGCGGGGGGGGGGTGTCATTGCCAGGCGCTCCTCCTAGATGCGGCATGTGGAATCGCCATACTTGATCCCCCGCAAGTCCGTTCTTGGTTCCCCTTGCTCGTTTTACTTCACGGGCAGGTTTAAACGACCCCACTGCGGACTCCTTCCTGTCTGGTTTCCCCAAACAGTAGTTTGTGGGACGGGTGCAAAGAGCTTGCATGCATTAGAGCCAGGGGTCATTTCCTGCAGGAGCGTACAGGAGCGGAGCTCCGGCAGTAAAGAGCCCAGGGGGCGGGCACATGCAACAAGCCCCACCCCCTGCTCCCAGCAGCCCTCAGTCAGCGCAAGAAGCAGCCAGGTAAACTGCAGCGCCCCCCCCCCGGCCCAAAACAGTCCAGTGGCACCTTTAAGACCAAGTTTTATTCAGGTACAAGCTCTCCCTCCTCTGCAAGGACAGATCTGCACGGTCCCCCCCTCCCCATAGCTAGCAATCCAAAACAGCCCGGTGGAGCCTGAGCGGTGGGTGTTGCCTTCTGACACACTTCCGGTGATGTCAGGGGGTGTGGCATATGCAGACAAGTTACGCTAATGAGTTACGCTAATGAGCTCCTGCACCACTTTTTCTACGAAATGGCCCCTGGTGCCTCCATATCACTGAGTTGCCTCTCTAGAAGGTTCTAGCTCTTGCCCGTACATGCTCCTCCCGGTCAGTCGCTGCCGTGGACTTGGTCCCCTGCCTGACTGCAACAGTACCTCTGACCCAGCTTTTCCAATTTCTTGCCCGAAGAGGCTGGTTTAGCCTGCTCCTATCCCAGGCAACCCTGAAAGCGTGGACCAGTGCCCACCTCACCTGGAACGTGTCAGTGCCGTGAAGCAGCTGCGTGACTGGGCTGCAGACTCCCAGCCTGGACATAAGTCTGACATGAAAAACTGCAGCATTCAAAAACTCAGCAGGAGCATACTTTAATCTTCTGGGCCATTCTATTGCTGATGGAAGAGTGGCAGTCCTCAAACAAGGAAGCTTCAAGGGGAGATTACAGCGTGAGATTGCTGAACTTGAGTTCATTCACAAGTTCGGAAAAGGGACCCGCCCCCATAAGGATAAATAGGGACGTGGGTTTGTTTCCCCATAGATGCTAATTTTCTCCTCTCGTCAATCCTTGCACCTTTGCATCCTTTGCAAGCATACTTTAGGACACCCCTCCCACCTTCTGACTGGGATGAAAAGACTCGGAGATCTCCGTTCGTACTAGTCTGACGAAGAGAGCTTTGATGCTCGAAAGTTCGTACCCCGAAAATCTTGTTAGTCTGTAAGGGGCTACCGGACTCGAATGGAATTGTTCTGGTCACCACACCTCAAAAGGGATATTATAGCATTGGAAAAATTGCCGAAAAGGGCAACTAGAATGATAGAAGGGTTGGAACACTTTCCCTATGAAGAAAGGTTAAAATGCTTGGGGCTCTTCAGCTTGGAGAAACGATGGCTGAGGGGTGACATGGTTGAGGTTTATAAGATAGAGATAGAGCAGGCGGAGAAAGAAGTCCGTTTCTCCCTTTCTCACAAGACCTCGTGGGCACTCCATGAAATTGCTGAGCGGTCGGGTTAGAACGGATAAAAGGAAGTACTTCTTTACCCCAAAGAGTGATTGTCACATGGAATTCGCTGCCACAGGAGGTGGCGGCGGCTACAAGCATGGACGGCTTCAAGAGGGAATTAGATAAGCATATGGAGCAGAGGTCCATCAGTGGCTCTTAGCCACAAGGTATAGATAGGAACTCTCAGTCTGGGGCAAAGGATGCTCTGTATTCTTAATGCTTGGGGGGGGCAACAGTGGGAGGGCTCCTAGTGTCCTGGCCCCACTGATGGCCCCTGGTATTTTTGGCCACTGTGTGACACAGAGTGTTGTACTAGATGGGCCACCGGCCGGATCCAACATGGACTTCTCTTATGTTCTTATGTTCTTAATCTAACTGCTCAGCCTAGAAAGAAACCTGGTGGACTCCACACCAGTGCGACCCATCCAACAGTTGGAGGTACCTGCTATTTTGCCAGTTGGCTATGACCAGCAGCTGTGGGAGGCATGGAGACAAGGGGGACTGCTAGAAAAAGCCAGAAGCGGGGTGCGCCTCTTTTGTGTCCGTGGGGAGAGCTGTCCGTCTAGCTGCTGTTCCTCTGTGACTTGGGGGAAACAGTCGGCTTCAGCTCGACTCCTGGGCCTGCGCTGTGGATCCCGCCGTGTGAGAAACAGAGCTCGCTGAATCCCGCGGAGTGACGGGACACAACAGCTTTGGAGCCGGCCCAGTCCCGTTCCTTTCATTGAAGTGCTTTCTTGAATCATCTTCTTATTTGTGCAGCATTCTTTCCTTCTTTCCAGTTTACGGAAAAAACCCCTGTGATGTGGACCCTTCCCGAGTTCCTGAGGCAGGCCGTTCTGTGGGACGGAGGTGTCATGAGCGACGAGGACGGCGCGGAGTCCCCGCCTGAGTTGACATTGCAGCCAGAGGCACCCCGCAGTGCCAGAACCAGAAGCCGGTCCCTCTGACTCCTCACGTGTTGAGAGCTGGCCGGAGCCTGAGCCTGCAAACCTTGCACCTGCAACAAGGCACGGGGGCAATCAGGGAGCCCGCCTGACTCACCTCCACGGATGGTTCAACTGAGGGAACGGCCCCGTAGAGACTTGGCCACCCACCAGTTTGGTGTAGCGGTTAAGTGCGCGGACTCTAATCTGAGAGAGCCGGGTTTGATTCCCCACTCCTCCACTTGCACCTGGCTGGATAACCTTGGGCAAGCCGTAGTTCTGATAAGAGCTGTTCTTGAAAAAAGAGCAGTTTCTGTCAGAGCTCTCTCAGCCCCACCGAACTCACAGGGTGTCTGTTGTGGGGAGGGGAAGGGAAAGGAGTTTGTAAGCCGCTCTGAGACTCCTTCGGGTAGTGAAGGGTGGGGTATGAATCCAATCTCTTCTTCTTCTTTTACCTCATAGGGTGTCTGTTGTGGGGAGGGGAAGGGAAAGGAGTTTGTAAGCCGCTCTGAGACTCCTTCGGGTAGTGAAGGGTGGGGTATCAATCCAATCTCTTCTTCTTCAGTCACAAGTTCTCTCACAGCTGTACTCTCAAGAGCAGTTTCTGTCAAGAGCTCTCTCAGCCCCACCTACCTCACAGGGTGTCTATTGTGGGGAGGGGAAGGGAAAGGAGTTTGTCAGCCGCTCTGAGACACCTTTGGGTAGTGAAGGGCGGGGTATAAATCCAATCTCTTCCACTTCTTCTTCTACCGTCAAGATGCATGCTGGCAGGGAAGGCAAGCACCGAGCCCTGAGTGTTAACAGGAGCGCCGCCGCCGCCATGGGAAGCATGGCCAGAGGCCTATATAACTCCCATTTGGGAGTGGGCTCTTGTGGAAACAATGCGTCGCCTCCGTGTGTGCCTCCCACCCACCCCGGCTCCTGTTCTTGGTCCCCTACTCCGGGTCGGATTTCTGGTTTCCTGACCCCTGCTTCGGACGACTATGCTTTCGGACTTGCGATGTGGCTTCCCTCTGACCCTCCTGATAACGACCTCGAAACGGACTTGACTCCTGCCTCTCTGCCCCAGCCCAGCTCATGACGGGAGGCCACGACAGAGAATGCATGTACGGGGGCCTTTGTCGACCTTGCCCATTTGCAGGCTGGCACCAGGCCCGGTTCAGATGGGCGAAGCTGTCGTGGCGGGGCACAGGAAGAGAGGTGGTCCTGAAGACATGAGGGTCCAAAGCAATGAGGGGATTCCGTGTGGCAGCTTTGAGTCGGACCCCATTAACTGATAGTCAGCCAACGGAGTGAGTGCAAAATGGGTGCAATGTGTATGCTCCACAGTCATAAGAATAATAATAATAATAATAATGATGGTAATCCTTATACTAATACCCAAGTTGCCCCCTCCGTACGGATATCTATATCTGCACTTGGGGGGCACTTG
>NW_015161600.1:16792-24555 GCF_001447785.1 Gekko japonicus | reverse complement strand
TATATATGGGGCGTAATGACCAAGCGTCGTCGTTTTGCACTAACTGGAGTTCCTGAACTGATTCTGAGGGGAGACCTATACAGAGTGCATTACAGTAGTCTAGTCTTGATGTTACTGTGGTGTGGATCCAGGTGGCCAGGCTAGCTGAGTCAAAATAAGGGGGAACGTCTTCTAGGCTTAACTAAGTTGGAAGAAAGTGATCTTTTGGTGGCTGCATTCATTTGGTTCTCCGGCAGTAATTCTGGGTCCAGTATAACCCCCTAGGATCCTGATCGAGTCACCAATAGTCAGCTGAACCCCACCAAAAGCCAGAAGCAAAAAGTCCTTCCAGGACTCAAGCTTCCCAAACAGCATCAGTTCCATCTTGCTTGAGTTCAGTTTCAATTTGATCATTCTTAGTTGTTTCACCACAGCAGTCTATGGTGACAGGAATGGGTACACAGACTTACCTAATGCTCTGGATCTCTTATCCAGGATTCGTCACTCCACTTACCAGGCCCAGAGTTTCATGTTAGCAATATACAGGGGTCATTTCCTGCGGGAGCGCACAGGAGTGGAGCTCCGGCAGTAAGGAGCTCAAGGGGCGGGCACATGCAACAAGCCCTGCTCCAAGCAGCCCTCAGTCGGGCCATGAGGAGCAAGGAGTGGCCCGCCTTCAGGTACAAGCTCTCCCTCCTCTGTGAGGGCAGATCTGTGCGTCCCCCCCCCCCAACTAGCAATCCAAAACAGTCCAGTGGTACCTTTAAGACCAAATTTTATTCAGGTACAAGCTCTCCCTCTTCTGCGAGGACAGAACTGCACATCCCCCCCCCCCCCAATAGCTAGCAATCCAAAACAGCCCAGTGGACCCTGAGTGGTGGGTGTTGCCTTCTGACACACTTCTGGTGATGTCAGGGGGTGTGGCATATGCAAATGAGTTATGCTAATGAGCTCCTGCACCTCTTTTTCTACGAAATGACCCCTGGCTATATACATCAGAGGAGGATTCCCTGCACCAGAGGAAACTGCCACTCTTTACAGAATGGATCTGTGCCAACCAACCCATGGCTTCGATTTGCCTTCTGCTTCCACCCATGGTGCAGGAAATCGTCTTTTGTTACAGACATTAGTATCCCAAATTCGTACCGAATGCTTTGCCAATCACTCTTTCTCTTGCCCCCCCACACCCTTGAAAGGCTTTGTGGAGAAGATTTTATTAGCAGCACCTACAGGTATTCTCAGCCAACTATTCTGCTGTATTAAACTGTATCTGCCTTGATTACAAGCCATTAAAATCCTTAAAAAAATAAAAGAGCTGCAATTTTTATTTAAGCCAGCGTAACCTGAAAGATGCGAACGAGTAGCCGGGAGAAACAAAATTAGATCAAACCCCCCTATGCAGTTACGGAATCTTTGCAGTTATGTTTCTAACGTGGCCTTCCCCACCCACTCCCTCCCGCCCTTCAGTCAACCGAAGTGACACCCAAGAACCCATAAGGACAAGTACGACCCCTGATGACCCCTGATGACCCCTCACCTTTACGCTCCCGCCAATGAGATCAGGTGGCTCCTCATCCGTTTCTAAGGCAACGTTGATGGAGGCGAAGGGACGGCTGGCCATCTGCTGCATCTCCCGGAGCAGTTGCTGGGGAATAAAAGCAGGGATGTTAATACAATGGCCCAACATCATCGGAGGGTCAGAGACATTCATCCAATGTCACAAAAATGTGACCCTATGCCAAAGAGGTCCCAGAAGGAAATACAGCCGCCCTGAGCCCGTTCGCGGGGAGGGCGGGGTATAAATGTAATAAATAAATAAATAAATAAATATCATAAATAAATAAATAATTCATCCTGGGAGTCCGAGAGCTCAGAGACACAAGGCTTTTGACCAAAACCCACATAGCACCATCTTTGGTGTAGTGGTTAAGTGTGCGGACTCTAATCTGGGAGAACCGGGTTTGATTCCCCACTCCTCCACTTGCACCTGCTGATGTGACCTTGGGTCAGTCACAGGCTCTGGCACAGCTGTCCTCGGAAAAGAGCAGTTTGTGTCAGAGTTCTCTCAGCCCCACACACCTCCCAGGGTGTCTGTTGTGGGGAGGGGAAGGGGAAGGAGTTTGTAAGCCGCTCTGAGACGCCTTTGGGTAATGAAGGGTGGGGTATAAATCCAATCTCTTCTTCTTCTTCTTCTACCTCACAGGGTGTCTGTTGTGGGGAGGGGAAGGGAAAGGAGTTTGTAAGACGCTCTGAGACACCTTTGGGTAGTGAAGGGCCATGCGGTAGAAATCCAATCTCTTCTTCTTCTTCTTCTACCTCCCAGGGTGTCTGTTGTGGGGAGGGGAAGGGAAGGGAGTTTGTAAGCCACTCTGAGACACCTTTGGGTAGTGAAGGGCGGGGCATAAATCCAATCTCTTCTTCTTCTTCTTTCTCGGACAAACTTGGATGATACTCGGTCATATCTGAACCATCTGAAGTTATATCCCATGCCCTACAGCTTACTTTAAGTCATTTTCAATCCACATTTCTCCTCACAGCAGCCTGACTGCTCCTGACTAGCCCGAGCTCATTAGAGCTTGGAAGTTAAGCAGGGTCAGCCCTGGTTAGTACTTGGCTGGAAGACCACCAAGGAAGGCACAGAGGCAGGTGATGACGAACCACCTCTGTCCCTCTTGCCTTGAAAACCCTATGGGGTCACCACAAGACATATGCAACTCGACAGCACTTAAATATTATTATTTCTCCTCACAGGCTGATGCATTACAGGATTTCAAATGCACACAGATAGAAACAATTAGAACCAAAACATAAAAAGCCACTTTGGACAATCTGAGCTCACACAATATACTCGTTGTAGCCTTCAAACCTATTCATTTGGAAAAGCTCTTTTAAATCAGCGGTCTTAATCCCATGGGTCATGAATCTCTAGAAAGCCACCCACCATTTTGGGAGGTTGAACAGAGGACAAACCAGGTAAAAACACACTTCCTTCGGAAGGCCTTAAACGTACTGCTCTTTGCTGCGTTTATAATGTGTAATAGTTGTGATTTTGATGGACTTAAGTGTGCTTACAGCATGTAATTTTTACTCGTAATACTTTTCCCTTTTGAGAATCTTCGGTTACTTGAGTAAAATCTGCTCCGAGGACAGTGTCTTTTACAGGACAGCGGGGCAGAGCTTATCCAGGTAGCCTAAATATGGTCAGGAAAGATGGAAGACCATCTTTCGGGTATGTTGTAGGGCTATCTTTTGGCTACGCTCCTGCAGAGTGCAGGGGGTTGGACTAGATGACCTGCAAGGTCCCTTCCAACTCTAACATTCTATGAGTCTGTGATTCTATGATTAGACTGGAATCCGAAAGGTCTGGGTTCAAGTTCCCACTTAGCTGCAACAGTCATTTCATGATCTTGGGCCGGTCGTATACTCTCAGTCTAACCCACCTTGCAAAATGTTTGAGCGGATAAAGGGAAAGTGAGGAGACCTGAGCTCCTTGGAGTCAAGATGGGATAATACTGTAAATATATTATGGAAATAGATCAATAGGTGGATGGAGGCACATGAGGAGAAGTGATCCTTCAGATGGGCTGGACCTGAAGCCATCGAGGACTTTAAAATGGCCATGACCAGCTATTATAAATGGTGTCTAGAAGTGAGTAGACAGACAAGGCAAATCCCTATAATTACTGTCAAATACCCTAAGTGTCATAATTTTGACCCACAATTCAATTTAATTGCCCTAAAGAGTAAATTCTACTACTACTACCGTAATTTTGACCCACAATTCAATGTAATTGCCTAAAGAATAAATTCTACCCAGAATTCACTGGCCTACGGCACACTACACAAAAGGGTTCCTAGCATCTATATTTATTTTACTTTGTTATACATCATTCTCCTAACCTCCATTTTAACCTTACAACCCTGTGAGGTAGGTTAGGCTGAGAATACGTGACTGGCCCAAGGTCACTCAGCGAGCTTCCATGAGGAGAGGGGTGAATATTGGATTTATACCCCGGCCTTCACTCGGAGTCTCAGAGCGGCTTACAATCGCCTTTCCCTTCCCCTCCCCACGACAGACACCCTCTGAGGTAGGTGGGGATACCTGTATTTGTATTAAACAGAGCTCTTTCGAGAACTGCTCTTTACAGAACAGCTCTGAGAGAACTGTGGCTTGCCGAAGGTCACCCAGCAGCTGCATGTGGAGAAGTGGGGATTCGAACCTGGGTCTCCCAGATCCTAGTCCGACACTCTAACCACTACACCACATTGGCACTGAAGGAAATCCTCTCCTTTTTCTTTGTGCTCAGTTAGTGGCACCCTCCACGTCCCATCATGCGCCCACGGTACCCCATTCCAGAGCAGCAGCCTTCAGAGGGCAACCCCATAGCCAAGGGCAATAGATAGTGAAGTTTAGAGGCAATAACAACAGGACTCTCTTTGAAGGTGGCTGCTCTAGAGTAGGATCCTGTGAGCGCACAATGCAAATGTGGCCCCCGCTGCATCTTGTGGTTCCAGATAAAGCTGCAGGGGGAAAAAGACAGTCACCTCTGCAACTGGGGTGCCCCCCAAAGGCACCCAAATAACCTAACCTGATGTCCAATGTTCCCTCTAAGCTGAGTTCGTGTGAGTTAGCTCACAGTTTTTTTAGCCTCCGGCTCACAGATTTTTATCTTCGCTCGGGAAGGATGGCTCCAGAGCAAACTAACTGATGCAGGAACCAAATCGCTCGCTCGCAACTTTAAGGCCGGTAGCTCGCAAAGTAGAATTTTTGCTCACAAGACTCCACAGCTTAGAGGGAGCATTGCTGACGTCCCAAAACCATAATCTTTAAATCTTGTGAAACAGCCTAATTTATCTGAATGGGTCAGGATTAGAAGAGACTTCTAATGCACTGAAGCTGGGAGAATGCCAAGAAAAAGGTGAAACGGGGGGTGGGGTGGTAACAGTGGCAGAATCGAACCTGGCCCCTCCCGATCGTCCATAAAGCTTCTGGAGGGAGGGAGATTAGGGGATATTTTAAGAACTGTCTGGAGGAGGAGGGAGGGGTCTAAACCTTCCCCCCCTCGAGGGTCCACTCCAGCCATTGCTTTTCTGGCCAGAGGTATGGAGCCCCACTGGGAGAAAAGAATACTAAGAAATTACTGGCGGTTTGCGGAGGCTGGGGGAGAAGGCGCCCGGGTCCTTTCTTGCCCACCCCGCTGTTTTATTGGGACTTGGCAGAGTTCTGCACAACACCTGATCTCCTGCCAATGTCAGGAGACAAAGTTTAGTGCAAAGACCGCTTAAAAAAAAAAAAAGAGTTGACTCGGAGCAGCACTGGATTCAGGCTGCATTTTAAAACGCCGGCGACAGATCTTTCATTTGCATTCTGGAGAAGAACGAGATGCTCACCCACGCCCCGGGAGCACCCTCTACTGCGTCTTGTCAACGTGGCAGGGCAATTCGGGACTCGACCACCTATGGGGGGGGGGCTTCACTTAGTACGGGGGTGGCCAAACTGTGGCTCGGGAGCCACATGCGACTCTTTCACACTTATTGTGCGGCTCCCAGCAGGGCAGGTGGGGAAGTGAAGGGGAGGCCTGCTTTTCCTTCCTTCCTTCCTTCCTTCCTTCCTTCCTTCCTTCCTTCCTTCCTTCCTTCCTCCCTCCCTCCCTCCCTCCCTCCTATTTGCTTTCTTTGTTTCTCTTTCTCTCTTTCTTTCCACCTCTCTCTCTCTCTCTCTATTTCTCCCACTCCATTGTCTTTGCTTGCTTGCTTGCTTGCTTGCTTGCTTGCTTCCTTCCTTCCTCCCTCCCTCCCTCCCTCCCACCTATTTGCTTTCTTTGTTTCTTTCTCTCTTTCTTTCCACCTCTCTCTATATATATTTCTCTCTCTCTTAGACAAATAAATATCATTAGCAAACAAATAAACACCACTGGACAAATATGGGCCTGCAAGACGGAGCTCTTCCGCCAGGCTTATGAGTAGGAGCCACCACGGCCACTTACACCACTGCGCCTTTTTAGAGAGAGACCACTGGGGGGATTGGGCAGCATCTTTCCATCACCCCAGCCTTCCCCCCCCCCGCTACACAAGATGTTAGGAGTCTTCGTGTGCAGCCGTTGAATTGATTTTAATCTGTTTTAAATCTGTATTTGTATTATGTAATTTTGTATATTGAACGCACTTAGTGCCCTATGTGAGCCGCCCTGAGCCCATTCACGGGGAGGGCAGGGTATAAATGCAATAAAATAAATAAATATCATTATCAATATCTGTTTTTGCCCCTTTTGTTTTTATTTTTGGCAGCCTACTTTAACGTTAATAAAAAGCAAATTTGCATATTTTCCAATAAAACCCTGTGTGTGATATTTGATTGTGTCTTGCGGCTCTCAAACATCTGATGTTTATTCTATTCTTATGTTATGCAAGTTTGGCCACCCCTGACTTAGTACAATCTACTTCTATGGGGTATTGCTCGACTGCACGGGTGCTACCGGATTGGTGGTATTTTGCTATGGCTCTGCCACTGCGCTGGAAGATACCTTCTCGGTGGGTCAGTCTAGGTCAGGGGTCCCCAGCTTGGTGCCCGCCAAGATTTTTTGAGGAAGTGGGCGGGACCAGATAGGGCCTTTGCCCAACAAGGCTTCTGATTGACCGCTGGAGATTTGATTGGCTGTGCAGATTTTTTTTTTAAGGTTGCTTTGGCAGTGGCAGCCATTTTCTTGCTGCACCCACCATCCATTGTCAGAATTCCAAATGTGCTTGCAGGCACAAAAAAGTTGGAGACCTGTGGTCTAAAGGTTCTCAGAAGGACCTCAGTGTCACAGCTAGTTACCGGGTTACTTTTCCTTGAACCCTTGGAAGAAGAAGATGAAGAAGAAAAGGAGGAGGAGGAGGAGGAGGAACAGATTGGATTTATACCCCGTCCTTCACTAACCGAAGGAGACTCAGAGCGGCTTACAATCCCTTTCCCTTCCCCTCCCCCTCCCCACAACAGACACCCTGTGAGGTAGGTGGGGCTAAGAGAACTCTTTTGAGAACTCCCCTTGAGAGAACAGCTCTGAGAGAACTTGTGACTGAGCCAAGGTCACAGCGGCAGCTGCATGTGGAGGAAGAAGAGATTGGATTTATACCCCACCCTTCACTACCCGAAGGAGTCTCAGAGCGGCTTACAAACTCCTTTCCCTTCCCCTCCCCACAACAGACGCCCTGTGAGGTAGATGGGACTGAGAGAGCTCTTTTGAGGACTGCTCTTGAAGAAGAGATTGGATTTATACCCCACCCTGGATTTATACCCCACCCTTCACTACCCGAAGGAGTCTCAGAGCGGCTTACAATCTCCTTTCCCTTCCCCTCCAGACAACAGGCACCCTGTGAGGTAGGTGGGGCTGAGAGAGCTCTCTTGAGGACTGCCCTTGTGAGAACAGCTCTGAGAGAACTTATGACTGGCCCAAGGACACACCAGCAGCTGCATGTGGAGGAAGAAGAGATTGGATTTATACCCCACCCTTCACTACCCGAAGGAGTCTCAGAGTGGCTTACAATCTATCCTGACCCGTAAATTTTAGGTTTGTAAGCTCATTATGGAAATGTGCCATATTTATGTAAGGAGCTGCTTTGGAGATCAAAGGACAAAATATTGCTTTTCTTTTGCAGTTCTACACTACCAATAAGCATTTGAGGTGGGGTCACCAATCTCCACTCTCCTTCTGCTGTGGGGCTGCGGTGCCCCCACTGCCACAGTATAATGAAACAACAGCAGGGTAGAGGCGAAGCAAACAGCGTTAGGCATGGAAGTTCAG
>NW_015161600.1:9120-16779 GCF_001447785.1 Gekko japonicus | reverse complement strand
CACAATCCATCAGAGTCATGTTCCCTGCAGGACTGGGCACTGTATGCCTGCGATTAACAGCTGCCGTAAATAAGTGAGGGGGCTGACAGCCTGGGCCAGAGTAGGTGAGGAGTCAAAAGCAGTGTTCCCTCTAAGCTGAGTTAGTGTGAGCTAGCTCACAGTTTTTTAGCCTCCGGCTCACACATCTTTGTCTTAGCTCAGGAAGGAGGGCTCCAGAGCAAACTAATTTATGCAGGAGCCAAATTGCTCACTCACAACTTTAATTCCAGTAGCTCACAAAGTAGAATTCCTGCTCACAAGACTCCACAGTTTAGAGGGAAAATTGGAAGGGTAAAGGCATACAGGAAGTACGCTGACCGGATGGATCCGGACCCAGCCCTGCTCCTCGTGGTTTCCCATTTCGAAGCTATGGCCGCCCCAAACCCAGAAGCCTCTGAGAGACTGCTGCTTGCGTAGATTTGAACTGGGGACTTGCGACGGGTCTTAACCCCTCTTAAAAGGTAAAGGTAAAGGTTCCCTTGCTCGAAAGCCAGTCGAATCCGACTCTAGGGTTGCGGTGCTCATCTCCGTTTCAAAGCCGAAGAGCCAGCGCTGTCCGAAGACGTTTCCGTGGTCATGTGGCCGGCATGACTAAACACCAAGGCACACAGAACGCTGTTACCTTCCCACCGAAGTGGTACCTATTTATCTACTTGCAGTTTCTTGCTTTCGAACTGCTAGGTTGGCAGGAGCTGGAACTAGAGACAGGAGCTCACCCTGTCTTGCGGCACCCGGGTCTTGAACCGCTGAACTACCGACCTTCCACAGCCTGCAGTTCAGCGTCAACCCCTCTTACAGAGGCTTTTAAAGACAGCCTCAAAAGGATGGAATGCTTACGCCCGCCACAAGCCAGAAGGTCGGACCAGAACCAACAGGCTGAAATTAAATCAGAAGAGTTTCTGGCTAAACATCAGGAAGAACTTCCTGACAGAGCGGCTCCTCGGCGGACGAGCGGTTCCTCGGCGGAACAGGCTTCCTCAAGAGGTGGGGGGCTCTCCTTCTTGGGAGGTTTTCAAGCAGAGGCTCGATGGCCCCATCTGACAGCCATGCTGATTGTGTGAACTTGGGCAGATCATGAGAAGGGAGGGTGGGAAGGGCTGCATCAGGGCTTAGTTCTTCTGGCCCTTTCTTACACCCCCAGGGAAATGCCGATCACCACTTTGGGGTCAGGAAGCCATTTTCTCCAGGCCAGTTTTTGTTATCTTCTGGGCAGTCACTGGAGGTGTGGGGGGGGGGAGGTATTTGTGCATCGTGCAGGGGGTTGGACTAGATGACCCTGGAGGTCCCTTCCAGCTCTATGATTCTATGACTCTAAGCTAGGTTTGAGTCCAGGAGCACCTTAGAGACCAAGATTTTTGGGGTATAAGCTTTCGAGAACCAACGCTCCCTTTGTTTCGAAAGCTCATACCCCAAAAATCTTACAGGTCTCTAAAGTGTTTCACAGATACTGACGAAGGGAGCTTTGACTCTCGAAAGTTTATACCCTGAAAATCTTGTCGGTTGCTTTGTCTGATATTGATGAAAGCAGCTTTGGATCTTGAAAGCTCGTCCCCCAAAAATCTTGTTCGTGTTTAAGGTTGTTCGGCAGATCCTGATGGAGCTTCGGGCTCTCGAACGTTCACACCTCGAAAACTTTGTTGATCTCGAACGTGCCATGGGATCTGAATTTAGCTGTTCTACAGCGGACCAATGTTCCCTCTAAGCTGAGTTAGTGTGAGCTAGCTCACGGTTTTTGAGCCTCCGGCTCACACATTTTTGTCCTCGCTCAGGAAGGAGGGCTCCAGAGCAAACCAATTTATGCAGTAGCCAAATCACCTGCTCACAACTTTAATGCCAGTAGCTCACAAAGTAGGATTTTTGCTCACAAGACTCCATAGCTTAGAGGGAACATTGCAGCGGACCAAGACAGCTGCCCTCTGAACTATCTTTCTGCCCTCCAAGGGTGCCGTTTTGCTCTGGGTGTTTGGTCCCCCCCCCCCAAATTCTAGGTCAACCTGCTACTTGAAAAGTGGCACAGGAACCTGCTTTCGGCCACCGAAAAGATGCACAGCAGACTGTATAACCCAGACAGCACAAAACATATTGCCGGGTTGTTGCTGCGGTAATTGTGCCCTCCGGCTACCATAAAGCGCTTTGTCTAATGGGTGTTTTTTTTAAAAAGGGAAAAAAAGAATGGAGCAAGCTGTCCTGATAAATATGCCCAAAATAAGAAACAAGAATAACCCATTAACTCGGCAAGAGTCGGATGTTTGGAAAAGACTGGGTCTGCACAACCGGTGCGCCCACGGTGGCGGTTATATGGATGCAGTCACCTTTACCCCCTTTGAACCGTGCCTCTTGGGAGGGCTCAGTAAGGCTTTCAAAGTACGAGAGGAGGCAAGTCTGCCCGAGGCGATGCTGGATCTTGACGAATCCACGGGCGGGATGTGTGGTAATGGGCTGAGACCCGAGAGCAGTATGGATGCTGGCTGCAAGACAACAGCAACCGAGCAGCTGCCGTGCTGCGGATGAGAGAGGCAGGACATGGGTGAACGGCCCCGTCAGTCGTGTGGGGGTTCACGAACGGGCTCCTCGGAGAAATCACTTATCCTGGTCATGGCTGCATTAGCTTGAAACCCAATTTACACATTCACAACCTGGATGTGAAACGGATCCCTGATACCGCCCTAATGGATCAGCCTCAACATACAAGGGCCCGTTCACGCGAAAGGCGCACTGCAACTTCGGAGAGCCATTAGGATGTAGCAGTTAGGGTGTCGGACTAGGGCAGGGGCCGCGGCTTAGTGGTAGAGCACATGCTTGTCATGCAGAAGGTCCTAGGCTCGATCCTGGCCTGCGGCTATGCTGAGGCTATTGGGGGCTCTGCCCCCTTCATTAAAGGGCCAGCCCCCTTAAAAGGGCCCTCACTTCTTAATGGACCCCTGCTTCTTCCCAAAAGCATTTAAGAGGATTCTTTAAATGCTTTTGAGAAGAAGCGGGGGCTGGAGCATGACCCTCTCCCTCCCTCCTGCAAGATTTAAAGGGCCCTCCAGCTGATCGGCGGGCCATGTGTTTCCCACTGATCAGCTGAAGGGCCCTTTAAATCTTGCAGGAGGGAAAGGAGAGGGGCACGCAGCCCCCTTCATTATGGCAAAGAATGGCAGCCCCACCAGAAAGAAAATTTGTCCCACAAGCCACAAAATCCTGGCTATGGGCCTGGTTCTAACCCAATCCAATCCAAATATCTTTATGGGCATAAAAGGTTCTAACCCAACACCTCCAGCTTAAAAGGATCAAGGTAGGATGTGATATGAAAAGCCTATGCCTGGAATGATGCTGCCAGTTTGCTTAAACCAGCGGTGTCAAACATTCTATCAGGCCCGCGGTGGAACTGGCCGTCTTCTGCTTCTTCTTCCAGTTCTGCTGCTGCTGCGTCATTGTAGGTTTGCTGCTTACAGATACACACCTGAACGGCATACTCAAGACTGCAGCAGCACAGACATTTTGATGCAGTAATTCAGAGCAAGAGGTGTCAGTGATCAGACACTGTTAAATAAACAAAATATTGCAAGAGTGCTAATATTTTAAGCATTTTTTAAAGTTAAAAAACAAACCGTTTGTGTCCTTTACAAAGTTTATCTCTCTACTACCTGGCATTACATTTTATGACACACGTGGCCCGGCCCGACGAGGTTTCATTTATGTCAGATCCAGCCCTCGTGACGAATGAGTTCGACACCCCTGGCTTAAACGATACTGACTTTGATGGACTGATGGTCTGTTGTGGTATAAAGAAGCTTTCATTTGTGAGATCCAGGTTTGAATCCTCGCTTTGCCGTGGAGGCTTGCTGGGTGACCTTGGGCCAGTCATACACTCTCAGCCTAACATACCTCACAGGATTGCCGTGAGGACAAAACAGAGGAGAGGAGAAAGAGCTGGGTCCCCCCACTGGAGAGATAAAGAGGGGTATAAATGAAGCACATAAGGATAAATGAAATGGATCGGGTTGTCTTCGGCATGTTTTGGGGGGCCCTGCCTGAAAATCCCACCTGACTCTGTGGGAGGGGGGAAATACAGCCCTTCTCAGAGCACATATAATCTAGACCAGCATTTGTGAATTACCAGATCTCCAGTTGCCCCATGAGCGGGTGGGGTCTTCAAAGCCTCTCTGCTGAACTAATGGCAAAGCAAAAGAGGTGCGGATCCAATCCATACCTGGACGAGAGACCTGTTTGGGAGCCCCAAATAAGAGACTCGGAGCTTTCCAAGAGTGGGACAGAAAATAAAATAAACCCTGGAACCCAAATGCCATCTCTCCACAGAGAGCTTTTAACACCTGAATGTCACCCTCTAGGGAAAGATGATATCGAGAATTAGTTCTGGGCTAATAAACGACTGTGCTTTCAGGCCAGTGGCTCTCATTTTTAAAACTGCACCATCAAAATGATGTTTCTCATCAGATGAGCAAATGAGGGAGACAATTCATAGCCAGTCAAAGTTAAAGGAAAACGGCTGGCCGCCTACTAGAATGAATGCGCAAACACACAGCAACACAGCCAGTTATGATATCTCAAGTAACAGATGCATCCAGTTACTGTGCAGTTTTCATGTTACAATCAATCCATACCGCCCCCCAGCCTCCTGGGTGGGCATTTCACCACAAAGCAACTTCTGCAAATTTCAGCCTTGGGACTTATTTAACTTCCCAAGAGGAAAGTCAATTTTCCAAGGAAGCAAAGGAAAGGTAGCTTTGCAGATCTCAATTACCGCCTGTAAATCTGGGTTAAAAATCAAATGGGCCGTGTATCATCTTCAGCGAAGACGTTTAACGAGGATAAAATATTAGACAATCAAGGATAAATCAATTTTCATTTTTTATCTTCACAGTACTACGATTGAGGCTGTCTAAAAATATATATAATTCTGGAACAAGCCAAGTTTGCAGTCATTAATGGCATTTTTGCTGGGAGAAGTACTGCCCAACTCCCACACTCTGAACCACACTCTGAGCATACGAACCGAACGGGCAAGGATTCAAGGGCTGTTACCCCAGATATCTGATTGTGAACAAGCCCGGGGCAACTACCTCGCAAACAGGCAAATAATTTTAGCTCCCCGCTCCTTCCCCCCACCCCCTACCCCAGTTCAAAAATCAGGCAATGCAAACGCTTAAAATATCACACAGACAGAAGTGCTGCGTCCTTTCAAAAATAATTGGCCGATAGCATTTAGTTGCCATTGCAAGCCGCCACGTAAGACCACGCATAAATAATTCTCCAGCAGTATTTTCATCATAGTTGAAAATTAAGTTTCCAATTCCCTGGGGTGGCGACTGCATTAATGTTAGCTAATTAGGTTTGTAACCGAGTTTGCAAGTCACTTCAAAAAAAAGGAAGAAGGAAAAAAAGAAAGAAAGGAATTAAAACCCAAATGCTTCTCAACAGGCGCCTTCACACTTTAAATTATAACAAACAGAGGAAGGAAAGCTACTGGGAAATCAGAGTCATGGGAAGTGACAAGACAAACATATCTTCATCAGCCACGGGCTCAACGTTTTCTCTAGCGAAGCTGTGCTGCAAAGGGGAAAGGGAGAACCTTCCAGAAGCAGAAGAAGCTGCAGGTTGAAGAGAGTTTCACATTAAAAAGAAGCCCGATGACAGTGAGAACCTGACAAGAAGGCAACTAACAAGGGCACCCATCAGCTGAAAGCCACGGACACTGTCAGTGTAATTACAAACAGATAATTGTAATTTCCCAAAAGGGCGAATATCCTCCAATCCGTTACTATCTTTTTCTCCAGAGAATGAACCATTCCTTTAGCAAAGGCCAAACCTCAAGCTCACTCTGCAGCTCTTTGCGGGTAAGGGATGCCCGAACCATAGGCGTAATCTTCGTGGGGGCGGCGGGGCGTGAGCCCCCGCCGAAATTTTCAGGAAGGTGCTCAGCCTCCCCCGGGAGCCACCCTTGCTCCTAGCAAAGCAATGCCTCTGGCCCAGCCCCAGCCCCCCCCCCCCGGGAAATTGGAAAGTCTACACCCTTGGCCCGAATAGCAGCCCGCGAACCAATTCCAGTGTCCTCTCTCACTGCAAGGACCAAGGAGAACGATGGTTCGGACACCAGAATCACAAGACCGAAGCTGCTCTCAATGGAAATTTTGTTTCGTTAAAAGATGGAATGGTGCCTTCGCAAGCCACTAGACGTTCTGGTGGGTTCGCGCCTGAAAGTGCAGTCTCCACCTCTCATTCTCCAACCTCCCTCTACAATGCCATCTGATGAAGCTTAAACTATGATGTAATGGTCGTGTCGTGGTCTTCTCTTCTTCAGGTCCTTTGCTGCTGCTGGCGAAGGCCGAGAAGTCCACAGCGAGATGAGGCTGTGAGCTTCACAAAAGGGGAGAAGGAAGAATAAGGAATGGCAGAGGTACAGCTTTCAGTAAAAAAAGCCTAGAAGATCTCTTCGGCATAAAGAAGCCTGTAATGGGCCATTCCGGCCAGGCGGTGGCAGTATGGAGCTGCGACCCGAAGAGTCCTGGAGAGGAAGAGCTGATGTCATCCAGCCAAGCCAAGCCGAGTGGGAAAAATGCCGTCCGGATCACGTCTGAGTTGCAACTGAACAAGTCCCCGTCGGCTGCAAAACGTGTGCTATGTAAAGATTATATGTGCTGTCCTCCCTTACCCCTATAAAGCATTGTTAGTCCCTTGTGAAATGAGTAACTGTAAATCGCTCAGAGCCAGCAGCTCTGCAAGGATTGAGCAATCAATAAATTGAAAGATTATTATTATTATTATTTCAGCAGCGGTTCCATGGGTCGCATCCCCTTGATCTGTCCCACTGATGATGGTGCTTTCCTTCCGGCCCATGGAGCATTTTGCTTATGCAAGACGCTGAGTGAGAAGAAAACCCCAAACAGGGAGAGAATGAATACATGGGATCCAACACATGTCTGCTTCCACTCTGAAGAACAAAAAGGAAGACCCCCCTAGGCCAGGGATCTCCAAAGCACTGCCCTTGGTTTCCATAACACCTTTACTGATGTCCGCCAAGTGTTTTTAGAAGAAGAAGAGAAAAAGAGATTAGACGTATACCCCAGCCTTCACTCAGAGTCTCAGAGTGGCTTACAAACTCCTTTCCCTTCCCCTCCCCACAACAGACACCCTGTGAGGGAGGTGGGGATGAGAGAGCATTTTCGAGGACTGCTCTTGAGAGAACAGCTCTGACAGAGCTATGGCTTGCCCAAGCTCACGCCAGCAGCTGCAAGTGGAGGAGTGGGAAATCAAACCCGGTTCTCCCAGATTAAAGTCGGTGCACTTAACCACCATGCCAAACTGGTGTGGACTAGGCTTTGATTCAGTGGCACTGAGCCTCTCAATCCTAGAGCCAGGAGGCAACATTACAGGAAGGTCTCAGCCTCCGTGCAGTCTTGTTGGCCCTCCAGAGGAACTGGTTGGTCACAGTGTGAGACAGGATGCTGGACTAGATGGTCCATTGGTCTGATCCATCAGGGCTACTTTGAGGTCCTTATCAGGGGAAGGCCTCGGCCTCTCTGCCCTGTTGTTGGCTCTTCAAAGGAACCGGTTGGCCATTGTGTGAGTCAGGATGCTGGACTAGAGGGACCCTCACTGGTCTGATCCAGCAGGGCT
>NW_015161600.1:1345-9098 GCF_001447785.1 Gekko japonicus | reverse complement strand
CTTCCGATGTTCTTATCAGGGGAAGGCCTCGGCCTCTCTGCCCTGCTGTTGGCCCTTCAAAGGAACCGGTTGGCCACTGTGTGAGACAGGAGGCTGGACAAGATGGACCCTCACTGGTCTGATCCATAAGAACATAAGAACATAAGAGACACCAATGTTGGATCAGGCCAAAGGCCCATCCAGTCCAACACTCTGTGTCACACAGTGGCCAGAAATACCAGTGCCATCAGGAGGTCCAGCAGTGGGGCCAGGACATTAGAAGCCCTCCCACTGTTGACCCCCCAAGCACCAAGAAGACAGAGCATCACTTGCCCCAGAGCCCCTATCTATACCTTGTGGCTAATATCCACTGATGGACCTCTGCTCCATATGCTTATCCAATTCCCTTTTGAAGCCGTCCATGCTTGTAGCCGCCACCACTTCCTGTGGCAGGGCTCTTCTGAGGTTCTTATCAGGGGAAGGCCTCGACCTCTCTGCCCTGTTGTTGGCCCTTCGGGGGAACTGGTTGGCTACTGTGTGAGACAGGATGCTGGACTAGAGGGACCACTGGTCTTATACAACAGGGCTTTTCTTATGTCCTTATGACTTCCTGAGGAACTGGATGGCCACTGTGAGAGACAGGGTGCTGGACTGGATGGACCCTCATTGGTCTGATCCAGCAGGGCTCCCCTGATGTTCTTATCAGGGGAAGGCCTCGGCCTCTCTGCCCTGTGCTTGGCCCTCCGGAGGAACTGGTTGGCCACTGTGTGAGACAGGATGCTGGACTAGGTGGACCCTCACTGGTCTGATCCAGCAGGGCCCTTCTGAGGTTCTTATCAAGGGAAGGCCTCGGCCTCTATGTCCTATTGTTGGCTGTCCAGAGGAACTGGCTGGCCCTTGTGTGAGACAGGAGGCTGGATTAGATGGACTAGATGGCACAGCTGTTTTCTCAAGGGCAGTTCTCGCGAGAGCTCTCTCAGCCCCACCAACCTCACAGGGTGTCTGTTGTGGGGAGGGGAAGGGAAAGGAGTCTGTAAGCCGCTCTGAGACACCTTCGGGTAGTGAAGGGCGGGGTATAAATCCAATCTCTTCTTTTTCTTCTTATGTCTTGCATGATAAATTTCCTTTTGTCCGTTCTCAATCCAGTGCCGATCACATTCATTCTGGTATTCCGGGAAGGAGGGAATTGTTCTTTCCATCCACTTCGCTCCACCTTCATAGGATCCACCCCACGTGAACCTCTCTCGTGTCCTTCCCTGACTGAAGCCTTTTTTACCGAGACCAAAAATAAAAAATAAAAAAATCCCAGAGTTTGGAGGACAGACCCCGGCCATCGTAAAGGCCGTTTTAAAACGGACAATTATCTAGTTAAAAGCCCAAATGCCGCCCCCCTCCCCCCAAGCTACTTTAGAGTCCTAGATATCAGCCTTAGAACTTGATAGCAGAGATCCCGGCGGAATGTTAAAAAGGGAAGGCGTCGTGAAAGGGACCAAGGATACATAGCGAGGCTCGGTGGTAGACAGATGCACCCTTTATGAGCCCATTGTGGTTTTATTTCAAGCATTACTCCTCTACCTCTGCCTTCACGCTTCCTATCATTTCCCAAAAAGTCAGGTAATAAAAGGAACAATTTTATCTGTCTTTTGTATCGTTCGGAGCCTCCGACAAGCATTCTTTCTTGTTCGCATTTCCTCTGCTAGCAAATACCAGAGCCTAAGAGGCCATTTCAGCACGGTGCTTGCAGGAGGGAGGGGGGGAAAGGTACAAAATTTACGAACCGCTCGCTCCCCCCCCCCCAAGATCTGTGTCGCTGCCTTGCTAGGTTCCCCCCAGATGTTACATCCGAAAACACAGAGACACATCTGAACTTTCACTAGGCACTCTGCAACGTCCCGCTTTCATTCAGATTAAAATCCACGCTTCCCATCACTATGATAGGGTGGTGGGGAGCTACCCCTCACTGGCAGTCTTCAAGCAGCAGCTGGACAAACACTTGTTGGGGATGCTCTAGGCCAGAGGTGTCGAACTCATCTGTTACGAGGGCCCTTGTTGGGCCGGGCCACGTGTGTCATAAAAAGGTAATGCCAGATAGCGGAGATATAAACTTGATAAAGGACACAAACACAAAGGGTTTATTTTTTTACCTAAAATAAAAACATGCTTAAAACATCAGCACTCTTGCAATATTTTGTTTATTTCACAGTGTCTGATCACTGACACCTCTTGCTCTGGATTATTGCATCAAAATGTCTGTGCTGTTGCAGTCTTGAGTATGCTGCTCAGGTGTGTATCTGTAAGCTGCAAACCTACAATGATGCAGCAGCAGCAGAACTGGAAGAAGAAGCAGAAGCCGGCCAGTTCCACCGCGGGCCTGATAGAAGCCCTCCGGGGGCCTGATCCGGCCCCCTGGGCTGCATGTTTGACACCCCTGCTCTAGGCAGATCCTGAACTGAGCAGGGGGTTGGACTAGATGGCCTGTATGGCCCCTTCCAACTTTGTGATTCTATGATCTCATGATTCGATGAGCTCTATGATCTCTATGGTTCGATGAGATCCTATAATCTCTATGATCCTGAGCTCTATGATCTCTATGATTCTGTGAGCTCATAATACCGAGCCGCTTTTACTCATATTTATTGTATTTATGTTAAGTGCTGTGAGCCACCCTGAGCCGCTTCAGCGGAAGGGCGGGATAAAAGCCGGATAAATAAATAAATAAATATAATGCTCCACCTGTAGTCCAATGCAGTACAGTCCACACTGCCATCCTGCTCTCGCAGGCATTAGAATTTATTTATTTATTTATTTATTTATCTATCGTGTTTGTATCCTGCCCATCCCGAGAGCGGGCTCAGGGCGGGTCACGTCATCTTCCAGAACACCATAAAATTTAAAAGCGGAGTTTGTTATCAGGGTGGGGGCTCAATACAAACCTCTGCCACATTAAAAGGCTGTTTGTTAGAAATCTGACAAGCTGTCCGTATCTTGAAATGGGAATGCGGAAACCCGAGCGTAGCAGACCTAACTGCGCTAGCGCCAAGACACCAGCCGATCCCCTCCCTGACTTAAAAAAAAAAACTTACGCCCGTAGGGCAGCTTCACACCACTGACATTTCCCATTTAAGCCATCATTAAATGCCTCGACGTAGCTCCGGGCAGAACGCGGCATTTCTCAGCCTCCCTCCGACATAAAGCCTGATTAACATTTCATTTCAATTTTTTTTTAAAAAATGAACCTCAACAGGAAGCCTTCCCTTTAATTTTAATTTCTCACACTCTTGTCAAGACGACGGAGAGAGGGAAGACAATGGCCCTTCCTCCTAAGCTCCGGCCCCTGCTGGCAGAACAGTTAAAACAATCAGAAACGATTGGTTCTGTTTACCAGTCTGTAGATATTAATGTGGACTTAGATCCCCCGTCCTCAGTGGCTGGAGGGAGCTGAGTGAGCACAACAAGTGCAGTTAATTGCCTCTCTCTCTATGGAAGAAATGAAGCAGGAAGCCCACCTTCTCCGTTTTTCCGGGGATGGAGCGGTGATCCCAAATCAGCCAAAGGGTGACCCACGGCTCCTTCAGACTAACCCGCCCCACGCTTGGCTCTGAGACCCAGTTTGGTACAGGGGTTAGGAGCGTGGACTCTAATCTGGGAGAGCCGGGTTTGATTCCCCACTCCTCTACTTGCACCTGGCTGGACGACCTCGGGCAAGCCGTAGTTCTGGCACAGCTGTTCTTGAAAGAGAGCAGTTTATGTCAGAGCTCTCTCAGCCCCATCTACCTCCCAGGGTGTCTGTTGTGGGGAAGGGAAGGGAAAGGAGTTTGTAAGCCGCTCTGAGACACCTTTGGGTAGTGAAGGGCGGGGTATAACTCCAATCTCCTCCTCCTTCTCTTCTTCTTCACAAGTTCTGTCAGCGCTGTTCTCTCAAGGGCAGTTCTGGAAAGAGCTCTCTCAGTCCCACCTACCTCACAGGGTGTCTGTTGTGGGGAGGGGAAGGGAAAGGAGCCAGTTTGGTGTAGTGGTTAAGTGCGTGGACTCTAATCTGGGAGAACCGGGTTTGATTCCCCACTCCTCCACTTGCACCTGGCTGGATGACTGTTCTCTCAAGGGCAGTTCTCGAAAGAGCTCTCTCAGCCCCGCCTACCTCACAGGGTGTGGGGAGGGGAAGGGAACCCCCTCTCAAGCACCACGAATACAGAGAAGCCAATGTTGGATCAGGCCAATGGCCCATCCAGTTCAACGCTCTGTGTCACATAGTGGCCAAAACCCAGGTGCCATCGGGAGGCCACCAGCGGGGCCAGACGCAAACTGGCTCAGTTGCACACTTGGTGTCTCTCACCAGAATACCTGCAAGAAACCAGCAACACAGTTTACGAGTCACTGAGGCAGCAAGCAATCCCGTCGTTTCAACCCACCTCTCTCCGTCGTGACGCCCAGCAACTCTGCTTAATCTTCCAAACCACGGCGGCCACAAGCAGCAGAGACAAGAAACAGCTGAACGGTGTGGAGGGGGAAAAAAAAGAAAGAAATGAGTGTCATAATTAATTCTCCCTTCTTTTCAAACTAGGAACACGTAGAGACGGGATCAACTAAAATAGCATCGTCGTTTGTGAACTTCCCGTCAACAGATGCTAACAATACATAAAACACTTGGCGACATTAAGATTCACGAGACCGTCTTCCAAGGCGGTGCAAAGCTGGCCTGGGGAAAGTGGGTCGAGAAAGAGGCACTGCCGTTCAGATGGGAGAACGCCAGCCAGGAAGGGACAACGCCACCCATCTTTCACACTTTAGGATGTCAATGCAAGTTCATCGAGTTATCACTTGGCAGGGACGACAAAGCGGGGGAAATGCTCCATCCAGTCAAGGAGTCCGAACCGCTGCGTGCGAAAATATGCGAAGCGAATTTTCGATCAGAAATGTTCTGTTTCTTTTTTTAAAAGAATCTCAGGTAAAGTCTTTTTTTAATGTATAAGACCAGCTGAACTGGAAAATAAACCCGGCCGGTATGGACTGATCTGCTCGCAGAGATTTCGCGACTCCCTCCCCCCGCTCCCCAAAAGTGTTGCACAGACTCTCGTCAAATGCAATCATTAATCCTCATAGAAACCTACGCGAGAGAGGCCATCGCAATCCCGTGTTTCAGACAGGAGCGTGAGGCTGAGCAATGGGCTTCAAAGCCAGCTAGGGATGGGATGGGTATCTCAACCTGAGCCAAATCTAGCATTCTACCCACTGGACAGCACCGGCTCGCCAATTCCACTTGTGCCTTGCAAAACCACACCACTGATTTTCTGCCTCTCCAAAAGAAGACGAGTGATCTAAAAACCCTTCCTGTGGCAGTATCCGCTATAATTTATTTTTTCCCTTTCTTCTTTGTTAGCTATACGGCAGGTCAAACCAGCAGACACTACAGATCAGTAGTATGGAAACATACTTTATCATCGCTTTGGTTGCCTCCGGAATGCTGCCCCTTGAACCCGATATAGCCGGCTATCACGGTTCTCATTTCACAGCTGGGAAGCCGTCGGGAAAACGTCTTGTCCAAAGCTTATTTCATCGTTACCAAAAGCAAAGGCCAGGTCCGTTAACAAAAGCATCGCTGAAAACCTTGCGCTCATTATTTCAAATGCAATTACTTATCGGGAAACTCTGCAGGTCTTCAAATAGGGGTTCCCTCCCCCATGAAAGGTTATGCCAGCGGCCCCACCTGCCTGCATCTAAGAGCCAAGTGTTTCCTTTCGCGTTAGATCGCTTGTTCTGTCATGCAAATTCTTGCAAACTGGACAACTCAGATGGTTTTAACCAGGTGACAGCTCTAATGATATGTTAGAGAGAGAGAGAGAGACAGAGACAGAAGCCCTTTTATGTACATTACTGCTGAGCACTACTATGCTCGCCACAACTTTGGTGGTATTTGTCCAAAGCTAATTAAGGCTAATTGCCCTGAACTGGATGGGCCAGGCTAGTCCGATCTCAGAAGCTCAGTACTTGGACGGGAGACCAGCAAGGAAGCCCAGGGTCACTCCACAGAGTCAGGCAATGGCAAACTACCTCCGAACACACATGAACACGCACGGAGATGCCTTATACGGAATCACACCATCGGTCCATCCAAGGCCAGGACTGCCTGCTCAGACCGGCAGTGGCTCTCCAGGGTCTTTCCCATCACCTCCTGCCTGGTCCTTTTTCACTGGAGATGCTGGGGGTTGAACCCGGGACCTTCTGCGTGCCGAGCAGATGCTCTACTGCTGAGCCACGGCCCCCTCTCTGAGCACTCAAATGAAATTGCTGAGCAGTCGGGTTAGAACAGATAAAACGAAGTCTTTCTTCGCCCAAAGAGTGATTAACACATTGAATTCACTGCCACAGGAAGTGGTGGCGGCTATAAGTATGGGCAGCTTCAAGATGGAACTGGATACGCATCTGGAGCAGAGGTCCATCAATGGCTATTAGCCACAAGGTATAGATAGGAACTCTCAGGCTGGGGCAAGGGATGCTCTTTATTCTTGGTGCTTGGGGGGGGGACAACAGTGGGAGGGCTTCTAGTGTCCCGGTCCCGCTGCTGGACCTCCTGATGGCACCTGGTATTTCTGGCCACTGTGTGACAGAGTGTTGGACTGGATGGGCCATTGGCCTGACCCAACATTGGCTTCTCTTACATTCTTATATCCGGGGCAAGTGATGCCCTGTATTCCTGGTGCTTGTGGGGGGGCAACAGTGGGAGGCTTCTGATGTCCCGGCCCCACTGGTGGACCTCCTGATGGCAACTGGTATTTTTGGCCACTGTGTGACACAGTGTTGGACTGGATGGGCCATTGGCCTGATCCAACATTGGCGTCTCTTATGTTCTTATGTTAAAAGTATTGGCAGGCACCGTGGCGCCCACGGGCACCGCGTTCGGGACCCCTGGTCCACGAGGCCGTACTCCGAATGTCCAGCCTTTTATTCAAAAGGACTCATTCGGCCCTGGAACACCAAAATACCAGATGGAGGGTTGTGCTAGACAGCCCGACGTGACAAAGAACCGTGGCCCACCGTGGGTTCCCGGCTGCTCCCACTTCTGTGCTGTCCTTGGAATGCAAGCGAGGACAGGCAGAAAGGTGATACTTCAATCCAATGGGTGGAGGAGACAGAGCTGGGTTTCCCCACAAACTCCCCCCCCCCATTTATTCATTCACAAATTAGCATCTTCCCCTCTTTTATGCGGCAAAGCCAAACACCACCAGTCGGACGAGCCAACGGCAGGCTGAATGGACCAGTGGTCCCAGTTGGTATGCGGGGAAAGACCACAACTCAGCAACAGAGGGCCATGCTCTGCGCGATGCTCAGTCCTCAGCACACTCGTTCAAGGATCCCAGGTTGCCGGGCCTGGAAAGACTCTTCTCTGCCCGAGTCCATGGAAAGCTGCAGCATGAGGCTGGAGGGACCGATGATCTCAGTCTGATCCCTTGCAGAGGACACAAGAAGGACCCTGCCGGATCAGACCAACAGTGCATCTTGTCCAGCGGCTTGGCTTCTCACAGGAGGGCCGACCAGTTCCTCTGGGGGGCCGACAACAGGGCAGAGAGGCCAAGGCCTTCCCCTCACAAGAACCTCAGAAGAGCCCTGCTGGGTCAGACCAGTGAGGGTCCCTCTAGTCCAGCCTCCTGTCTCACACAGTGGCCTCAACCAGTTCCTCTGGAGGGCCAACAACAGGACAGAGAGGCCAAGGCGTTCCCCTCAGGAGAGCCCTGCAGGGTAAGATCAGTGAGGGTCCATCTAGTCCAGCCTCCTGTCT
>NW_015161600.1:0-1149 GCF_001447785.1 Gekko japonicus | reverse complement strand
TGGATCAGACCAGGGAGGGTCCCTCTAGTCCAGCCTCCTGTCTCACACAGTGGCCAGCCAGTTCCTCTGGAGGGCCAACAAGAGAGCAGAGAGGCTGAGGCCTTCCCCTGATGAGAACCTCAGAAGAGCCCTGCTGGATCCAAACAGTGGTCCATCTAGTCTAGCATCCTGTCTCACACAGGGGCCAACCAGTTCCTCTGGAGGGCCAACAACAGGGCAGAGAGGCCGAGGCCTTCCCCTGATATTAAGAACATGAGATGAGCTCTGCTGGATTATACCAGTGGGGGTCCCTCTAGTCCAGCATCCCGTCTCACACAGCGGCCAACCCATTCCTCTGGAGGGCCAAGGACAGGGCAGGGAGGCCGAGGCCTTCCCCTGATAAGAACCTCAGAAGAGCCCTGCTGGGTCAGACCTCTGGAGGGCCAAGGACAGGGCAGGGAGGCCGAGGCCTTCCCCTGATAAGAACCTCAGAAGAGCCCTGCTGGGTCACAGACATACAGAAGATGCAAATATAGCGGGGAACACAGCTTTGCCACACAGAAAGCAATAAGGCGACTGCAAATAGATGGCGGGGACCAGTGTTCCCTCTAAGCTGAGGTAGTGTGAGCCAGCTCACAGTTTTCTAGCCTCTGGCTCACACATTTTTTGTCTCCGCTCAGGAAGGAGGGGGCTCCAGAGCCAACTAATTGATGCAGTCGCCAAATCGCTCGCTCACAACTTTAGTGCCAGTAGCTCACAAAGTAGAATTTTTGCTCACAAGACTCCGCAGCTTAGAGGGAGCGTTGGCAGGGACTAGAGTTTGTGACTAAAGACAAGGACTAAGTGGGGAGAAAAATCTAACTGGGGGGGCCGGACCCCCACTGTGTCGTTTCCAAAAAGAATCCGAGAACAAGTCAAGGTCCCTCCGGCTCCCCTCTTCTGAAGCCGCCCCGCCTGCAAATGCTGGTCACCGACAGTCAATATTGGTTCTCTCTGTGTGAACAAGCAAGTCGACGTTTGGGTCTTCGTGAGACGAGGGACCCGAAGATGTTTACTCCAGTTATCAGTGCGGGAACACCGGCAGTTTCTTTCCCCGTTGCAGATTTAGTTTAAGCACGTCGGCTGACACGGGCAAATATTTATGGATAGACAAACACATGTGAAAAGGCT
>NW_015161599.1:29426-37324 GCF_001447785.1 Gekko japonicus | reverse complement strand
ATGCCACAAGCTCTCATTCACTCCTGGAAATCTCCATGTGCTCCGAGGTCAAGACTGCATATTGACTTCACCTGACCTATCTGAATAAAACTTGGTCTTAAAGGTGCCACCGGACTGTTTTGGACCGGGGGGGGGGGTTCTGCAGCTTACCTGGCTGCTTCTTGCTCTGACTGAGGGCTGCTGGGAGCGGGGGGAGGGGCTTGTTGCATGTGCCCGCCCCCTGGGCTCTTTACTGCAGGAACTCCGCTCCTGTGTCAGGCCCCACAGCAACAATGGAGTACACTCTTGCAAAGAAGGTTATACTTTTATTGAAGCCATGAATGCATGTACAGGATCACTGTTAGGAATAACGGGGATTCTATGCACATAAGAGGTTATAGTACATTCAAAACAGTGTTGCCCAATTGGCGTGGTTCCCACGGGTGCTAGGAGTAGTTCTTGCGTGCGCCAAGGGCTTGAGAACCAACTGCTGTCCAAAGCAAAGCAGGTACGAGCTTCCCACGGCTCATCCCAGCTAAAGTCAAAGCAATCACCCCTGCACTCCTCCTGCGGCCTTGAAGGATACATGGTACGGCAAAGCAGCAATTAGGCATGGGGAAAGGAATGTATAAGCAAGGGAAACAGAAAAACAATTGGCAGTATGCTGACATACTGCCCCCTCGAAAACCAACTTCCCTTCCCTAAATCCTGTTGTCTCCCGCTTACTCCCAGTTTCCCCGGGAACTCCCGGTGGAACTTTCGGAGCAACTGAGGGGTCCGAATATCCCCTACTTCCACCCATTCAAGGTGCTGGGGTCCAAAGTCTTTCCATTCCACGAGATAAAACAATTTTCCTCGTTTAAGCTTTGAGTCCAGGATTTTAGCAATCTCGTAGTGTTCTTCTCCCTCCACCAGGATAGGCGGCGGAACCGGCCGGTTCTCCCGCCAAGGGCAGGACCCAGTGTCTTTTTTCAGAAGGCTGAAATGAAATACAGAGTGCAAGGATCTCAAGTTCTTAGATAGCTCAACATCAACAGCAACGTCATTGATCACTCTACGTACTTTAAACAGACCAATGAATTTCCACCCCAGTTTCCTACTGGGACGTAACAGTTTGATGTTTTTTGTAGACACATACACAAAGTCCCCAGGCCGTAGAACCCAACCTTCCACCCTTCTCTTATCGGCCTGAGTCTTGTAAGCAGCATTCAAAGTTTTGCACAAAAGGGGCGAAGAGGCTTGTAAGTTCTGACACCAGCTTCCCCAGGCCCCAAGTCTTTCTTTCCCTCCAGAAAAGGCATCGGGGGGCTGTCATATCCATAAAGCGCCTTGAACGGGGACAGCCCGGTTGATGAATGACAAGTGTTGTTGTAGCAGTATTCAGCAAGGGGCAACAAATCATGCCAATCGTCCTGTGGGTAGTTAGTAAAACAACGGAGATACTGTTCCAAGGTTTGATTGACTCTCTCTGTTTGCCTGTCAGTCTCTGGGTGGTAGGCACTACTCAGACCTCTTTCCACCCCCATAATTTTCAATAATTCCCCCCAAAATTTCGAAACAAATTGGGTCCCCCTGTCGGAGATCACCTTGGTAGGCAACATGTGGAGTCGGACCACGTGAGCGAGGAATGCTTTAGCTATGGCTTTGGCAGTTGGCAAGGACGCAAAGGGAACGAAATGTGCTTGCTTGGAAAAGAGGTCAACGATCACCTAAATCACAGTCATAGACTTACTGGGGGGTGAGTCAGTAATAAAATCCATCGAGATGACTTCCCACGGACGAGTCGGTGTGGGGAGGGGCTTTAACAGTCCCGGGGTTTTTCCAAGCTGAGGTTTGCTCATGGTGCACACCTGGCATGATTGCACAAATGCTGAGAGGTCTTTGCGCAAGTGCAGCCACCAAAACTGTCTCTGTAGCAACTGTAGCGATTTTACAAAGCCCGAATGTCCTGCAAGTTTCGAGCCATGGACAGACTGCATCACTTCCCCCCTTAGGGAGATGGGCACATATAGTTTGTAGTCCCAGTACCAGCAGCCATCCTCCCCCTGCCTGCAATCCCCCGCCCCTTCTAGTAGCTGTTTGTCCTCCTCCAAGAAGGTGGAGGTAAACCTGGTCTCCCATGACGACTCTGAGGGGTGGGGTTTTTCCACCGGCTGGGGGTAGGTGCTTTAGCGGCTTGGCTGCATGTCATTACAGCCCCTCCCAACTGGGTGGGAGTGAAAACTGAGTCCAGAATGACGTCGCGTTGACTGGCATGCTGAGGGAGGCATGACAGGCCATCCGTCAGCAAGTTGGCCGCGCCGAGGAAATGGTGACGCATGAACTGAAACTTAGAGAAGAAGTCAGCCCAGCACAATTGCTTTGCATTCAGGCAGCGGGGCATTTTCAAAGTCTCTAAGTTTTTGTGATCTGTCCAGACCTCGAAAGGGACTCTCACCCCTTCTAGCCAGTGCTGCCATGTCGACGCCAGTTTGATTGCCCCCGCCTCCTTTTTCCCACACAGATTAATTTCTTTCAGAGTCAGTGAATTTTTTAGAAACATAAGCCAGCGGGTGAAGGAGCCCATCTTCCCCCTCTTGAAGGATGGCCCCTCCCATTGCCACATCCGACGCATCAGTCTGCACAATGAACTATTTGGACTCATCGGGATATTGCTGGCTAAGCGCCGTAACAATAAAATTCATGGACTCATCGGGATGGGCTAGCACAGGTTCTGAAGTGAATAAAGCTTTCACGCGCATGAACGCTTCCTGGCATTCTGCTGACCAGGGAAGCAGCGCACCTGGTTTGGTAGCGTCAGGGCCCTTCCCCCTCGTTTTCAACAAGTCCATGAGGGGAAGGCTAATTTGGGCGAAATTTGGCAAAAATGAACGATAAAAGTTTGCGAATCCTAAGAAGGATTGTAATTGCCGTCTAGTTCGAGGGGTCTCCCACCCAAGGACATCCCAGACCTTCCCTGGGTCCATCTCGAGTCCTGCATTGGAAATGTGGTAACCCAGAAAGTCAATGTGTGTCTTATGGAACTCCCACTTAGACAGCTTGGCAAACACTTTGTGCTTGTGTAACGTATTCAGCCCCCTCATGGATCACTGCCTTGTCGTGGCGAGGGGGCTTGCGTAGTTCAATGAAGCTGTGGGCTATGCCGTGAAGGGCCACCCAAGACGGACAGGTCACAGCAGAGAACTCAGACCAAGCGTGTACTTTTGCCAAGAAAACCCCATGGACAGTAACAAAAGGCTAAAAGATATGACACCGGAAGATGAGCCCCTCAGGTCGGAAGGTGTCCAATATGCTACTGAGGAAGAGCAGAGGGCAAGTACAAGTAACCCCAGAAAGAGTGAAGCGGCTGGGCCAAAGCCGAAAGGACGCTCAGTTGTGGATGTGTCTGATGGTGAAAGGAAAGTCCGATGCTGCAAAGAACAATACTACATAGGAACCTGGAATGTAAGATCTATGAATCAAGGGAAGTTTGACGTGGTCAAAAATGAGATGGCAAGACTGAACATCGATATCCTAGGAATCAGTGAACTAAAGTGGACAGGAATGGGCGAATTTAACTCAGAAGACCATTATATCTACTACTGTGGCCAGGAATCTCGTAGAAAAAATGGTGTGGCCTTTATAGTCAACAAGAGAGTGCAAAAGGCAGTACTGGGATACAATCTCAAAAATGACAGAATGATTTCTGTCCGATTCCAAGGCAAACCATTCAACATCACAGTAATCCAAGTCTATGCCCCAACCACTGATGCAGAAGAGGCTGAAGTGGACCGGTTCTATGAAGACCTACAACACCTCCTAGAACTAACACCAAAAAATGATGTCCTCATCATCATAGGGGACTGGAATGCTAAAGTAGGAAGTCAAAAGGTAACCGGAATAACAGACAAGTTTGGCCTTGGAAAGCAAAATGAAGCAGGGCAAAGGTTAACAGAGTTTTGTCAAGAGAACACACTGGTCATAGCGAACACCCTTTTCCAACAACCTAAGAGGCGACTCTACACATGGACATCACCAGATGGGCAACACCGAAATCAGATTGACTATATAATTTGCAGTCAAAGATGGAGAAGCTCTATCCAGTCAGTAAAAACAAGACCTGGAGCTGACTGTGGTTCAGATCATGAGCTACTCATTGCAAAATTCAGACTTAAACTGAAGAAAATCGGGAAAACCATGAGGCCATTCAGGTTTGACCTAGATCACATCCCTGATGAATATACAGTAGAGGTGAAGAATAGATTCAAGGGTCTGGATTTGATAGATAGAGTGCCTGAAGAACTATGGACAGAGGTTCGTGACATCGTACAGGAGGCAGCAATCACCACCATACCAAAGAAAAAGAAATGCAAGAAAGCAAAATGGCTTTCTGATGAGGCTTTACAAATAGCAGAGGAAAGAAGGAAAGCGAAAGGCAAAGGCGAAAAGGAAAGATTTACCCAACTGAACGCAGATTTCCAGAGAACAGCAAGGAGAGATAAGGAGGCCTTCCTGAATGAACAGTGCAAAGTAATAGAAGAAAACAATAGAATGGGAAGGACTAGAGATCTCTTCAAGAAAATTGGAGAAATCAAGGGAGCGTTCCATGCAAAGCTGGCCATGATAAAGGACAAAAACGGTAGGGACCTAACAGAAGCAGAAGAGATTAGGAAAAGATGGCAAGAATACACAGAAGAACTATACAAGAAAGACCTCAATGTCCTTGACAAACACGACGGTATAATCACTGACCTTGAGCCAGACATCCTGGAATGTGAAGTTAAATGGGCCTTAGAAAGCATTACTAACAACAAAGCTAGTGGAGGTGATGGTATTCCAGCTGAGCTATTCAAAGTCTTAGAAGATGATGCTGTTAAAGTTCTGCACTCCATTTGCCAGCAAATTTGGAAAACGCAACAGTGGCCACAGGATTGGAAAAGATCAGTATACATTCCAATCCCAAAGAAGGGCAATGCCAAGGAATGTTCAAACTATCGCACAATTGCACTCATATCACACGCT
This sequence comes from Gekko japonicus, assembly GCF_001447785.1. Lineage (NCBI taxonomy): Eukaryota > Metazoa > Chordata > Lepidosauria > Squamata > Gekkonidae > Gekko > Gekko japonicus. The sequence goes on along the minus strand of NW_015161599.1, from coordinate 32,344 downwards.
AGCAAGGTCATGCTCAAGATCCTACAAGCTAGGCTTCAACAGTACGTGGATAGAGAACTACCAGAAGTACAAGCTGGGTTTCGAAGAGGTAGAGGAACGAGAGATCATATTGCCAACATTCGCTGGATTATGGAGAAAGCAAGAGAGTACCAGAAAAATATCTACTTCTGCTTCATTGACTATGCTAAAGCCTTTGACTGTGTGGATCACAACAAACTATGGCAGGTCCTTAAAGAGATGGGAGTACCAGACCACCTCACATGTCTCTTGAGAAACCTGTATAAGGGCCAAGAAGCGACAGTTAGAACCGGATACGGAACAACTGATTGGTTCAGCATAGGAAAAGGAGTACGACAAGGATGTATACTGTCACCTTGCTTATTTAATATATATGCAGAGTACATCATGCGAAATGCTGGCCTGGATGAATCACAAGCGGGAATTAAGATTGCTGGGGAAAAGATCAACAACCTCAGATATGCAGATGATACCACTCTAATGGCTGAAAGTGAAAAGGATCTAAAGAGCCTCTTGCTCAGAGTAAAAGAGGAGAGCGCAAAAGTGGGCTTGAAGCTCAACATCAAAAAAACTAAGATCATGGCATCCGGCCCCATCACTCCTTGGCAAATAGAAGGGGAAGTCGTGGAAGTAGTGACAGACTTCACGTTCCTGGGATCCCAGATCACCGCAGACTGTGACTGCAGCCATGAAATTAAAAGACGCCTGCTCCTTGGGAGGAAAGCGATGGCGAACCTAAACAGCATGATAAAAAGTAGAGACATCACCCTGCCAACAAAAGTCCGCATGGTCAAAGCAATGGTATTCCCAGTAGTCATGTATGGCTGCGAGAGCTGGACTATAAGGAAGGCCGAGCGCCGAAGAATAGATTCTTTTGAACTATGGTGCTGGAGAAGACTCTTGAGAGTCCCTTGGACTGCAAGAAGAACAAATCAGTCAATCCTCAAAGAAATCAACCCTGACTGTTCCCTGGAAGGCCAGATAATGAAACTGAAGCTCAAATACTTTCAAACTTCAGAGGACAGCGGAAGACAGGAGGGCCTGGCGGGATCTGGTCCATGGGGTCGCGAAGAGTCAGACTCGACTGTGCGACTGAACAACAACAAACGTATTCAGGACCTCTCTCACCAATTTCACGTGGGAGGGGAGGTCTGGGGAGCAGTGTTCCCTCTAAGCTGAGTTAGTGTGAGCTAGCTCACAGTTTTTTAGTCTCTGGCTCACAGATTTTTGTCTTAGCTCAGGAAAGATGGCTCCAGAGCACACTGATTTATGCAGTAGCCAAATCGCTCGCTCACAACTTTAATGCCAATAGCTCACAGAGTAAAATTTTTGCTCACAAGACTCCACAGCTTAGAGGGAACATTGCTGGGGAGTAAAGAAGTATGTCATCTAGATAAACAAGCACCCCCTTAAATAAATGCTTGTGCAGCACTTCATTTATTAAGTTCATGAAGACCCCCGGGGCCCCTTGAAGTCCGAATGGCATCACAAGGTACTCGAACTGCCCCAGGGGGGTGTTGAAGGCGGTTTTCGGTTCATCTCCCTCCTTTATGCACACACAAAAGTATGCGTCTCGTAAGTCTAGTTTTGAAAAGATTTTCCCCTTTGCCGCTTCAGCAAGTAAGTCTTTAATTAACGGCATCGGGTAGGCATTGGTGGCTGGCGCTGCATTTAAACCCCGGTAATCTGTGCAGAGTCTCAGCCCACCATCTTTTTTCTTCCGGAAAAGAACCGGTGCTGCAAAGGGGGAGGAGGCTGGCCGAATGAAACCCCTTGCCAAGTTTTTCTCAATAAATTTTCTCAGTTCCTCCTTCTCGGCTGGCCCCATGGCATAAATTTTCCCTTTCGGTAGTTTGGCCCCAGGCACCAGTTCGATGCGGCAGTCCGAATGCCTGTGGGGGGGCAATTCATCCGCTTCCTCTTCCCCGAATACCATAGCCAAGTCCCGATACTCAGGGGGGATGGAAAGCACTTCCTCCTGTGACAGTAGAGCAAGCGGAGGGTCTGGCACGGGTTTCTCCCCCCACTCAGGGTTCCATCTATGGCCCTGGCATTGGGGCGACATGAATTCCACCCTCCCTTCTTCCCAGAGGATGTAGGGATCATGTCCATATAGTCAGGGAGCCCCTAGTACCAGCGGGAACCTGGCTGCTGGGGTGACCACAAAAGATCGGGACTTCCAATGCTCCCCCGCCCCCATTCGTAGTGGCACAGTCTCGTAAAAGCAGGGGTCTTTCATTTGGGACCCATCCATCTGGGTGAAAATTAACGGGTCTTTTAACTTGATCAACCCCATCTCAAGCCCCGCAACCACGGAAGGGCTTTTTAAGTCTGTCCCGCACCCTGAGTCAATCAGCGCCTTTGCTCTTACGTGAGTTCCAAGGCTCGGGTTCATTAGAGAGACAGTCACAAAGAAAAGGGAGGGGGGTTCGCTCACCACTTTTGGCGCCTCCGTTGGAGGGTCCTGCCGTTGCGCATCATCTATGGCAGGACTGATCCATTTCCCGCCAGCTCTTGTTCTTCACTGCTGGAGTCCCCTTCATCCTCCTTGGGGGATGCTTGCAGAGCCTTAGCGAACTTCGGCTTTCCTGTTGGTTTCTTCATTGGTGTGGTGGACCGACCTTTCCTGGCGTCTGGTTTCTCCCAGCACACTGGTTGACCACACTCTGCCGCAAAGTGGCCACGTTCCCCACATTTCAGACACAGTCCTTGGCACATTCGTTGCTCCCGCATGGTGTCGGCCTGATGGGGAGATTTACCTTTCGGGGGGACCGGAGTTGATCCCCCCCCGCTGCCGTCACGTCCAACTTCAGAGTTTGCAATCGATTTTCGGCACTCTCAGCTTCCTGCATCCAGGCCATCAGGGAAATAGGGTCTACAGATCTGAGAACGGTTTCTCG
>NW_015161599.1:24311-29401 GCF_001447785.1 Gekko japonicus | reverse complement strand
TAGACAGCACGTTGTCAGGCCAATTGGCCAACTTAGCAGCGTGGAGTTTAAACTCGGCAGAGTGCTCGCGAACCGTGCGGCGCCCCTGCTTCAGGGTGTGCAAGTACGCCCGGTCTCTTGGTCCCGCATTCCGATCTTGGAAATGAGCCCTCAGTGCCCACATAAATGCAGCCATATCGGTTAATTCCGGGCCCCTGGCATTGTGTAGCCCCACATACCAGGCCACCGCTGCCCTTCGGAGCCTCGCCGCCACCACATTGATCCGGCTGCTATCGTCCGGGAAGAGATGGCCCGACCAATCAATGAACTTCTGCACTCGCACGACAAAGTAGGCGAGTTCTTCTGGATTGCCATCTAACGTGGCCTCGATCAGGTCCTTGGGCCGCAGTACCACTTGGGCCCTTGGGCTGGCCGGTCTCAGGGCAGGTGCCGGGACATCGTCAGGTCTCTGCGGTGGTACTTCCCCAGGTTGCACGACCACTCCTGGTCCCGGTAACTGCGGGCCCGCTGGCAATCCCGACTCAGCTGGCCTTCGGTTGAGCGCTTCTTCGATCGTTCGTGTGACCAGATCAGGGATCGCCAGGATGACATCCTCCAGCAGTTGTTGCAGCTGTTGGATGTTGTGATCGGCTGCTTCAACACGCTCCATCAGTCCCTCTTCAGGGAACACCCGGCCACTCCGGGCCTTGGTCCTGTCGGTCACCCACGATGGAGCCACCGGCTCGAACTGGCTTCCGAGGGGGGGGTAGCGCTGAAGCCGTCGCCAGCCCTCGGTCATACATACTATCTCTAGAGGAGACCCCCAGCAGCGAGCACGTCTCCCTTGTCACATCTGGGTCGAATTGGCTCCAGCTGGTGCTGGTTCGGCTAGCTTGCCCAAGTCGGTTCCTCGAACTCTGGGGAGTCAGGAACAGGTGTGCCGATGAGTATTTTGGGATGTCCCCCCACCGCTTTGGAGACTGGCGGTTGATTAGACACCGGTACCGAAGCTGTGGTAACCGGGGGACCTGTCCCTCGATCCGGTTCTTTGGGCTGCTCATCTTTGGTCCTGTCCGGGATCTGTGATTTCCTCTCTCCGTCGCTCATATCGAGATGGATAGATGCACTGAGGGAATGAGGGATTCCTAACAGTTTGTCAGGCCCCACAGCAACAATGGAGTACACTCTTGCAAAGAAGGTTATACTTTTATTGAAGCCATGAATGCATGTACAGGATCAGCGTTGCCCAATTGGCATGGTTCCCGCACACGCTAGGAGTAGTTCCCGCACACGCCAAGGGCTTGAGAACCAACTGCTGTCCAAAGCAAAGCAGGTACGAGCTTCCCACGGCTCATCCCAGCTAAAGTCAAAGCAATCACCCCTGCACTCCTCCTGCGGCCTTGAAGGATACATGGTAGTCATAGTCATAGGCCGCCAAAAAGATGGACCAGCGCAGGAGAGATGATCTGGGGCGTCCTGCGATCAGGTGCAAACAGTCTGAGTAGTGGGCGATGGTCCATGGCGATTGTGAAAGGCCGGCCATAGACTAAGTCGTGGGATTTTTTCACCCCTGTGACCACTGCCAGTCCCTCGCCGTCTATCTGGGCATAGTTCCGCTCGGCCGCAGATAGGGTGCGTGAGTAGTAAGCCACAGGGACCTCCCGGCCGTCTGGGAGGCGGTGTGCCAGAACCGCCCCAACCCCATACGGGGAGGCGTCGCATGCCAAGACCACCGGCAGAGCCTCGTTAAACTGGGCCAGGACCGAGTTAGAAATCAATAACTCCTTGACGTTACGAAATGCGGTCGCCTGGCGGGGGCCCCATACCCAGGGGGCCTGTTTGTCCAAAAGGCAATGTAGGGGTTCTGCTACTGCCGCCTTGTGGGGCAAAAAAGTGTGGTAGGAATTGAGAATCCCTAAGAACGCCTGTAACTCTGCCTTGGACTTCAGGAGCGGAGCTTCCACGATGGCTTTGACCTTGTCCCTGGTCGGGTGGAGGCCCTCTGCGTCCATGGTGAACCCCAGAAAGTCCACTGTCGGCACCTCCAGCCGACACTTTTCCAGTTTCACCTTAAGCCCCGCGTCCTGGAAACGGTGGAACACTGTGCATAGACGATCTGCGAAGTTGGCCGGCGTGGCAGCGGCAATCAAAACATCGTCAAAGAACGGGGTGACGCCGGGGATTCCTTTGAGGAGAGAGTCCATCAGTTGCTGGAATAGTCCCGGTGCCATGCTCACCCCAAATTGCAGCCTCTTGACCCTGAACCTATGGGTCACTATCGTTTGCGCTTCTGCAGTCGCCCCGTCTACCGGCAACTGCTGGTAAGCCTGGGCGAGATCCAGTTTCCCGAAGGTCTTCGCCCCTCCCAAGGTGGCCAGTACATGGCTAACTACAGGAACGGGATATGCGTGGTCCTGTAGCGCCTTGTTCAGGGTACATTTATAGTCCGCGCAGATGCGGACTGCCCCATTCGGCTTCTCGACCACTACTATCAGGGTCTCCCATGCCGCGTGGGAGACCGGTTCCTTGAGCTACAAGTCGATCTAGTTCCGTGTCGATCTTGGGTTTGACCGACAGCGGAACCGTCCTGGCTCGCATGCGAATGGGGGCACCTTGGGGTCTAGCCGCAAGGACACCGGGGGGCCCGTGTACCGTCCCAGGGAGTCGTCAAATATGGCAGGGAACTCCCTGCAGATATCTTTGAAGTCTTGGGTCGTGCAAAGCTGTACTCCCTCTACTGAGATTCCCAGGGGCTCGAACCAGGCACGCCCTAGCAAGCTGACCAGGTCGCCCTTGACTACGATTAAGTCTAGCTGTCTCTTGAATGTCCCATATTGTACCCGGAACGTCCCCACCCCCTTTATAAGAACCCTGTTCCGGTCGTAGAATGCTAACCGACAGGTCATCTCTGACGACTTTGGCGCATAGTGGTTTTGGACTGCTTTGACGATGTCCTCGAACGTGCAAGCATCCAGGTCCTTCGGGGCGAGCAGTCCTTCGGCTAGGGCCACGATGTTGGGCCCGCAGGAGGCGAGGAGGAACCCTCTCTTTTGCGCGTCGTCTGTCACCTTGTAGAAAACGAGCGCGGACTTCACGCCCCGTACCCACGCACCTCATTTTTGCGGGTGTGCCATGTCGAAGGGCGGCAGCAGGCCTGGGCCGGACACGGTTGCCATCGCGTTCGATGGGGCTGGTGCTGGGGCCGCCGCTTGGGCCAGCTGGGCGCGATCGGCTTCTCCGGTCGGATCGCTCATCGATCAGCGATGGAGCTGTGTGCCGTCAGACACCCTTCGACTGCCGGGATGGCCTTGTGCTAAATCCCACCCTTGTCGCCACTATTGTGTAGTGGGTTTTACCGCATGGCTAGGCCACCGCAGTTCGCACCGAGCATCCTGCACGCTTCACGGCTACACAACAAAGACAAAGACAAACGGCCAGGAGGCCAACTATATACATATCCAGGGGCAGCCCTGGATCCCATTGGGGGGTTTGAATTCCCCTCCAAGGTTTCTATTGGCTCCCGGTTGGAGAAACCAGGAGCCCAGTTCCCATTGTTCACCCAGGGTCAAGCCCTGGGACTTCGCTGGCCTCTGGTGGCAGCCAGCGGACACAACAACAGGCATGAATACAAGGTCATAGATAACAAAGGGAGAAGCCAGAGGGAAGGAATGTGGAACCAACTTGTACACAAGTCAGGCAGGCGAACTCCAGGCTAATAAACAATATGGCAGCATAGCTGAAATTATGGGGGCTTCTAGGGAAATGAGGAAATACTGTGGGAGAGGTGGAAATGAGACCCCCCCGCAAGTCCTTGCCCCAAAAAGGGGATGGTGGGGGGGGGGGGGGGATGTCTGTTCCTTAGTAACGATTTATCTCTTACCCAGAAACCACAGAGTGCATGCCATTAGGGATTCTCAGGGAAATTATTAGATGATTATTAGATGATATTGGTATTGTACCAACCGCGTGAGCCGCCCTGAGCCCGCTCACAGGGATAGCGGGGTACAAATTGAATAAATAAATAGTAAGGAATCATAAGGAGATTATTAGATGATATGCCAAATAGATCTTTCACCATGGCAGCTTGCTGACAGGTGGGCAGGTGGGCTCCTTCGTCATGGAGAGGTGGCTTCATCCCCCCCCCAGCCCAGGCCATGCTCCAGAGCCGGCTGGAGGCTGCAGTGATAGAGGATTGGGGTAGTGAGGGGGAGCAGAGTCGGGCTCCGGTGGGCAGGCTGGCATGCTCCTTCCTCGTGGGGTGGCTTCATGTGTGCATCATGGGGTGGGGTGATGCCATCCTGGGCCCAGGCTGCATTCAGCCCCCACTGGCAGGGATGCAGAAGGCTGCAGGTTCTCCACTTGTCAGGCTCCCTAGTCAGGTCACACCACACAGGGCTTCATAAGAAGATAACTGTTTATTAGTGGTTCCAGTACTAAAGAACACGTGTACAGATTGTGTCAGGAATAGAGTTCCCTTCAGTATATGGGCCTCTGACTTATAGTGAAATCAAACGTTCCCCCCCCCCAGCACAAGCCAATGGATATAGTTCACGCGCGCGGCAAAGCAAGCAGGCATAGCAACCAAGCCATTAACTTCCCCAGCCATTGAAGCAGTAGCTGGAACATCTGCAAGGTCAAGCGTAAGATAGCACACAGTAGCAGGGCAGGAAAGAGCTGAGAACTAGAAGGAGATTGCCCCTCCACATTCCAGATCTATGATAGGGCTACCTGACACCACTATGCACTTGGGCCTAACCTAGTAGCTAACACCACAAAACTGGACCATGGTTTCTCCAGGTAGCGGCTACTGGGTGAGGAAAGGAGGCCAAAGCTAAAGATCGGCTGGCAGATGAGTAGGAAGGGGAGGAGAGAAGGAAGCAGGAAACTGAGAGAGGGTATGTGTCAGGACCCACAGCCAAACAACGGAGCACACACTTCCAAGAAAGGTTTTGCTTCATTGTCAGTACTATGGTTGCAGTAACATGGTCACTGTTAGGAATGACGAGCATGGAACAAGCATATAATGATATAGAAGATTCAAGAGGTTCCCCCCCCACCCGTTCCCCCCCCCCAATTGGCCCACTTCCCGCTGGCGGGAAATAGCAACCGAA
>NW_015161599.1:0-23576 GCF_001447785.1 Gekko japonicus | reverse complement strand
AGTGTGAGGAAGCCCCGCCAAGGCCCTCCCTGGCCCCAGGCAGGCAGGGGTGGGGAGAGGCAGGGAGGAAGCAACTTACCCTCCCTCTTCTCCTGCCTCCTCCTGGCTGAATGAGGGCCGGAAGTGGGGCGGCCGGAATCAGGGGCGGGGCTTTTCATCGTGTGCCCCGCCCCCCCACACCTCACCCGTGAGAACTGCGATCCCCCGTGATCCCCCCAAAAATGACCTCTGGATAGAATACCGCGGAGGGAAGGGAATGGACAGAGAACAGTTGATTCCTCTAGACCAGCTCAGATGCTATTGAAGTTCCTGGTTAGATCTGGGAGCTCCCTCCTCCCTTCCTCCAAAACAAAGCCATAAAGAAGCTCCCTGTTCTCTGACTGTCGTTAATGGGAATTGCAGAAGATTATATTAGTTGTTTGTGCCAGCTTCTATTGCTATGGGATTACAACAAGTGTTGAGTTGCAATATAATTCTTCATCTAGTAGCACCCTCTCAGGTACTTAGAGACCAAGGTGAGACCAGTGCAAGTTGTTGCTTTGCCAGTGCTGCAGCTCTTACAAAGCAGTAGCTGAATGACTTGCAAGTCCTGAACTAATTTCTGAAGGAACATTCCTTGATTTTGCCAAGGACTGGAACAGGAAGATTGTGTGGGGCCAAATCACATATGCTTGGGTGACTGGAGTTGTTGTTCTATAAGTCCCTGGTTCTGCATTTTCCACATCCCCCTGGACAGGGTTTGTCTAATTCTGCAAAGACCGAGTTCTCATAGTTGTTTGAGTTCTGCATTTTTCAGTGCAGACTTTTTAAAAGCCTGCATTTCCTTGAACTAAAATTCACTTGATACTGTTTACATTTGTATTGTTTAAATCATTCCTAAAATATAGTTTAAAAGAATTATATAAGTAACACAAATATAAGTAAGTTCGATGTAAATATATGGTTTGTAATACAAATGCTAATAGTTTATATGTTGTATGTTTTGTATGTTTGTAAACTGAATTTTTTTTAAAGGTTACATTGGTGGCCCATTCACAGTTTTAAAGCTAGTGCCATTTTGGCTCACAGGATAAATTTTTTGCTCAAGAGACCGCACAACTTAGAGGGAGCATTGCCCCCCCCCAGAACAGAATGGGGTTACTGCGCACTCTCACAGGGTGTCTGTTGTGGGGAGGGGAAGGGAAAGGAGTTTGTAAGCCGCTCTGAGACTCCAAGTGAAGGGCAGGGTATAAATCCAATCTCTTCTTCTTCTAATACAAATGCTAATAGTTTATATGTTGTATGTTTTGTATGTTTGTAAACTGAATTTTTTTTAAAGGTTACATTGGTGGCCCATTCACAGTTTTAAAGCTAGTGCCATTTTGGCTCACAGGGTAAATTTTTTGCTCATGAGACTGCACACCTTAGAGGGAACATTGCCCCCCACACCAGAACAGAATGGGGTTACTGCGCAGAAGAATCACTCCATAATGGACATGGTCAGAGGCAGGCTAATTGACTCAGGCCTTCCCTACAGGCACTGGGGAGAAGCTGCAATGACCACAGTGTATTTGCAAAACAGATTGCCAACCAAAGCTACAGAGAAAACTCCTTATGTGTTACGGCATAGCAGAAGGCCAAGCGTAGAACACATTCATTAGTGTATTTGGATCCAAGGCCTATGCCCATATACCAAAAGAAAACAGATTCAAACTAGATCCCAGAGCCAAAGAAGGCATCTTTGTAGGCTATTGTCTAGAGTGCAAGGGATACAGACTTCTGGACCCAAGCACTACAAGCCGAGTGGTGCAGTTTGATGAGCGACCAAGGAACAACCAGACTGCTATGACAGATGACTATTCAGAGGGAGATGGTGACAACTTTCAGCTGCTGGTGTATCATCCAGAGCCAATGGATGCAGTCACTCCGCAGGCACAACCAGGAGGTCAACCAGAAGAGGAGGTGAAGGCAGAAGTTCCTAAACCAGCAGGTGAGCCAGAGGAGCCAGACACCACTGCAGAAGCAGATGAGATCCTGGACCTCAGACAGGCCAACAAGGGTGTTCCAACTGAGAAACTAACCTACCTTGCAAGGACGTTGCTACCACATGTACCAACATTATGGGCTGAATTACAGCGCATGCCTGAACCAAAAGCAAGCAAGTGGAGGAAAGCAGCACAAGAAGAAATGGATGCACTGCATAAGAACAACATCTGGACTCTCACTGAACTACCTAAGGATTGAATGGGAACAAAATAAAAGTTACCTTCTTAGTCAAAAGTAGAAGATACTGGAATTTGTTGCCGAAGGCTTTCATGGCTGGAGTTCATTAGTTGTTGTAGATTTTCCAGGCTGTATGGCCATGGTCTTGGCATTGTAGTACCTGATGTTTCACCAGCAGCTGTGGCTGGCATCCTCAGAGGTATAACACAGAAAGATGGAGTGCTCTCTGTGTCAAGGTGAGAAGAAAAACGGTAGGCAGGTAATTTATATCTACTCAGGAAGGTGGGGTAGGGCTGAGTCATTATCTTGTAGGAGTTTCCCAGGCTGTGACATGCTAATGGAGGAGCTTTCCTGCGGAGGTTCTTTGGCATATGGACTGGCTGTTGAGATTCTAATCTTATCTGTAGTGCTGTTGTAAGACATAGAGCATTTTGTGTTTTTCAGGACAAAAAAACATGCCCTATTTATTTTTAAACTCTCTTCTTTCCTGTTGAAATTGTGTTTATGTTTATGAATTTCTATGCCTTCCCTGTATAATCTGACATGATAGCTGGGTGTGGGGTGGGGAGAGGCGGGGAGGAAGCAACTTACCCTCCCTCTTCTCCTGCCTCCTCCTGGCTGAATGAGGGCAGGAAGCGGGGCGGCCAGAAGGAGGGGGTGGGGCTTCATCGTGTGTCCCCCACCTCACCCGGAGGAACTGCGATCCCCCGCGATCCCCCCCAAATCGACCTCTATTTGTCTGGATGTTACGCTGTGTGGTTCTAATGTAAATCTGTCCACAACTGAATGTTAAAAAACTGCAGGGTATGCGGTATATTCCTGCAGAAGTGAGGGGGTCTCTTCTGTCTTCTGCCGATCGTAGCATCTGTTGTATTTTTCTGGTGGGTCTGAATACTGTTTGTAGGTTGTGTTTATTCATACGTTTTCCCATCTGATCAGTGATTCCTTTTATGTACGGCAAAAACCCTTTTCCTGGGGGAGACTGTTTTTCCTAAGTTGTTTGTTTTACTTTTGGTTTAATCACTCTTCTGATTTCATTTCTGGAGTAACCATTTGCTTGAAGTGTGTGGTTTAGATGGTTTAGTTGTTGTTTTTGTTAAAGCTATGTGGGCCTCCAGCTCAAGGATTCATGGAAAGTTATGCCCAAATATTTGTAGGTTTTGCATTGGTTAGTTGGGGTGCTGTGTGTTTTTTGGCCTTTTATGGAAAACCATGGGAAAAATTTCGGCCTTTTACGGAAGACCATCATTTTTGTTTTGGTGTAATTTATTTTCTTTTTTTCTTTTTAAATTTATTTTGTATTAGTTTTCCAACAGTTACAACAAAATTCAACATTTGGAAGAGTGAAAGCAATGAGATCAAAACTGTGATTAAGCGGGGGCGGAGCCAGGGGAGCATGGCGCACGCTTAATTCTTGAGCTCCCGATTCTGTCTCCCTTATTCCTATTTCAAACCTTATAAAAACGTCTCCATGCCGAAGAAAGGACTGAAAAAGGCTACCGGAACCTCTGTACTCAACCGAAAGACTGACAAAGAATCGGTACGTACGTTTTTTACTACAATAGCTCCTGAAGACTTCTTGATCCCGGCCTCTACTGATTTAGCAAACATGGCGCCCGACTTGAAACCTACTGATCCGCTTGATCCTCTCTCGTAAAGATCTGGTGGACTTAAAACAGGACCTTATAGACTCAATGTCTACTATAGTCTCTAAACTCCTTCAGCCTATACAAAGCTCAATCCAAGATATGGCTAAAGAGATTACAGAGGCATCAAAAGTAGCAGAAAACGCAACCAAAATGGCGCTAGCCTTGCAAAACGAAGTTAGGTCCCTGCAAACGTCAGAGAGCACTATGCAGTCTAGAATTGTGACTTTGGAAAATAAATAGCACCAATACAATTTGAAATTTCGAGGATTTGAGGAGGGATCTGAAGAATCTCAAGATTTGGCTGTATTTATGTCTAACTGGCTTGCTAAAATTCTCCAGCTTAAAGACGGAGTAGCTCCTGCAATTGCGAGAGCACAGCGTTTGGGTCCACTAGCACTGGCACGGAAAGGCAGACCACGTGATATATTGGTACAATTTATTTACTAAAGATCGAGGGATAAAGTCTTAAAAGTAGCTAGACAAAATGGAGCTTTCAATTTTAAAGAGCAAAAAATAATAGTTTTGCTTGACTTGCCTCCAGAAACACTGGCTAAAAGACGCAAATTGAGTAACGTCACAACTAAACTGCACGAAGCCAAGATCCATTTTCGTTGGTCTCCTACCTCTGATATTTTGGTCTACAAAAATGGTCTTCTTTATCAAGCCTCAGATAGAGTGACTGGTAAAGCTCTACTCCTGGCAGTTGGAATAACTCTCTCTAAGCAGGAAGAAGAGGATCTCTTAACAGCTTGAATGTGGCCCGCTATGCAATGGTACCAACAATATAATATCCAGGAGTTTAATCCATGTTATTGGAATTATCATAATTTTCTGTATTTATTTTTTTTGAACACAATTTTATTTTCATGAAAATATTGAATTATCATCAGTTCAAATTAAACCTCTGTACTCAACCGAAAGACTGACAAAGAATCGGTACGTACGTTTTTTACTACAATAGCTCCTGAAGACTTCTTGATCCCGGCCTCTACTGATTTAGCAAACATGGCGCCCGACTTGAAACCTACTGATCCGCTTGATCCTCTCTCGTAAAGATCTGGTGGACTTAAAACAGGACCTTATAGACTCAATGTCTACTATAGTCTCTAAACTCCTTCAGCCTATACAAAGCTCAATCCAAGATATGGCTAAAGAGATTACAGAGGCATCAAAAGTAGCAGAAAACGCAACCAAAATGGCGCTAGCCTTGCAAAACGAAGTTAGGTCCCTGCAAACGTCAGAGAGCACTATGCAGTCTAGAATTGTGACTTTGGAAAATAAATAGCACCAATACAATTTGAAATTTCGAGGATTTGAGGAGGGATCTGAAGAATCTCAAGATTTGGCTGTGTTTATGTCTAACTGGCTTGCTAAAATTCTCCAGCTTAAAGACGGAGTAGCTCCTGCAATTGCGAGAGCACAGCGTTTGGGTCCACTAGCACTGGCACGGAAAGGCAGACCACGTGATATATTGGTACAATTTATTTACCAAAGATCGAGGGATAAAGTCTTAAAAGTAGCTAGACAAAATGGAGCTTTCAATTTTAAAGAGCAAAAAATAATAGTTTTGCTTGACTTGCCTCCAGAAACACTGGCTAAAAGACGCAAATTGAGTAACGTCACAACTAAACTGCACGAAGCCAAGATCCATTTTCGTTGGTCTCCTACCTCTGATATTTTGGTCTACAAAAATGGTCTTCTTTATCAAGCCTCAGATAGAGTGACTGGTAAAGCTCTACTCCTGGCAGTTGGAATAACTCTCTCTAAGCAGGAAGAAGAGGATCTCTTAACAGCTTGAATGTGGCCCGCTATGCAATGGTACCAACAATATAATATCCAGGAGTTTAATCCATGTTATTGGAATTATCATAATTTTCTGTATTAAAGGTTTCCAGTTAACAGTTTGTTTGAAGACAGTTAATTTATATATCTTTTTAAAATAATAGCAGGTTGCTATAACGATGGAATTAGTGTTGCGTATGGGATTTCACTTTGCTACATCGTATGTTAAAGATATAAAGGGATGCTTGAAGCCCAACTTGTTTTAAAATAATTATTGTGTTTTTTTCTGCTGTTAAACTATAGTTGATAGCTAATTATAGAACAATTTTTCATATCTCATTTTGAGTCTCGGATAGAGAAAATTTTGCGTTCAGAAATTTTCTTGTTAACTCTCCATTTTAAAATCTTTAGGGTTTTGGGGTTTTCTGCCACAATTGTTGTTTCAAGAAGAGTATATTCTTTTGGATCTTAGTTGTTGCTATGGTTTCTAGAATTCTGCACTCGGCTAATAACTCTTTGTAGGTACTTTTGTTTCTCGTCCTCTTGTGTAGTGTTTCCAGTGTTTCAATTTTCTGAAGTAATTTGAGTATTTGTGCTTCTCTTTCTTTATTCTAGATGCTATCGCTATCAACCTCCCTCTGGTTACTGCTTTGAAGGCTTCCCACAGCGTGAACACATCTACCTCTCCGTTATCATTTTCTTTGAAGTAATTGACTATTGTTGTTTCCACTTCTTCCTTACAAGTGTCTCTTAATAAAATGGAATTATTCAGTCTCCACACATTGCTTCTAAGTGTCCTTTCTTTTTTACACAATTTACATTCTATGTACGCATGGTCAGACCACATGAAAGGGCCTATGACTGCGTCCTTGACTCTATTCATTAAGGTGTCTGACACTAGGATGTGGTCTATACATGTGCATACCTGATGTCTTCGTGAAAAGTAAGAGTAATCCCTTTCCCCCAGGTGAGCCACCATCCTCAGTGGTTGCTGCGCCCCCCCCCCATGTAATTTATTTTCAAATTTTCTTCTAAGCAGTGGTCTCCCAGGCCATTCAGCAACTTCCTCAGACGCACTCTGGTTAAGGAAATCAGGACCATGTCATCAGCATATAATAGTAGAGAGATCTTCTGATTGTTAAGTGAGGGTGAAACAAATAAGAGTGCTTAGGGCTCTTTAGCTTGGAGAAACAAAGACTGAGGGGTGACATGATTGAGGCTTATAAGATTATGCATAGGATAGAGCAGGTAGAGAAAGAGGTACTTTTCTCCCTTTCTCACAATACAAGAACTCGTGGGCAATCGATGTAATTGCTGAGTAGTCGGGTTAGAATGGATAAAAGGAAGTACTTCTTCACCCAAAGAGTGATTAACACATGGAATTCACTGTCACAGGAAGTGGTGATGGCTACAAGCATGGACGGCTTCAAAAGGAAATTAGGTAAGCATATGGAGCAGAGGTCCATCAGTGGCTATTAGCCACAAGGTATAGATAGGGGCTCTGGGGCAAGTGATGCTCTGTCTTCTTGGTGCTTGGGGGGGGGTCAACAGTGGGAGGGCTTCTAATGTCCTGGCCCCACTGATGGACCTCCTGATGGCACCTGGTATTTCCAGCCACTGTGTGACACAGAGTGTTGGACTGGATGGGCCCTTGGCCTGATCCAACATTGGCGTCTCTTATGTTCTTATGTTATTAAATTTCCGGTTAGACAATTTTCTATGATGTCTTTGATAAATACACTGAAGAGTAAGGGAGCTAACATGCATCCCTGCTTTACTCCTCTTACCATAGGAATTTCTCTAGACAGAGAACCAGAGGTACCCACTCTGATCTTTGCTTGTGTGCCAGAGTACAATTCATGAATCAACACTAAGAGTCTCTTGTCTAGATCTGTCCTCCCAAGTTTTTCCCATAAGCAGTCTCTGTCTATGGAATCAAAGAGGAATTTCAGATGGACGATATAATCCGGAAGAAGAACAGTTCCCAAACGGTTTCTGGTCTGTCATTTCAGACAGAACCGTTTTAGAACCAGTTCCCTACTGGAATATATTTGTAATTTCACACACAAATGCTTTTGTCCCGTTTAGGAAACAGGGCTGAAGCGTTTTACCTGTCAACCGTTTCCAAGTAGTCTTCAGTTTCCTCTCCCAGTTCCGATGCGCTTTTTCCTGCCATTTTTCACCTGCACAGGCGATCTCCGGCTTTTTTTGGGGGGGGGATGTTCGCTTCTATAACACTATAACACAACAGCATTATATCAACCCCATTGGAATGCCTGGAGTGTTGTGTTATGGCACTATAGCGCTATAGCGCTCTAAAGCGAATGTTTTTTTTAAAAAAAGCCGGAGATCGCCCATGCGGGCAAAAAATGGCAGGGGAAAAGCGGGGGAAAGCGGTGCAGTCTGAAATGGCAAACCGCTTCAGATTCAGCTTTTTACCGGAAGGGGAAAGCCATGTGTGAAATGGCAGCCCTATACTGGTTTACTCCACGATGGATCAAAAACGGCTTCAAAACGGCTTTTAAAAGGTAGTGTGAAATTCCTCATTGGCTGTGGCTAAATCTACAAATACCACATATAGGGCTTTTGTTGGGCCTTTCATTGCCAAATATGCTAGTTGGTAAAGTGTGAGGCAGTGGTCTGTTGTGCTTTGGCCTCTGTGAAAGCCTGCTTGATGAGGATGTAGAATGAGGTTGTCTGTAGCCCGATCCTTTAACTTCCTTAGTAAATATTTTCCATATAGTTTTGATGCTGTGTAGAGGAGAGATATTGGACGATAGTTACTTGGGATCAACTTGTCACCTTTTTATGGATGCGGACCACTCTGCTGGTTTTCCACAAAGCAGGCAATAGGCCCAAGTTATTTATTTGGGTAAATAGTTTAGCAAAAATTGGGGCCCAACAGTTGGTTACTGCTGGACAATCTGGTAGCTTTTGCAGATTGTAACTGAAAGCCCGTTTCCTTGTTTCTGTGGACCTAGTCTGAGAGGTAGGGGATTAATAAATAAAAATAAAGTGGCTGAGCCAGGAATTTCTAGAGCTTTCGGCATCTATTTGGGAGGGTGATCTTCCAAGCCCAGGTGAGACTAGCTCCCAAAAGCGGATTTCTTTTTCCCCCTTGCTGCCTGTGCCAGTTCTTCCCATAATTGCTTGGTGTGGGCCTGTTTTTTAATTTTAAGTAGATTTCTGTATTGAGTTCTGATCTTAATTAATTGTTGTATTAGTTTTTGATCCTTATAGCATCGGGTGTATTTCATTTGTCTGACTACCTTCTTCTCAAAATTCCTACATTCCTGATCAAGCCAAATATTGTTGAGGTGGGTATGTTATTTGGGAGGTCTATAATTAATCAACAGGGTTTTAAGGGTAAGAATAATGCCTTTGTAGTAGTGGATTGAATTGGAGTCTGATTGTAGAAGAGACTGGCAACTTTCCCTAAGTTCTGTTCCCTCAAGAGCTTGTGCAATGGTGTTATGCAAATGTTCAGTCCACCTACATCTCCGGTAACCAGGTGATAGGTCTTTGGTAGGATCAGGTGTTGGGATTAAGAAAAATCGGTTGCTAAAATTTAAAATTAGTTCTAAGGGGCAGTGATCACTTAAGCTACTATCTCTCACTTTAAAGTTGGTCAGTTGTCCCAATAAATTGGGGAAAATTGCTATATAATCGATTGTGCTTGTGTAAAGTGAAGGTAATTATGTATAGGACCCTTCAGAGTAGTCATACATGGTCCAATTTAAAATATACAGATTGTACAGGGTGTCAAGGAGTTTTAAACTAAGGGGTCTGAGGATCGATGATCTAGTAAAAAAGTACATTCAGCAGCCTGTGCATCTAGACTTCCTTGAGGTGCTAAACAGCCTGGGCCAATCCTTGCATTAAAACCCCCTCATAAGATTATTTTAAAATTGGGGTATTAGGGCCAATAGGTGATCTAGGGTGGTAACAAACTGGTCCCAAATTTTCTCCTTGTCTTGCATTCTGTTGCGATTGGGGGGCAAATATACATTGTCGCACAAGAGGTTGCCTACTTGCTGGCCCTTGACCAATAATGGCTGTATGTAGTGGGGGCAGATAAGGCCACCACTCCCTCGGCCTTTGTGGTGGGATTTTTAACTGCAGCGCTTGTGTATGTTCTGAAGCCTTGGAGGCTTATTATCCAAGTTTCCTGGATAAACACTATATCGGATTGTCTTAAAAGTTTAAAGAAATCAGGGTCATGGAGTTTGTTGTGCCACCTCCCCACACTCCAGGACAGAATTTTTAATTGCCAGTCCTTGGAGATTCTTTCCAGCTCCCCTCCTGTATCATGAAAAATGCAGTTGTTCCTCTTTGCCGCCTGATAGTCCTGCGTGTGAGGGGCAGGGCAGGTGCTGAGCTGACTTTCCAGATCACACTCCGACATCTGGGTGGTGGGAACTGGCTCATTGTGGATTTGTTGTTGTTCAGTTGCACAGTCGAGTTCGACTCTTCGCGACCCCATGGACCAGCTCCCGCCAGGCCCTCCTGTCTTCCGCCGTCCTCTGAAGTTGGCTCAATTTCATGTTCGTTGCATCGATGACACCATCTAACCATCTCATCCTTTGCCGTCCCCGTCTTCTTTGACCTTCAATCTTGTGGATAGCACACTTTATTCCATGCTTGCTAGGTGGCACCGGCAGTATTGTTGAGGGAGGGAGTGGAAGAAAGTCATTGCCTGGTGCCTTTTGATGGCTAAGAGCTGATGAGGATTCCGTTAAACTTCGAAGCTGGATGCGCATCCAATCCATTCTTGCTATAATGGCTAGTTGGTTGGCCGCTGGAAGGCCAGGGGAAGGAGTTAATTATTTCTTCTTCCAATGAGTTGTTTAGATAACAGGCTTCCTCTTCACCTTCTTTGGCATCTTGAATAACTTTGTGTGGAGTACTTGTTGCTTTTTCATCAAGAGACAGAGTTGGCCTGGTTCTCGTTGGTGAGACCTCGACACTGGTATCTGTTGGGGTTCTGGATTTCTGCAATGTTGGGAATAGAGAGGACACACGGCTGTTTCTGAAGACTCTTATTGGAAAGATCTCTTTGCTGCCCAGAAAGGATTAGAATCCGTGCTCCTAACCACTACACCAAACTGGCTCTCAGTGTTCATTCTTCTTTGAATTTGGGTAAGAGATTCAGCTCTTGCCATGCACTAAGAACTTGAAGTGGCTTTGGTAATCAAATCCATTTGACAATTGTTAGGCCTCAACCCCCTCTCACTTGGAAGGACGAGCTTAGTACCTATAAACAGGTGACACAAGCAACCTTCCCTCTCTTAGCATCTCACAGGGTCACTCATTCAAGACTCATCCCTGGCCTGCAAATAAGAGATCAAAATAGATCCTAAAGTCACATGGAATGTGTGCCATCAAATATTGACCAGAGGCATGTCTGGAAAACTGATCCTAAAGGTGCAAAGGTCTGGTTTTTGGCAGTTCTCTTCCCTATTTTAATCCATCAGTGTCAAAGATTGATTTTCTCAGAAAAGGACAGTAAATCTTACCAACTTCCTTGACCATCCCCTACCTGGCCATCCTAAGTAAAAACCTTGTAGAAACTATTTTAATCCCATAATCCTCTGTGTGATAGTTGTCTTGTTCTAGCAATTAGAGGTCACCAAACACAATAGACATTTCACATGAATGTTACATTGCACTTGCAACTCCTGGGAACGTTATGAGGCTTCCTGGCTCAAACAACATTGTTTCACTTACACCATCACAGCATTGTTCTAGGAGCAATTACATCCAAGGGGTATAACCAGACACACATTTTTCAGTAATGTATGGGTGTACCTGGACGTCCACTAACTTACACCCCCAATTAAAAGGTTGGGCACCCTGCTTAGAGTGAGATGCTGGTTCGTTTTGCTTGTCTTCCTTCTTGGATCTTTGTTCCTTGGATAGGTAAATATGGCCCAGGTGACACAGGCCGGATATCGCGGGGGAAGGAGGCATGGCTGTTTGCCCCAGAGCGAACTACCGCGCGGCCGCCGGATCAAACGTCCCGCCGACGTCCCATGGTTCGGGGGAGGTGCTGATCATACGTCAATCCTGCAGTGCAGCAAAGAAGCGGCGCGGTGGGGGTTGTGTTTTTTTAACCGAAGTGTGCGCATGTGCTGTTGGGTGCTTGTGCGCATCCCGTGAAGACTTGGAAAAAACCAACCTTTTCGTGACGGAACATGGGCGGGTGCTGGATGCCACGAGCTACCACTGGAAACGTGATCAGACGCCCGCCCTTGCCCCACGGTTTCTGGAAACACGTACCTCGGAGATACTAGTTTTTTATGGCGTATCTTCAGTGGGAAGCCTCGGGTTATCCACAGGAGCGCTACGCTTCCCAGATGTTGTGGTGTGATCACGCCCGGAAAATCCACCTATCTTCCGTCTCTGTAGCAAGGCTAATGCTCCGTGTGACCGCAGCCTATAAGTCCTTTCCACACTTCAATCTCATCCCTGGCTTTATCAGAGTTCAACTCACGACACAATACCTTGAATTTATCCCTGGTTATAACAGCATCCATTTATCCCAGGACAAGTGTGGGGCAAAACCAGGGTGACCTCAAGGTAATGTGAAAACCAAAAATACCCCGAGATAATTACAAGGGTGAACTTGAATGTGGTGTAGAATGTAAAAAATACCCCAAAATAATTACGGGGTGAACTTGCGTGTAATGTAGAATGTAAGTTCAGGGACAGGGTTGACCCAGGACTTAAGGTCTAGTGCGTAAAGGACCATAGTCCCATAGAATAAGTTCCCTTCTTTGTCTCTGTAAGCGACCACCTTTATTTCTGAACTTGTATGTGTGTTCATATAGTGTTTTTCAATTATAAGTTCTGATTTTATTCTTTAATTCTCTTTAACAAAAACCATTTCATTAATCACAGCCTGGTTCATTTTGAGAGTTCTACTGAGGGAAAAATCCCCGTAAACATCGGTGGATTACCCCCTCTCGCATTGTTTGGGTTTCCTGGCTAAGTCCCCAGCAAACTCAGGAGACCCTCACAACCACTTAGGGTAACAGAGTCATTACAGGTGGTGTGCCATTTTACAAATGCATACATACACATTTGACCTCTATACCCACCTTATTTCAGAGGTGGAATTTACTAAGTACACGTATTACTAAATTTACAGATGCAGTTGTTTACAGAAAAGGAATAATGGTGCAACTACAACTGAGCTTTCAAGATGGAAATATTATTTCATTAGGCTTATATATGCCCTCCCTGCGAGTGGGCTCAGAGTAGTGCACAACAAATTCATACAAAATACACATATACATTAAACAGTCTAAAATCAGGTGCTTGTTTACAATGTGGAGTTTAAAGCCCAAGGGATGGACTCCTAGTTCTCTTAAATATAAACCCCTCAGGGAGCAGGAGTCAAACAATGATGTAAGCAACCTAATCCTAATATTCCCACCTCAAATCAGCAACAAAGAGGAACCAGTCTTTAATTGCCCACACTGGGAGCTGACTGAGACATACTGACTTTAGAAACCCTTGGGCAAGGATTGTGGTCACTTTAAGTCAACCCCCCTCCTCCAGTATAAACAACCTTCTTAATTTACTCAAATGGAATTCATGGGAGAATATGCCATACTTCTTACAGGTAAGACTGGGTTGCTCCAGGCTTAAGCTGTATGATGACTTTGTGCCTCAAAAAAAAAGAACAACCCCTAAACTCCCAGTTTAAGCTTCCCCTCCAAGGAACTGGCCGGCCCGCATACATCCACAAACCATGCCTGAGTGCCAAGACCCCAACAAGGCCAAATTCATATTTTTTTCAAGGAGAAGAAGTTCCGAGTTCAGTTTCCCCACTTCTATCGACACCCATGTATCTGAAACAGCAAGGTGCTTTGCATAGCCTTTTATGATTTTACTTCATTCTCAGCCCCTTTAAAATAGGAATGAGCCCATCAATGGGTCTGAAATGTACATCAAATGTGGAAAGAACATCAGAACAATGCACAGGAATAGTTTTTGAGAAAGAAAATTAAACCATGATGACTTTATGTATAATATCCAGAGATTTCTTAAATGGAATTATGAGAATGGGTCATCGCTGTGAGTATTTGTGTTGCATGTAGCGACTGCGTGACACGATATCCTTCAGGAAGAATATCCAGCGCCTCCTGCCACTGGCCAGGGGGACCGAGTCAAGGACAGCAATTTGTCAGTTATGTCAATTATGTCTCTCCACCATTTTGTGGACTTTTCTGCCTCAAGCACAACAATGCTTTTGGCTGTCTCTTTGTGTTCCTATGACGGTTACAGGGAGTCAATCACACAATAAGCATTGGTCAAAGCAACCTGAAGTAATTTAAAGTCTAACAATGGCTTTTGTTTAAATCTTTCTCTTAGCAGCTGTGTGTGTCTTGGTACAATGGTATTGTACCATTAAGCAGTGCTTTTTGAAAAGCAATGTATTCTGACAAAAGCCACAAAACTAGCAAGTGCAACCAGACTATCTGGAGAGGGGGACAGGAAAGTACTGAAAGAGAGATGTTTGTACAACACAAGAGTATACATTATAATACTGAGAACAAGGCACAAGGAATGCCCAAATTATGTTATTATAACTGGAAGTATTTCCGTGGAGGGATTTTATATTGACTCATCAGCAGGGGTGGATGAAGGCTCACGGGTGCCCTAAGCACTGACCAATCTTGGTGCCCCCCTCCTTTCCACACTGACCCACTCCAGTTTAGTTGTTGACCTGTCTGACCAGATCTACAATGCAGGTTGCAGCAGTACAAAAATTTATTCATATGATAACACCATATACTTTACAAACGAAGCTTTTCACCCTTTCCCCAACTTTGTGGAGCCCCCTTTGGCCCTGGTGCCCTAAGCACCTGCTTAGTGGTTAGTGGTTAATCTGCCCCTGCTCATCAGTGGCGGAGTCTTCTCTCTTCTGACATTTTCTGATCACTGGAAAGGGAGGCAACTTCAGTGGTCTCTGAGCAGCACAGTTTGGAATGTGAACTCATTTTATATATTGGGATGCCATAGAACTTTGAACACCAAAGGCTTTAAAGAATAGGTCGGATACTTGCAGTAGTGTCCATGTTTTCCTGCTTCATTGGATGCACTAAAAACAACACATGCCATTTATTGAATTTTGCAGAATCCACTAAGTACTACTTCTGAGCAACTTTCATTGATGGAAATAATATATTGTGTTCATATTCTCCAGGTAAACTAAGTGGCCAGAAGAGAACATACATAGTTAGTTTAGATTTTTGATACTGGGCACCTCTTCCCTCCCCATGGAACAAGTCCAAAGGGTTAGCTGTGTTAGTCTGTTGTGGCAAAAATAACATGATTCTTGCAGCACCTTAAAGCCGCACACGCTCGACCATAATAAATATTTGTCAACTAGAATCTGACAAAGTGTGATCCCGTCAACAAAACAGCTTGTGCTAGGAAAAATATATCAGAGATCAAGGTGCCACTCCTGTTTCTTCTCAGAGAGGCATCCGCCTTCTGAGAGGCAAAAACTTAACCAGGCCAAAAACCACGTGCCTGTTAATGAGCAACAAAGAAGTTGTATTTAATGTGCCAATTTTCCAAGAACCAAAAATCTCAACTAACAAATTTCATAATCATCATCATATACTATTTATTCCTACTGTAGTTTATACCTAAGTAATAATAGAATCACAGAAGCAATTTAAAGCCAAAAAGGAATCCGCTTCATGATAACAGTTGAGTTAAACAGCTTTGATGCATACTTGTTCAGCAGCCTAATAAATGTCAGCGTTTTTTTGGCCAAGTAGGTCTTTCTGAAAAAAGGCATAAATTAAATATTTGCATCTTGAGTAAACAATACTGTGAGGGAGGGAGGGAGGCCCTTCACAATCACTTTGCTGCAAACATAATTTTTATTTATTTATTTGGGGAGGGGAATCTTTGGGGGGGAAACAGGGAAAAATGCTTTTCCCAAATTTTTTTTGAGGATTTCCCCCCAGTGTTTCTGATGGAAAAAACTGGGGAATTGGGGAGAACACTAGGGGAAAAAATCCTATGAAATGAGTGAAATCCTTCTTAAAGCAAGGTTTTCACATTCAAAACATATATCATGGAAAAGTTTGACTTTTTTGGTTTGTCTAAAGGGAAACTTCGGGGAATTTGGGGGAGCACTGTAAAATATTTTCTCTTCTTGATTAATAAAATTTTTGTCTTAAAAAGCATTTCACTCCTTCCTAATGTATAGCAAGAAATTTTTCCAATAAAAAAATGGAAATTTGGGGAAACACTTCCTTTTAGAATTAGTTAAACGAAATACCAGATTTTACTAAAAATGTGTAGTACAGTCTTTTGTAAATAAGTCTTTGTTTTGAGCAGTCTCATTTAATGTTAATAAAAAGCAAATTTGCATATTTCCCAGTAAAAACATGTAATATTTGTTCATGTCTTGCAGTTCTCAGACATCTGATGTTTATTCCATGTGGCTCTTACATTAAGCAAGTTTGGCCACCCCTGGTATAATGCCATAGAGTCCACCTTCAAAAGTGGCAATTTTCTCCAGGGGAACCAATCTCTGTTGCCTGAAGATCAGTTCTCATAACGGTGGATCTCCAGGCACCACCTGAAGGTTGGCAACCCTAGTGCTTCAGTACAAAAGTTGGATCAGAGGACCTCCCTCTTTCCAGCCTAGTAATTCCATGTGTCTGTAAAAGGCAAGCACTGCACACCAGATGAGCACAGAGCTCGATCACTGAGAATGAGAACACGGAGACCTACTATATATATATATTGCAATTTGGTAGCACTTTACCCATATTCTCACACACACACACACACACAAGCCAATGATCAGGTTAAAAATCCCATTACAATTTAACCTGGGGTATGAAAATGTTATATTGAAAATGAAATATTGAAATATAATTGAAAATGAAATATAATTGAAAATGTAATTGAAAATGAAATATTGCTTATTAAATATCTTTTTATTAAACATTTTTATTTAATAGAAGGTTGAAGCGGAATTGTCATTCCATGGTTTGAGTACTTCCAGCTTAGACATCTACTTAACTCTGAGTTTGGTTCTAAGGTACGTTTAAAACTTTCAGACTTTGAAAAACTATTAAATAATGATTCTACTCCGATTAAAGGATTAATATCGAATGTGTACCTACTTCTATTAAAATCTAAAAATTCTAAATTTTTAAATTATCAAATAGCTTGGCACAAGGATTTAATGTGTGATCTTAACGAAGACCAATGGATCCAAATTTGGAGTACTCCAACTTACTTATCCCCATGTTTAAACATTCAATTGCAAATATATAAGCTTGTAGCTAGGTGGTATAAGACTCCCCTTCAACTGGCACATTCATCAAATGCAATTTCGCCTACTTGTTGGAAAGATTGTGGAAGCAGAGGGACCTATATACATATATGGTGGTCCTGTCCAGTAATTCAACGGTTTTGGATTCAAATTGCTAAAGAAATTTCGAAAATGGTTAAATTTACAATCCCTATTCTACCCACAATTATTTTATTGAACTTATGGGAAGAGATACAAATTCCTAGATACAAGCAGGATTTAATAGATACTCTATTTACTGCGGCAAAAACCGTGCTAGCTTCTAAGTGGAAGAACAACACGTTGCCCAGTCTACATGGGTGGCGTATTAAATCTTGGGACTATTTTGTTTTTGATAAACTAACAATTGAATGGGAACACCCTCATTCAGAAAATAAGAAACTTTATTTTGTTAAGAAATAGTCACCTTTCATTTTAGCAACTTTAGGGCATACTAACTTTTCAAATTTGAATGTAACAATTTTATCTGACATAAACATGTTTATTTCATATTAGCAATAGAATATTGAAGGTTGTATTTGATGTACCAAGTTTAACTCTTTGTTACAATTTGCTATTCAACGTTTATACAATGTTTATAGACGTTCATGTTTTTATATTGAGGAACAACTTATGTAATTTGTATATGTTATCATCTATGGTAATTTATGTTGTGTTCACTTTTGAAATAAAATTAAAAAAAACATTTTTATTAAACAAAGAGGACATTAATCAAGAACAGTACATTTGTGATACATTACTTTCTCAGATGCTGCTGGTTTGACATATTTATAGCGCTACCATTATCAACAATAAGATAATAAGTTTATCAATCTTACAATTGTAAGAGATCTATAGGATAAACATTTTTGGCACTTTATCATTAGTTATCATACAGTCCAATGATGGGTACCACATGGCCAGAAACAGAGCTTTTTGCCTCGCATTGTCCGATGGAGCATTCTTGTGAGCAATCTTTTCCATCACAAAGAATTGCCAGATTTTGTCATACCAGAGTGTGCGTGTCGGAGGGAGGTTATTTCTCCATCTAATGGCGATAGAGGCTCTGGCAGCTGCCAACAGAAAATCAATTAGTATTTTTTTGGAACTTGGCAGATCACAGTTTTCCCAGAGAGATAGCAACAATAATTCCGGCTTATTCAGAACAATTAAATATTAAATGTCTTCTTGATAAAGGTTTCCCTTGCTCGAAAGCCAGTCGAATCCGACTCTAGGGTTGCGGTGCTCATCTCCGTTTCAAAGCTGAAGAGCCAGCGCTGTCCGAAGACATTTCCGTGGTCATGTGGCCAGCATGACTAAACACCAAGGTGCACGGAACACTGTTACCTTCCCACTGAAGTGATACCTATTTATCTACTTGCAATTTCTTGCTTTCGAACTGCTAAGTTGGCAGGAGCTGGAACTAGAGACAGGAGCTCACTCCGTCATGCGGCACCCTGGGTCTCGAACAGCTGAACTACTGACCTTCCACAGCCTGCAGTTCAGCATCTTAACCACTTGAGCCACCGCAGCTCCTATCTTCTTGATAAGGCATACTTAATTCCCCGTTTAATCATTTCCATAACTAGACCAATATGTTCTGTAAGCAACATCTGCCCCCCATGGCCAATTGCAGTAGAGCATGGTGTTAAATGGTTCTTTTTAGGACATTCTGTTTTTATCCACTGGCTTATACTACAGTCTTTTCAAGAGGTTGTTGTTTCTGTTAGTTTGGTCTAAAGTGAGTGTTCTAAAATTATCTATTTGTTGGCCAGAATTGGGGGTGGGGCGGAAGATTATACTAACTATACTAAATACTCCCCCTTTTAATGTAGACCATGTGTTAGTACTCACTTCAAATTACTGCAGAAGGAATGAGAGAGTGAACATCATACAATATGAGATACTGAAATGACTGTGGATGAAAGCACATTGTTAGATATATACCACACACACACACACACATTTTGCAGCTTACAGGATGCCTGTGAAGGGATTGTAATGCCACACCTCTTCTTGATTCATAGTTGCAAAATGTTCCTTAAGGACTGATTAGGTAAATGGTGATATGAGTGGATGTAATCTGTCTCCATTTCTTAATTACATCCTTATCATCTTCTCTTAGTATTGAATGAGAAATGCAATGTAAATTTTATGTTTTCCATCATCATATTAATAATGTTAATTAATACCTTCTTTAGATGTTTACTGGAGCAAAACAGATGCAACACATATTAAAATTGTGCTGCGCTGCGGATGAGATGCATGTGAGATGTCTAGCAAAGCAAATGAGTCCATGAAACAGATGTGCATTAATGTACAACCCATGCATATGATCTGCACTCCACATAAAGGCTGTTGCTAAAAGTGTAGCCACAGGGCCAGTAACTGTAGTGCATTAGATGCCAACAAATTCCTAACAAAGCAAAATGTTCCCGCCCAGATTGCTCCCAATGTTGTGTCCTCTGTCCTCAAGTAATGTCTGCTCTCACAATGTTTCAGGCAGGAGCTTGCAAAGCCTTGACCCAATCATTTGGTTCACTTCAGTGCTGCTTGATTTATACATGGTTTCACACTACCAACTGAAAAAGAACCCAGAGCGTGAGTTTTAATGTTATATAAACTCCATTCATATTACATTCTGTATGTGAATTCATTCAGTTTTACCATTTCATGGTTATTTATTAATATTGTAATTAGGACTCCAATGTTTAGTTGATCAAAGAACTCTAGATTGACTCATAAAAGTGCCTCCAATAATCAGGCAACAGATATATTTTTTAAAAAATTATATATTCTAATTCAAGAAATCACCACAAATGGGGTTTGCAGAAACCATCTTGGAAGAAGCATTTCTCCATATCCTCACACATGTGAAGGAACACTACCTTTACGATGATGCCTGACACAAGACAGAGATGCATTATTTAAAAACCAGTATGTCTTTTCTTTAGTATTGTTTTATGCAAATATATTCAGATGATATTGGGTAATCAACGAAAATTGTACAGGATAAATTGAGTAACAGTCCTAATTCTAACAAGGAAAATAAGTTATAACTTCTGGTAAGCCCTGGTACATGTGTGAAATAATGCTATATAGTTCTGTGAATTGGAAGTGGAAGGTGTTTGCTGTTTGACTACTGATGGAAACTTAAATCGGGAGCACAAAGTAATTGGGTGTCTGTAGTAAATGTTCTATTTCATTTCCGTATAAAATATTTTGAAAACATGAGAAATATTTGGCAGTCAGGATTCAAAGAACAGGCACAAATGAATAAGATAATTGTTTCCTCAGCAGGAGCTTAGTGAAGATGTTAAAATGAATGGCAGCATCTCTCCCCAGCAGTAGGAAAAGCTGTAGTGGAAACAGCAGACAACGATCTGGTTGAATGCAGAATTCTCTCCACTTGTGCAGTCCTTTCTTTGCATCCAGGCTGTTCAATGTTTAAGAATGAATGAAGATTTTTCTGGATTTTGGCCCAGGCCATTTCCAGTATCTCCAAGGTCCATTTGCCTACATTGTCACCTCTGTTCCCGCAGTAACATTTAATATGCTTCTGTCAACAGTGTGTTTGCCACTTGCACACCATACACTGTAAACGTTTAGAAAGTGTTTCCACAACAGAAACAAGGGCAGTGGGCAGTGGGCAAAAATGAAACAAAATGTACCAGGAAGCATTTTAAAACACATCTTTCAAATTGCCAGGTGTATTCTACCTACCATTGAAATAAATAGCAAAATTCCCATTCTTCTTTGTATCAACAGATGAGGCCTGTAGAGACAATGGAAAAGGAAGTCAACCAGACACTAGTTACTGATTTTGTTATGGTGGGTTTCACAACACATCCAGTCCTGCGCCTGGTCTTCTTTGTGCTGTTCTTGGTCTCATACACTCTCACGCTGACTGGGAACTTGGGTCTCATGGTCCTGATCTACCTTGATTCCAACTTGCACACCCCCATGTACTTCTTTGTGGGCAGCCTCTCCTTCCTGGATATCTGGTACTCCTCAGTGTACACTCCCCGGATCCTGTCTGACTGTGTGTCCAAGAACAAGGTCATGTCTGTTGCGGGTTGTGCAGCACAGTTCTTCTTCTCTGCCGGCTTGGCCTACAGCGAGTGCTTCCTATTGGCTGCCATGGCATATGACCGCTATGTGGCCATCTGCAACCCACTACGCTATGCCATTGCAATGTCCAAGAAACTGTGCATCCAGCTGGTCATTGCTTCTTATGTAGCTGGCTTTGTCGATGCCATTGTACACACAGCCAACACCTTCCGCCTACGCTTCTGTGGGGACAACACTATCGACCATTACTTTTGTGATGTACCACCATTAGTGAAGATGGCCTGTGATGATACTCGCGTCTATGAACTCATCATGACTTCTGTCATGGGTTGCAATGTCTTGGCAACCACTGCTCTCATCCTGGGCTCCTACACTGGGATTGTGGCAGCCGTCCTACACATCCGCTCTGCAGCTGGGAGGCGCAAGGCCTTCTCCACTTGTTCTGCTCATCTGACCTCTGTCACCTTCTTCTATGGATCCATTCTCTTGATGTATTCCCGGCCCAGCTCCCAGCACACTCCAAACTGGGACAAGGCAAATGCCTTGTTCTATACCATCGTCAACCCTCTAGCCAACCCCATGATTTACAGCTTGCGCAACAAAGATGTGAAGGTGGCCTTCAAGAAAGTGATGGCGAAGTTCTTCACTCTAAAGTAAATGGCAGTAATGTTGTGTCTGTCCCAGGGGTCATTTCGTAAAAAAGGGGTGCAGGAGCTCATTAGCATAACTCATTAGCATAACTTGTTTGCATATACCACACCCCCTGACATCACCGGAAGTGTGTCAGAAGGCAACACTCACCACTCAGGCTCCACTGGACTCTTGGATTCCTAGCTATGGGGGGGATGTACACATCTGCCCTCACAGAGGAGGGAGAGCTTGTACCTGAATAAACCTTGGCCTTAAAAGTGCCACCGGACTCTTTTGGATTGCGAGCTATGGGGGAAGGGCTTCTGCAACTTACCTGGCTGCTTCTTGCTCTGACTGAGGGCTGCTGGGAGCAGGGGGTGGGGCTTGTTGCATGTGCCCGCCCCCTGGGCTCTTTACTGCCGGAGCTCTGCTCCTGCGCACTCCTGCAGGAAATGACCCCTGGTCTGTCCACATAATATAGAAATGAGAATGAAATAACATCTTCTTGTGCCATTTCTTGTTGGGTTAACTGGTATGGTTAGTCCAGTACTCACTAGATAGCAGAGTGCTTTAAATAAAGCTATAAATGCAGGAGCGTATTTTCACCAGCTTACAAAGCTGCACAGAGCCACGTTGCAAGTTTAAAACTAGTACTAGTCACTTTATTCTAGAAGTACACTTTAGACAGGAAAGCTTAGAGATAGGATAGAATTCTAGTCTAGCCCAGGAAGGATGGACACAGATGGTGAGAGGCCACCTGTCTTGAGGTGCCCAGACGGGGACAGCACATCCCCTCTCGGTGCGTGCAGAGGGTTCTGGGAGAGGATGGACAGATTGTATTCCCTGAGAATACGATCTGCATATCAAAGGGGACAGTGGCAGAAGAGTAAATGCGGGAAGGAAGCACTGCCATGTAGTCTGGAGGCTGAGGCAGGGGGCAGCATCCAGCCCTTCACTTCCAACATTTCTTACTGCATCCCAAAGGGCCGGGGACCCCATCAGGAGTCCTTCCAAGCGAATGATTTCAGAGCCTCATTAAAGCTTTGCCACCCTTCTGTGTACTCGTGTTTCCTTAGCGCATGCCTCTTCTAGTCCTGATCTTATTTCTTCCTGGCAGCATCTTCAGAATATAAGAAGGAGAAACAGCAGGATGGGAAAAGATAAATGGAATCTCCTGGAGGCATGAGAGAAAAACCGGACCTGGCACAGACTCACCGGGACCTCTAACCTACTCATTTACTCAACCGGCATATAGAAATGGTCAAAGCAGGTTTCCCCATCATGCCCCAAAACATCACAGTACACCACAGGGATGGGAGAAGCTGCAAAAGTGTTCTGTTCAATGCAATGGTTAAGGACACAGGAATCTTCTTAGGGTCCAGACCAGACAACACTAAACACGAGTATAATCCAAGTGTGGCTCTTTCCTCTAAGACAGCGGGCTTAAGTGGGAGCACAATCCAAGTCGTCCCACAGCACCCTTAAGAGACAAACAACGTTTTGTTCCAGGTATAAGCTTTTGTGTGGTTACATGCACACTTCTTCTCTGGGGTGGCTGCTGCATTGCAGCCTGGCTCTCTCAGTCCCCTGGTCTGAGAGATGAAAGACAGCTTCCCTCCCCTCTGTTGGCTGTCTCCCTCCCCCCTCCTTTGGGTCCCCCACGGCACCTTTAAGACCGACAAAGTTTTATTTCAGGCAGCTGAAAACTCCTTCATAATGACACCCAGTTGGCTTCGAGCTTTTCCTTTGTGTTACAGGGCAAAATTAAGGTTCCTGGGCTGGTTGCTGAGGGAAGGAGTTTCTCAGCTTTGGGCTTTCTTGTTTGGCACATTAAACAGCCGTACTCTGGCATGTTAACTCTGGAGTCTGTGAGTGGGCCTTGACCACCACCCCCTATAGAGGAAAGCCTG
>NW_015161598.1:36482-37596 GCF_001447785.1 Gekko japonicus | reverse complement strand
AGCATTGGTTTCTCTTATGTTCTTATGATATGAGAACATTTAAATGAAAAGCTTCCTGTAGGTCCACCGTCCCGATGAAGAAATCCAGATACTTAACAGTATGAATTCTAACTGATCCTGCCTATATTTTAATGGGTTGATTCTCTCTACGTACATCTGCATGTGGAAGAAGAGGAGGAAGAGGCATTGGATTTATACCCCACCCTTCCCTCAGAATGTCAGAGCAGCTTCCAATCTCCTTTCCCTTCCCCTCCCCACCACAGACACCCTGGGAGGCAGGTGGGGCTGAGAGAGCTCCTTTGAGGACTGCTCGTGAGAGAACAGCTCTGAGAGAACTTGTGACTGACCCAAGGTCACACCAGCAGCTGCATGTGGAGGCATGGGAAATCACACCCGGCTCTCCCAAGTTAGAGTCCGCTGCTCTTAACCACTGCACCAAACTGGCTCTCCGTTATGGCAATTATTATAGTTATGAAGGAGGGGGAAAAGCACACAGTCTTCCTTTTCCAGAAAGAATGTAAGAGCCCTGCTGGATCAGACCAAGAAATCAACCATGCAGGCTCAAGCACATGAATAAACATGAAGTTCCCTTATACAGAATCAGACCCTTGGTCAAGATCAGTATTGTCTACCCAGACTGGCAGCAGCTTTTCAGGGTCTCAGGTTAGGGGGTCTTTCACATCGCCTGCCAGCAGGCCCTCTAACTGGAGTTGCAAGAGATTGAACCTGGGACCTTCTGCATGCCAAGCAGATGCTCTGCCACTGAGCCACAGCCCCTCTCCATAACTCCCCCAGGGTCTCAGGTTAGGGGTCTTTCACATCGCCTGCCACCAGACCCTTTTAGCTGGAGTTGCAAGAGATTGAACCTGGGAACTTCTGCATGCCAAGCAGATGCTCTACCACTGAGCCACAGCCCCTCTCCATAGCTCCCCCAGGGTCTCAGGTTAGGGGTCTTTCACATCCCCTCCTGCCTGGTCCTTTTAACTGGAGATGCCGGGGATTGAACCTGGGACCTTCTGTATGCCAAGTAAAGGTTCTGCCACTGAGCCACAGCCTGTCTCCTTGGCTCTCCAGGGTTTCAGGCGGAGGTCTTTCACATCAACTCCTGCCTGGT
>NW_015161598.1:32703-32814 GCF_001447785.1 Gekko japonicus | reverse complement strand
CCCCACAACAGACACCCCTGTGAGGTAGGCAGGGCTGAGAGAGCTCTTGACAGAAACTGCTGTTTTTCAAGAACAACTCTTATCATAACTACGAGGAGGAGGAGGAGGAGG
>NW_015161598.1:30983-32426 GCF_001447785.1 Gekko japonicus | reverse complement strand
TGTGAGGGGGGGGGACCTTTTGCCTGCCAAGGAGAGGCTCTGCCACTGAGCCACCGCCCTTCCCAACACCCAGCCAGGGTCTCCGGCAATGCTCCCTCCAAGCGGTGGAGTCCCGTGAGCAAAAATTCTCCTCGCTGAGCTGCTGGCATTAAAGTTGTGAGCGAGCAATTCGGCCGCTGCATAAATTAAGTTTGCTCTGGAGCCGTCCCTTCCCGAGCCGAGACAAAAGAGTGTGAGCCGGAGGCTAAAGAACTGTGAGCTAGCTCACGCTAACTCGGCTTAGAGGGAACACTGGTCTCAGGCAGAGGTCTCTAAAATGATGGGGGGAGCAGAGAGAGTTGGAAAAGAGAAGTTTCCCCACCGCCTTCCCAACGGCTAGAACTCAAAAACAGCCAAGGAAGTTGATGGGCAGGCCATTCTGTACAGCTAAATGTGGTGCCTTCCATGGAGACGGATCCAGATGGGCAGCCATGTTAGTCTGTCTACAGCAGCAGAAAAGCGCAAGAGTCCAGGAGCACCTTCAAGACTAACAGAATCGGTGGCAGGGGAGGAGCTTTCACGGGTCACTGCTCACTTCCTCAGATACTGCTAGAATGGGAGCCCATCTGTCCTTCTATCACAAGGTCGATGGATTCCCATTCTGCACGGCTAAATGTGGTGCCTTCCGTGGAGATAGATCAAGATGGGTAGCCGTGTCAGTCTGTCCATAGCAGGAGAAAAGAGCAAGAGTCCAGGAGCACCTTCAAGACTAACAAAACTTGTGGCAGGGGTGGAGTTTTTGTGAGTCGCGCTCACTTCTTCAAATCTGAAGAAGTGAGCCGTGACTCACGAAAGCTCACACCCTACTTTACACAGAGAGGAATTAAAATGCGGAATTCGCTGCCAGAGAATGGAGTGGTGGCCACAGGCATAGACAAAGGGTACTAGATAGATTCATAGAGGAGAAGTCTGTCAGTGGCTACTAGCCACGCTGCCTGAGGGGAACCTCCACATTCAGAGGCACTAATTCTCCGAATCCCAGAGCCAGGAGGCAACATTATGGGAAGGCCTCGACCTCTCTGCCTTGTTGTTGGCCCTCCAGAGGAACTGGTTGGCCCCTGTGTGAGACAGGATGCTGGACTAGAGGGACCCTCACTGGTCTGACCCAGCAGGGCTCTTCTGAGGGTCTTATCAGGGGAAGGCCTCGGCCTCTCTGCCCTGTTGTTGGCCCTCCAGGGGAACTGGCTGGCCACTGTGTGAGACGGGAGGCTGGACTAGATGGACCCTCACTGGTCCGATCCAGCAGGGCTCTTCTGAGGTTCTTATCAGGGGAAGGCCTTGGCCTCTCTGCCCTGTTGTTGGCCCTCCAGGGGAACTGGTTGGCCACTGTGTGAGACAGGAGGCTGGACTAGATGGACCCTCCCCGGTCTGATCCAGCAGGACTCTTCTGAGGTTCTTATCAGG
>NW_015161598.1:20746-26672 GCF_001447785.1 Gekko japonicus | reverse complement strand
ATTTAATTTCACGTATATATACAGCAATTCTTTACTGGTCCCTCTTGTATCCATCTTGTATGTCTATATAACTGTATATGCCAATTTGCTCCTCATTGCGTTTGACCTCTGAAGAAGGCCTGAACAGGCTGAAATGCGTCAGGTCTAGTCTATTGGCCCTTGTGGGTTTGATTCTGGTGTTTTTGTACGAGGTGTAATTGGGCTCTTATATGTTTTTTTAAAATTCTTTGCTAATAAATACATGTATATTTATATTATGTATATATTAAGTTTTAATCGTCGGCCCTCTACTCTGTTTGACTTACCTCTTTAGGTTCTCCACACACACACCCCTTTCAGACACACAAAGCAAGCCTGTTTGTGTTTCTTGTTTGCATTCATGCACAAAGCAAGCCACGAATGCCTCTTTCCTTCCCTCCTGGCCGCCATTGGAGAAGGCACTCAGGTTTTTTTCTTATGACGTGCTCTGTTAGCATTCTTTTTACTAAGCTATGTTTCTCTCTCTCTCTCTCTCCTCTGCAAAAGATGTTGGACAGCAACCCAGTATGGCCCTCAACCGGCTTTTCTTTCCCAGGCGAGCATTGTTGTGTGTCTGTGTTTTTTTCAGAACTAAAAATCCTTGGACAGATCCCCAGGCAACTACGCTGTGGATGAAAGCAGGTGCCCGGCCAAGAATAAAGGAGCACTGAAAGATGAATTAATCCCCACTCCCACCCTCTTAATCCACTGTGCCAGGGCCGTTTAGGAACCCGAAAGGCAGGTCCTGCCCTGCGAAAGCGGCAAGGGGCATTAAGATCCGGAAAAGCTCCCCATGGGTATCACACTGGAATAATTTCTGTTCCTGGATGTGGGGCTTCAGGCCTCCTGGTGCAGGCCGTGGTTCCACCTTAAGAAGGAAAGGCTGTCTAGACTGGAGGAGTAACACAAGCCAGGCCTTCCTGTGGACGCACACATCTGACTGTCTCTCCCCCCCACACACACACACAAACACACACATTTGTGTCATGCAGAGCTGCAGGGAAGAACCAGAGACTGATTTAGAGAAGCTGTGTTCCTCTGCTGTAGCTGAACAGGCCCGTCGCCTGGTAAATCCAGAAACGGTGTGTGTGGCATCTAGGAGCAGCTTCCTTTAAAGGCATTGCTGGGAAAGGTGCAAAAAAAAAGACAGCTAAAACAACCCGAGGCTTTGACAAGCAGAGATGTTTTGGGGTTCTTTCCCCCTGGTTTTGCGGGAAAGGGGTTAGGGGGACATGGTAGAAGAAGAAGAGAAGAGATTGGATTGATACCCCACCCTTCACGACCTGAAGGAGTCTCAGAGCGGCTCCCCTGTCCGTCGTGGGGAGGGGAAGGGAAAGGAGATTGTAAACTGCTCTGAGAGTCCTTTGGATAGTGAAGGGCGGGGGATCAATCCAATCTCCTCCTCCTCCTCCTCCTCCACCTCTTCTTCTTCAGACCATGAGTCCACCAGGAACCCCACTGCTGGACCTCCTGATGGCACCTGGTGTTTTTGGCCACTATGTGACAGAGTGTTGGACTGGATGGGCCATTGGCCTGATCAAACATTGGCTTCTCTTAGGTTCTAAGTTCAGTATTGTCTACCCAGACTACCAGTAGCTCTCCAGGGTCTCAGGCAGAGGTCTTTCCCATCACTTCCCACCTGGTCCTTTTCAACTGGAGATGCCGAGGATTGAACCTGGGACCTTCTGCATGCCAAGCAGAGGCTCTGCCACTGAGCCACTGAGGTCATTCACATCACCTGCTGCCTGGTCCTTTTAATTGGAGATGCCGGGGATTGAACCTGGGACCTTCTGCATGCCAGGCAGAGGCTCTACCACTGAGCCACTGAGGTCTTTCCCATCACTTCCCGCCTGGTCCTTTTCAACTGGAGATGCCGAGGATTGAACCTGGGACCTTCTGCATGCCAGGAAGATGCTCTACCACTGAGCCACACCCCCTCTCAGACGCTGCTTGAGGAATGAAGTTCACATGAGGCTTGTTGCTTTAGGAAAGAAACAGAAGTCCTCTATTGTGGAGGAACTTCATACGTGGATCAGAAAGGCAGGTAAAGCATTCTAGCTAGCTATCCAGGCTAGGATGTAGAGAGATGGCAGACGGAACGTATTGGTCTCAGGGTGGTTGGCCAAAGAAACAGGAAGAGGAGGAGCTAAACGGAAGGAAGGAACCCCTAAATAGGGTTTTGCCGGCTCTGGACGGGGAAATTCTTGGAGATTTGGGAATGCAGCCGGGGGACGATGGGGTTTGGAAGTGGGGGGGACTCCATTGGGATACAGTGCCACAGAGTCCACCCTCCAAAGCAACTGTTTTCTCCTGCAGAACTAACCTCTGTGGTCTGGAGATCAGTTGTAATTCTAAGAGATCTCCAGGCCCCACCTGGAGGTTGACATCCCTATCCTAAGAGTAGCATTCTGGATAAATAAAGAAAGAATGGGAGAGGAGGAGGAGATTGGATTTATACCCCCCCTTCACTACCCAAGGGAGTCTCAGAGCGGCTTTACAAACTCCTTTCCCTTCCCCTCCCCACAACAGACACCCTGTGAGGTAAAAGAAGAAGAAGAAGAGATTGGATTTATACTCCACCCTTCACAACCCAAGGGAGTCTCAGAGCGGCTTTACAAACTCCTTTCCCTTCCCCTCCCCACAACAGACACCCTGTGAGGTAGGTGGGGCTGAGAGAGCTCTGACAGAAACTGCTCTTTTTCAAGAACAGCTGTGCGAGAACTATGGCTTGCCCAAGGTCATCCAGCAGCTGCAAGTGGAAGAGCCCAAGGTCATCCAGGTGCACGTGGAATCAAACCCGGTTCTCCCAGATTAGAGTCCACGCACTTAAGCACTACACCAAAAGAAGAGATTGGATTTATACCCCGCCCTTCACTACCCAAGGGAGTCTCAGAGCGGCTTACAAACTCCTTCCCCTTCCCCTCCCCACAACAGACACTCTGTAAGGTAGGTGGGGCTGAGAGAGCTCCTTCGAGGACTGTTCGTGAGAGAACAGCTCTGAAAGAACCTATGACTGACCCAAGGTCACACCAGCAGCTGCATGTGGAGGAATGGGGAATCAAACCCGGTTCTCCCAGATTAGAGTCCGCGCACTTAACCACTACACCAAAGACAAAAGGAAGGACGCA
Organism: Gekko japonicus; assembly: GCF_001447785.1. Lineage (NCBI taxonomy): Eukaryota > Metazoa > Chordata > Lepidosauria > Squamata > Gekkonidae > Gekko > Gekko japonicus. Next base: position 23,526 of record NW_015161598.1, on the reverse strand, counting down.
TATGAACCTGACCTATCTAGCTTGCCGAACTCTACTGCCCACGAGGATGTATTGGTGTGCTTACTACGCAGGGATGTTGCACAGTCCTTGACAGCTGACAATTTTATTTCCACAACGACAACCCTGTGAGCTAGGTGAGGCCGAGACAGAGAGCGACCCAGGAAACAACGAAGATGGTGAGGGGTTTGGAGACCAAGTCTTATGAGGAAAGGTTGAAGGAGCTGGGTATGTTTAGCCTGGAGAGGAGACGACTGAGAGGGGATATGATAAACCATCTTCTAGTACTTGAAGGGCTGTCATAGAGAGGATGGTGTGGAGTTGTTTCCTGTTGCCCCAGAAGGTCGGGCCAGAAACCTGAAATATTACTTTTGGGACTTAAAATGGAAGACGTCAACATGGCGAAAAGGACTTTGATGTGGTACATGATCACAACTGCTAGAATGACATATGCTCAATGCTGGAAGCAAGACAGAACTCCCGAAATTGGGGAGTGAATAAAGAAATTACTTTTTATGGAGGAAATGGACAAAATGACAAGAAAGCTTAAAAATCTGGAAGCAGAAGAATTTTTCGCAGACTGGATAGACTTTAAAGAATATTTAGAAAAATATTGGGATGTAAAGAACAACTTAATTTGCTTTGATAACTATTGAAAAAAGAATGATATTAGAAGAAGGATAAATGTATAGGAATAATAGTTGAAAGATATGTTACCTGTAGAATGTGATTAACAACTAAGGGGGAAAAGGAGAGGTCCATCAGTGGCTATTAGCCACAAGGTATAGCTAGGGGCTCTGGGGCAAGTGATGCTCTGTCTTCTTGGTGCTTGGGGGGGGGGTCAACAGTGGGAGGGCTTCTAATGTCCTGGCCCCACTGCTGGACCTCCTGATGGCACTGGTATTTCTGGCCACTGTGTGACACAGAGTGTTGGACTGGATGGGCCTTTGGCCTGATCCAACATTGGCGTCTCTTATGTTCTTATGTTCTTAAGATGTGGGCTGGAGGTTGGAGCACTGTGGGAACTCAAAAGGGGTGGGGAAATAGGAGAAAAGGATGTATAACAATTAGTAGTATGATGTACAGGGGTCATTTCCTGCAGGAGCACACAGGAGCGGAGCTCCGGCAGTAAAGAGCCCAGGGGGCGGGCACATGCAAGAAGCCCCGCCCCCTGCTCCCAGCAGCCCTCAGTCAGAGCAAGAAGCAGCCAGGTAAGTTGCAGAGCTCCCCCCCCCCGCCCACCGGTCCAAAACAGTCCACTGGAGCCTGAGCGGTGGGTGTTGCCTTCTGACACACTTCTGATGATGTCAGGGGGTGTGGCATATGCAAATGAGTAATGCTAACGTTATGCTAATGAGCTCCTGCACCTCTTTTTCTACAAAATGACCCCTGATGATGTATGTTTGACCTCTTAATATATCCTAATAAATTGTTTTTGAAAGAAAAAGAAGAAGAGTTTTCAGCTAAGAACTTCCTGAGAGAGCGGTTAAGGAGGTGGTGGGCCCTCCTTCTCTGGAGGAGTTCAAACAGAGGCTCGATGGCCATCTGACAGCCACGCGGGTTCTGTGAACTTGGGCAGATCACGAGAAGGGAGGGCCGGAAGGGTTGGTTCAGTGCTTAGTTCATGTGGCCCTTTCTTACATGTTCACCACCTTGGGGTCAGGAAGCAATTTTTCTCCAGGCCAGTTTGGCCAGGGATCCTGGAGGCTTTTTGTCCTCTTCTGGGCACGGAACAGGGATGACTGGGAGTGCCGGGGGGTATTTTTGGATTTCTTGCATTGTGCAAGGGGTTGGACTAGATGACCCTGGAGGTCCCTTCCAGCTCTATGATTCTATGGTTCTAAGCTTTATGGCAGACCCGGCTCTCCCAGATGCTAGTCTGGGACATTATTAACCATTGCATCACATGCGGTTATTACCCCTCCTTCTTTCAGCACACCTTTCGCAGCGGCCACCCCCAGCTCTGGGCTTGCTGCCAACTGAGTATCCTTGAAATCTCCAGAAGAGATTTCTGAACCTTCGGACTTTGTGATGTGGCACAATCACCCTCTTATCAGGGCTATTCTTGAAGTTCAGCTTTGCCAGCCACTGTGGAAGACAGGATACTGGACTAGATGGGCCACTGGTCTGATCCAGCAGGGCTCTTCTGAGGTTCTTATGAAGGCCTCGGCCTCTCTGCCCTGCTTTTGGCCCTCCAGAGGAACTGGTTGGCCACTGTGTGAGACAGGAGGCTGGATTAGGTAGACCCTCCCTGGTCTGATCCAGCAGGGCTCTTCTGAGGTTCTTATCAGGGGAAGGCCTCGGCCTCTCTGCCCTGTTGTTGGCCCTCCAGAGGAACTGATTGGCCACTGTGTGAGACGGGATGCTGGACTAGATGGACCCTCACTGGTCTCATCCAGCAGGGCTCTTCTGATTTTCTTACAAAGGCCTTGGCTTTTCTGCCCTGCTTTTGGCCCTCCAGAGGAACTGGTTTGACCACTGTTTGAGATGGGATGCTGGACTAGAGGGACCCTCACTGGTCTGATCCAGCAGGGCTCTTCTGAGGTTCTTCTCAGTGGAAGGCCTCAGCTTCTCTGCCCTGTTGTTGGCCCTCCAGAGGAACTGGTTGGCCACTGTTTGAGATGGGATGCTAGACTAGATGGGCCACTGGTCTGATCCGGCAGGGCTCTTCTTGTGTTCTTCTCAGGGGAAGGCCTCGGCCTCTCTGCCCTGTATGTTGGCCCTCCAGAGGAACTGGCTGGCCAATGTGTGAGACAGGATGCTGGTCTAGAGGGACCCTCACT
>NW_015161598.1:17703-20712 GCF_001447785.1 Gekko japonicus | reverse complement strand
TCAGGGGAAGGCCTCGGCCTCTCTGCCCTGTTGTTGGCCCTCCAGAGAAACTGGTTGGCCACTGTGTGAGGACTAGAGGGACCCTCACTGGTCTGATCCAACAGGGCTCTTCTGAGGTTCTTCTCAGGGGAAGGCCTCGGCCCCTCTGCCCTGTTGTTGGCCCTCCACAGGACTAGGTTGGCCACTGTGTGAGACAGGAGGCTGGACTGGATGGGCCACTGGTCTGATCCAGCAGGGCTCTTCTTCAGATTGCCAAATTCTCAGCTAGCTCATGCTGCCGTGCTCTGTGGGATTTCTTTTCCACCTATAGACCAATCCACTGTGAAAAGTCACCGCTGCCATAGCTCTTTGAAAAGATGTCAACCTTGTTACCTAGTAAAGACATTACTTTGAGGTTCCGTTCTAGATTTGGACCACTAAAAACTACTTGGTTTCTGTTTCTCTGTTTGGGCTTGCCAACATCTGAAATTCCAGAAGGGCTAGGTCTGGAGCCGAGCGAAAGAAGGCGGCAATCTCTTCAAACAAACTACGAGAAATGCAGCAGTCCAGAAGGGGGACAAACAAGAACTACCTACTACCAAGCAATGCTCCCTCTAAGCTGTGGAGTCCTGTGAGCAAAAATCCTGCTTTGTGAGCCACTGGCATTAAAATTGTGAGTGAGTGATTGGGCTGCTGCATAGTTTGCTCTGGAGCCATTCTTCCTGAGCTAAGTCGAAAACTGGTGTGAGCCGGAGGCTAAAAAATTGTGGGCTAGCTCACACTAACTCAGCTTAGAGGGAACACTGCTACCAATGAAACATGCTATTCATAAGGCTTTCCGGTTTCAGAGTTGCGGCTGACTTTTCGGTTATGTGGTTCTTCTCATGTTATTTCATTCTTTCCATGAAACCTTCTCATTCATTAGAAAAGAGCAAGAGTCCAGCAGCACCTTAAAGACTAACAAAAATTGTGGCGGGGCGTGAGCTTTCGTGAGTCGCTGCTCGCTTCCTCAGATACTGCTAGAATGAGAGTCCAACTGTCCTTCTATCACAAGGCTGATGGATTCCCATCAGGGCCGGCTCCAGCTTATTTTGCACCCTAGGCGAGGATCCCTTCCCCCCCGTGCACCCACCAATTTTCAAAAATAAATGCATTTTAGGAAGAATGAAAAACACAAATAATCAAGAATCTCCCAGCGTATGGGGCCGGGTGCAGTTTGGTGCCCCTAAGGGCCGTCCCGCTCTAGGCGATCGTCTAGTTCGCCTAGTGAGTGACCCGGCCCTGATTCCCATTCTGCATGGCTAAATGTGGTGCCTTCCATGGAGACAGATCAAGATGGATAGCCGTGTTAGTCTGTCTGTAGCAGTAGAAAAGAGCAGGAGTCCAGGAGCACCTTCAAGACTAACAAAATTTGTGGCGGGGTATTCACTTTCTTGAGTCACTGTGCACGTCTTCTGATTGCTAGGTAAATCAGTAGCGCTGCAGCGATCCCTGCCCCATTTCCCAGTCTCATGCAATTCCCTCCCCTGTATTTGCCAGTTTGGTACAGTGATTAAGAGCATGGGCTCTTAGAATCTGGGAGAACTGGGTTTGCTTCCCCATGCCTCCATGTGCAGCTGCTGGTGCGACCGTGGGTCGGTCACAAGTTCTCTCAGGAGCAGTCCTCGAAAGAGCTCTCTCAGCCCCACCTACCTCACAGGGTGTCTGTTCCTGGGAGGGGAAGGGACAGGAGATTGTAAGCCCCTCTGAGACTCCTTTGGGTAGTGAAGGCTGGGGTATAAGTCCTGTCCACTCTCCCCCTCCTCCTCCTCCTCCTCCTCTTCTTCTCCTCCTCCTCTTCTTCTCCTCCTCCTTCTCCTCCTCTCCAGAGCTGGAATCTCAGCTTGACAAAGACGCATTTGCTGGCCAAAGACATCGAGAGCCATCCTGTCTGCCTGTAAAGAGGTCCTTATGTGCATCGACTAACAAAAGCCCTGCTGGTACCAGCCCCTTCCGTACAGAGGAAAAATAGGAACCTCATGTGGGGCTGGACAATTGTATTAACTCCACAAGCAACTCCTTCAAGGGAGCTAGAAGCCCAGAGCTAAGCATACTTACTCAGAAGTAATCTTCGGGTGGGTAGCTGTGTCAGTCCGAAGCAACAGAATAAAGTTTTGGTTCAGTGGCACTTTTACGACCAACAAAGGCCCCGGTCACATGTGCCAGATAACGCAGGGGGGAGGGAGGCGTGGCTGTTCGCCCCGGAGCAAAATTAAAGTGCGGTAGCCCGATCACACGGTCCCCCGAGTCTCCGTGCTTCGGCTGTTAGCTGGCGATCACACGGCGATGCTGCAGCATGGCAAAGAAGTGATGTGGCGCGATCACACAAGCGTTACGTGTTTGTGCGCATGCGCAGTTCCGCAGAGCAGCACTGCTTTCAGTTTCGTGTTTGTGTGCATGCACTTACGAAAAACATCCGGTTTGCGACGGGACATGAACGGGCACCGGATGCCACGGGATATTAGCGCTCCGCGATCAGACGCCCGCCTATGCCGCGCGCTTTCTGGATACTAGTGCACTTTCCGTGGTACTTTTTAACTCCGCATCTTCAGCGGGACATCACGGGTTGGCCACGGGTGTGCTACGCTTCCCAGATGTTGCAGTGTGATCGCGCCCCGAAAATCCGCCCGACATTCGTGCCTTTTGCACGGCAAATTCTCCGTGTGACCAGGGCCAAAGTTTTAATTCTGAGTACAAGCTTTCGTGCGCGCACATACTTCTTCAGATACATTGAAACAAGACTTTCTCAAACATTACATATGGGGGGGGCGGGGTCAGTTGCCAGGAAGGTGTAGTTGGAGTCAAGATGTATCAATAACTGAGTGATAAGTATAGCTGAGATTGGATTAAAGTAATTGGTAAGACCCAGGGATATTTTTGGGCAGGAACGCACAGGAACGGAGTTCCGGCTGGCTCCCGAGTTGGCCACGCCCAGCAGGAACTCATTAGCATAATAGGCCACACCCAACAGCAGAAACTCATTAGGATTGG
>NW_015161598.1:7290-17397 GCF_001447785.1 Gekko japonicus | reverse complement strand
AAGCTGCTCTGAGACTCTGAGTGAAGGGTGAGGTAAAATCATACTCTTCCTCTTCTTCTTCCTCTTCTTCTTTTTCTTCTTCCTCGCTGTGGAAGCTGTAGTTCTGATAACAGCTGTTCTCTCAAGAGCAGTCCTCGAGAGAGCGCTCTCAGTCCCACCTACCTCAGGAGGAAGGGGAAAAGACTCCAAGCTGCTCTGAGACTCTGAGTGAAGGGTGAGGTAAAAATCCAACTCTTCTTCTCTTCTTTATACACTACCCAAAGGTGTCTCAGAGCGGCCTACAATCTCCTTTCCCTTCCCCTCCCCACAACAGACACCCTGTGAGGGAGGTGGGGCTGAGAGAGCTCTGACAGAAATTGCTCTTTTTCAAAAACAGCCGTGCCAGAACTATGGCTTGCCCAAGGTCATCCAGCAGCTGCAAGCGGAGGAATGGGGAATCAAACCTGGTTGTCCCAGATTAGAGTCCACACACTTAACCACTACACCAAACTGGCTACACCAAATAGTTTTTTTTATCAGAGAGATTTAAAGAATAAAATCAAAACTCATTAAGTGAAAAGCACTCTATGAACACATGTACAAGTTCAGAAAATAAAGGTGGTAGCCTTATAGAGGCACAGAATGGAACTTATTCTACGGGCCTGTATTTACGTATCCAAGGAACAAAGATCAGAGAAGGAGGACCAGTGAAACAAACCAGCATCTTACTCCAAGCAGGGTACCCAACCTTTGCGTTGGGGGTGTCAGTTAGTGGACATCCAGATACACACACACACACATTACGGAACAAAGTGTGTCTGGTTGTACCCCTTGGAGCATGACGTGATTGATCCTAAAACAACGCTGTGATGGTGTGAATGAAACAATATTGTCTGAACGTGGACGCTTCAGAACGTTCCCAGGAATTGCAAGTGCAATGTAACATTCGTGCGGAATGTCTATTGTGTTTGGTGAACTCTAATTGCTAGGACAAGACAACTATTGCACAAAGGATTACGGGATTAAAATGGTTTCTGCTAGGTATTTACTTAGGGTGGCCAGGTAGAGAAAGGTCAGGCAAGGTGAGGAGTTAGATTTACTGCCCTTCCTGAGGAAATCAATCTTTGCCACTGATGGGTTTAAAGAGGGAAGAGAACTGCCAAAAACCCGACCTTTGCACCTTTAGTATCAGTTTTTCAGACAGGCCTCTGGTCAATATTTGATGGCACACATCCCATGTGACGGTGGGACCTGTTTTGATCTCTTATTTGCAGACCAGGGAAGAGTCTTGAGTGAGTGACCCTGTGAGATGCTGAGAAACAGACGGCTGCCTGTGTCACCTGTTAACTGGTAAAGATAGAGCCACAGGAACTGTGTAAAATGCGCTCAATGTTTCTTTAACAATAACAATAATATTATTAATATGAAAATTACAAAAATGATACTAATACACTCAAATTGTAAATCCAGTTATAGAAGATAACAAAGACGGCAGGACGGTGGTCTCCGGAATGTGATGCCGTTTCGACAACGTCTTCTTCTGACCAAGAATCTATAAGTGGATGATGTGTGGAAAGTTGCACTTCAATAGAAAAGCTACCCAATTCACATGGAGTTCAATGACATTTTTCACCTATTTCTTTGCACAAATATTGGAGAAAATTTCTCTCAGACGAAGTCCCAGGCTCATCCTTCCAAGGGAGGAGGGGGTCGAGGCCTAACACGACTGGACTCGAATCCAGATCTTCTACATGTTTAGAGATATAAAAAAAAATAGCAATGCATTTGCTCATGTTTTCTCTGATGGGTTTAGAATGCACTGGCAAATCATGCTTTTCTTTTCCTCTGCCGGGAATTGGGACTGCATCTTTCCTCTCTTCTAGCCACCGGTCCAACTCTTTTTTCCTTGCTTAATATCTGCTTCCGGCTTCCCTCTCTGTGCGTTAAGTGCTGTCAAGTCAAGTCACCTGACACACACACACCCCTTGGGAGGTGATGGGAAGTTGCAATTTTCTGTCAAAATGCCTTGCCATCTTGGAATAGCTTCTTGATTGATTGATTGATTGAGCAGAGGTCCATCAGTGGCGATTAGCCACAAGGTATAGGTAGGAACTCTCAGTCTGGGGCAAGGGACTCTGTATTCTTGTTGCTCGGGGGGGGCAACAGTGGGGGAGAGCTTCTGGCCCCACTGATGGACCTCCTGATGGCCCCTGGTATTTTTGGCCACTGTGTGACTCAGAGTGTTGGACTGGAGGGGCCATTGGCCTGATCCAACATTGGCTTCTCTTATGTTCTTATATGGAGCAGAAGTCCATCAGTGGCTGTTAGCCACAAGATATAGATAGGAACTCTCAGTCTGGGGCAAGTGATGCTCTGTGTTCTTGGTGCTTGGAAGGGGGTCAAACAGTGGGGGAGAGCTTCTCCCCTCCCCAGTTTTTTTAATGTTAAAGACAAAAACAAACAAAAAAGAGGGGAAATTATTCTTACAGTTCCTTGTTTGACAAACTCATGCCTAATTTATCATACATTTATATCTTTCACCTTGTATCGTTATGTATATTAAAATTGTAATTTATATATCCTTCACAAGTTTAAAATGTCTGTATAGTTTACTGACTGTAGTCTTCGAACCACTTATAAAATCATGACCATGTATTTTCAAATGTGGATTCTGGTTGTCCTTTCAAAGTTAAAGTTAACAGTGGGAGGGCTTCTGGTGTCCTGGCCCCACTGGTGGACCTCCTGATGGCACCTGGTATTTTTGGCCACTGTGTGACACAGAATGTCGGACTGTATGGGCCATTGGCCTAATCCAACACTGGCTCCTCTTATGTTCATATGTTCTTAGGATTCCAAATTGTATTTTGTTATTGTTTTTAACTTATTTATTGTTTCATTCTGCTGTCGGCCGCCCTGAGCAGCCTAAAAGTCTAAATAAATAAAATAATGCCATAGAGTTCACCTTCCACAGTGGCTTCAGGGAAATAATTTAATAGAATGATTAAATGTGTCATTGTTACCCTAAGGGCTGTCCCGCTCTAGGCGATTGCCGAGTTTGCCTAGTGAGTGAGCCGGCCCTGGGCACAACCCAGGGGTTGGCAACTCTAGATGCCAGCCTCCAGGCAAGTCATTGAACTGACCGCTAAGTTTCTCCATGGTTTTATAAAACGGAAGAGTGACCCTGACCATATTAATGATTCTTAATTTATAAGTCTAAAAACTTAAGTTTAAAAGTTTAGAATGCCAATTTATTTTATGATTCAGGCATCTTTTGTATGGTCAAATCTAGCTTGTGACAACTTGAGTTAGGCCTGACATAGCCACGACTATCTATTTTATAATTTCTTTCGGATTGTATTATTGGTAAATGCTTCTAATATTGTATGCCAATAAAAGGTATTTGAATTGAATTGAAATAAAACAGCCACTTTCTCCAGGCAACTGAACTCTTTTGTCTGGAGACCAGTCGCAGTTCTTGGAGATCTCCGGGCCCCGCCCTAGATGGAAAGCCGGAGGCCGAGAGCATACCTGTGGCTTCCCGCAAAGCGAGATATCCGCTCGGCACTGAAATCAAAGTCTGTCACCTGGCTCAAGAACAGGGCTGATTGGTCCCTGCTTCCCAAAGGGGAGGAACTCTCTCCCCACCTGAGCCGCCTCGCCTCCTCCCTGCCCGAGACTCCTTCGGCGTCCTGCAAACAGAGACTTTGCCCTCCTCCGCTTTCTCCAGGGGAAGAGAGTCGCCTTTTGAAGCCACACGCTTCAATCCCCCCCCAAGATGAAGATTGAATTCGCCCCTCGTGCCATCCCACTCCGGAGGAGGCTCCAGACAGCCGCGGTCGTCCAGTGGGTCTTCAGTTTCTTGGGCCTAGGTAAAAGCTCTTGGGGGGTCTTCCCCTTTCCGCAACAGCTCCTGTCATTTCGCAGAAACGGGAGCAGGGGAGGCAGGAGAAAGGAGATTGTTGCAGGAAGGTCCTTTCCACGAGCCCCTGGACCATTAAGAGAGAGCCAGTTTGGTGTCGTGGTTAAGCGCATGGACTCTCATCTGGGGGTTTCATTTCCCCACTCCTCTGCATGCAGCCAGCTGGGTGACCTTGGATCAGTCACAAGTTCTTTCAGAGCTGATCTCCAGGGGGCGGATTAAGGCTCACTGGTGCCCGAAGCACTGACCAGTCTTGGTGCCCCCAATCGTGGTGTCCTAGCCTATGACACTGCATCTCGCCAACAAAAAATTGAAGATAACCCTAGGGTGCACCATGATCAATGTGCACTAGTTTTATCAGGGTGTTTTTTTTACAAATCTTTTTTCTTTTTCTTTTCACCCTTTCCCCAACTTTGTGGTGCCCCCTTTGGCCCTGGTGCCCTAAGCACATGCTTAGTCTGCTTAATGGTTAATCTGCCCCCCGCTGATCTCTCAAGGGCATGTCTGGAAAGGGCTCTCTGGGCCCTGCCTCCCTCACAGGGTGTCTGTTGTGGGGAGGGGGAGGGAAAGGAGCTTGTAAGAGGCTTTCGCCCCTCGTGCCATCCCACTCCGGAGGAGGCTCCAGACAGCCGCGGTTGTCCAGTGGGTCTTCAGTTTCTTGGGCCTAGGTAAAAGCTCTTGGGGGTCTTCCCCTTTCGGCCAGCAACAGCTTCTGTCATTTCGCAGAAACAGGAGCAGGGGAGGCAGGAGAAAGGAGATTGTTGCAGGAAGGTCCTTTCCACGAGCCCCTGGACCATTAAGAGAGAGACAGTTTGGTGTCGTGGTTAAGTGCACGGACTCGCATCTGGGAGAACCGGGTTTCATTTCCCCACTCCTCTGCATGCAGCCAGCTGGGTGACCTTGGATCAGTCACAAGTTCTTTCAGAGCTGATCTCCAGGGGGCGGATTAAGGCTCACTGGTGCCCGAAGCACTGACCAGTCTTGGTGCCCCCAATCGTGGTGTCCTAGCCTATGACACTGCATCTCGCCAACAAAAAATTGAAGATAACCCTAGGGTGCACCATGATCAATGTGCACTAGTTTTATCAGGGTGTTTTTTTTACAAATCTTTTTTCTTTTTCTTTTCACCCTTTCCCCAACTTTGTGGTGCCCCCTTTGGCCCTGGTGCCCTAAGCACATGCTTAGTCTGCTTAATGGTTAATCTGCCCCCCGCTGATCTCTCAAGGGCATGTCTGGAAAGGGCTCTCTGGGCCCTGCCTCCCTCACAGGGTGTCTGTTGTGGGGAGGGGGAGGGAAGGGAAAGGAGTTTGTAAGCCACTCTGAGACACCTTTGGGTAGTGAAGGGCGGGAAATAAATCCAATCTCCTCCTCCTCCTCCTCTTCTTCTTAAGCCAGAGGGAAGTGAGTTCTATTCCTCACTGTGCAAATTAGGGGTGGGGAACTCCTGGGGATTTGGGGAGAGGGGCCTGGGGTGGGTGGGTTTGGGAAAGGGAGGGACCTCCGGTGGACTATAATGCTCCTCCAAAGCATCCATTTCCTTTGGGGTTACTGATCTCTGGAGTCTGGAGGTCCGTTGTAATTCCAGGAGATCTCCAGGCCCCTCCTGGAGGGTGGCAACCCTAGTGCAAATGGGGGGTTGGTGGGGGGGAAGAGCTCCCCCCCTCCTTGGCCCTGCTTATTTAACTGGATCCAGACATGCATAGATCATAGATGCAGGTGGGTAGCCGTGTGGGTTTGAAGCAATAGAACAGAGTTTCAGTTCCTTTAAAAGCAACAAAGTTTAATTCTGGGTCTAAGCTTTCTTATAAATTTCTTATAATTCTGGGTCTAAGCTAATACAATAATAAAAAATAAAACAAAGATGCCCCTGGACTCACACTTTGTTCTATAGATTTAGTATGTGAGATTCTTCTTCTGGCATTGGAGGTATAACCGGGAAAGCATCACATGAATATAGATGAAGCTGCCTTATACTGAATCAGAATCCTCCGTCCATCAAAGTCAGTCTTGTCTACTCAGACTAGCAGCGGCTGTCCAGAGTCTCAGGCTGAGGTCTTTCCCATCACCTCCTGCCTGGTGCTTTTTAACTGGGGCCGATGGGGATCGAACCGGGGATCTTCTGCATGCCAAGCAGAGGCTCTGCCAACTGAGCCACAGTCCCTATCTATGTCTTTCCAAGGTCTCAGGCAGATGTCTTTCACATCACCTCCTGCCTGGTCCTTTTTAACTGGAGACGCCGGGGATTGAACCTGGGACCTTTTGCATGCCAAGCAGAGGCTCTGCCAACTGAGCCACAGTCCCTATCTATGTCTTTCCAAGGTCTCAGGCAGATGTCTTTCACATCACCTACGCCTGATCCTTTTAACTGGAGATGTCGGGGATTGAACCTGGGACCTTCGGCATGCGAAGCAGAGGCTCTGCCACTGAGCCACAGCTCCTCACCACAGCTCTCCAGGGTCTCAGGCTGAGGTCTTTCCCATCACCTCCTGCCTGGTCCTTTTTAACTGGGGCGCATGGGGATTGAACCTGGGACCTTCTGCATGCGAAGCAGAGGGTCTGCCACTGAGCCACAGCTCTCCACCACAGCTCTCCAGGGTCTCAGCCTAAGGTCTTTCCCATTACCTACTGCTTGGTCCTTTTTAACTGTGGCTGATGGGAATTGAACCTGGGACCTCCTGCATGCCAAGCAGAGGCTCTACCACTGAGCCACAGCTCCTCACCACAGCTCTCCATGGTCTTCAGCCCATTTTCAAAAGAGCAATAGTCTATACATGTCATGTCCCATTGTAGAAATCATTTCAAGACCATCAGTTTCAAAGTGCTTTTTAAATTGTAATGATATTTGTCTTCTGCTCTTTGAGAACATTGACCAAGAGTACAGAATGTTATCTGGCATTTACACAGCATGCCTTGTGAAACACTCATGGTATCTACTTATCGATTTCTCTGACCTACGCGAAAAGGTACAGGGTGGGGGTAGAAGGAAAACTACACAGCAGTTGGGATTAATATTACCCATAGTTGGGGAAGTCCATTTTCTCCAGTTCCAAAAAGCAGGAAACTAATATTTTAAGACATTTCTCCAATTAACTGACATGGCTCAGTGGTAGAGCATCTACTTGCCATGCAGAAGGTCCCAGGTTCAATCCCCGGCATCTCCAGTTACAAAGGACTAGGCAGGAGGTGATGGGAAAGACCTCAGCCTGAGACCCTGGAGAGCTGTGGAGAGGGTCCATGGCTCAGTGGCAGAGCCTCTGCTTGGCATGCAGAAGGTCCCAGGTTCAATCCCCAGCATGATGGACCAAGGATCTGATTCAGTAAGGCAACGGGAAAGGAGTGTGGCTCAGAGGTACAGAGTCTGTTTGGCATGCAGAAAGTTCCAATCCAATCCCCAGCATATCCAGTTAAAAGGATGAAGCCGTACGTGATGTGAAAGACCTCAGCCGGAGACCGCGGACAGCCGCTGCCAGTCTGAGTAGACGATATTGACCTTGATAGACCAAGGGTTTTATTCGGTATAGGGCAGCTTCAAATGTGAAGGCATTGGCTGCGTGTTTCTAGTGCTGGGCGTGTTCCTCAGTGTTGAGCCACATCTTCCACATCACCTACTCCCTGGTCCTTTTAACTGAGGATGCCGGGGATTGAACCTGGGACCCTTCTGCATGCCAAGGAGATGCTCTACCACTGGGCCACTGAGGTCTTTCCCATCACCTCTTGCCTGGTCCTTTTAACTGAGGATGCCAGGGATTGGACCTGGGACTTTCTGCAAGGCAAGGAGATGCTCTACCACTGAGCCACTGAGGTCTTTCCCATCACTTCCTGTCTGGTTGTGTTAACTGAGGATGCCGGGGATTGAACCTGGGACCTTCTGCAAGCCAAGCAGATGCTCTACCACTGAGCCAATGAGGTCTTTCACATCACCTAGTGCCTGGTGCTTTTAACTGGAGATTCCAGGGATTGAACCTGGGACCTTCTGCATGCCAAGCAGATGCTCTTCCACTGAGCCATTGAGGTCTTTCGTATCCCCTATTGCCTGGTCCTTTTAACTGGAGATGCCGGGGATTGAACCTGGGACCTTCAGTATGCCAAGTCGATGCTTTACCTTGAACCACTGATTTCTCATTACTTACTATCTGGTCCTTTTAACTGAGGATGCTGGGGATTGAACCTGGGACCTTCTGCATACCAAGCAGATGCCCTGCCTCTGAGCCACAGCCCCTCCGCAAAGACAATGCAAGAAAAGCATGTGATGCCTCCAACAATATTTGCAGCAGGGTACAATCCTGTTCCATTTTAAAGGTGCCTTCCTGGGCTGTTCCATTCTACTGTTCTAAACTGGGGGGGGGGGACTGTCTTGAATGATAGCTATTTCTTGAGGATCAACTTGTTTGTTATTGCTGCCTTTTTAGAAGAAGAAGAAGACGAGGAGGAGGAGGAGGAGGAGGAGGAGGAGATTGGATGTATTCCTTACCCCTATTTCCTGTAGCGTGTAGAGATAAAAGCAATAAAAATGTTTTTGAAAAAAAGGATTTATACACTACCCAAAGGTGTCTCAGAGCGGCTCACAAACTCCTTTCCCTTCCCCTCCCCACAACAGAAACCCTGTGAGGTAGGCGGGGCTGAGAGAGCTCTGACAGAACTGCTCTTTTTCAAGAACAGCTCTGACAGAACTATGGCTTGCCCAAGGTCATCCAGCAGCTGCAAGTGGAGGAGAGGGGAATCAAACCTGGTTCTCCCAGATAAGAGTCCGCGCACTTAACCACAACACCAGACAGGCTCTCTTCTTACCAACTTATAACTGTCTTCCTGCTTGAATTGTTTTCATATTATTTTTAAAACCACATTTTGCATTTTCGTTTAACCTTTCTCGCAAACCTCTTTGGGGTTTTTGAACTGAGAAGAGCCGGGCGTACCACAGTCTTAAAGAAATAAAATAATCAAAGGGATACCTCGGCAGGCAAACAAGCTTTTGGATCTGGGGCCCGGTCCAAAGAAACCCGGTCCAGTTGGGGCTGGCGTCTGAGAATGTTACGCATCTTTGCGGAGGAAGGACGTTAAGTGCTGTGGGCCAACAGAAGACGAGAAGCACATGGGCCGACGTGGAAAATTACAACCGGTTGTGGTTTCCAAGGCAACGAGGAACAACTTGGGAAAGAAAAACGGTGCCTTGGAAGCTGGCAAAGGCACGGACACACAAATGCCTGGGGCATGGAATGTTGCATAGAGATTAGGGTCGCCAGTTCCAGGTTGGGAAACTCCTGGAGATTTGGGGGTGGAGCCCGGGGAGGACCTCAGAGGGGTACAATGACGCAGAGCCCACCCTCCAGAGCAGCCATTTTCTCCAGGGGAGCTGATCTCTGTAGTCTGGAGAGGAGCTGTAATTCCGGGGGATCCCTAGGCCCCACCTGGAGGCTGGCATCCCTAGGTCTGACCCACCCAAAGTCATTCAGTGACCTTCTGTGGAGGAAGAAGAAGAGGAGGAGGAGGAGGAGGAGATTGGATTTATACCCCGCCCTTCACTACCCGAAGGGAGTCTCAGAGCGCCTTACAATCTCCTTTCCCTTCCCCTCCCCAAAAGAAGAAGAAGAAGAGAAGAGAGAAGAAGAGATGGGATTTATACCCCGCCCTTCACTACCCAAAGGAGTCTCAGAGCAGCTTACAAACTCTGCTGGTGTGACCTTGGGTCAGTCACAAGTTCTCTCAGAGCTGTTCTCTCCAGAGCAGTCCTCAACTGATCTCTCTCAGCCCCACCTGCCGCACAGGGCGTGTGTTGTGGGGAGGGGAAGGGAAAGGAGTTTGTAAGCCCCCTCTGAGACACCTGTGGGTAGCGAAGGGCAGGGTATAAATCCAATCTTTTCTTCTTCTTCTTTTACCTCACAGGGCGTCTATTGTGGGGAGGGGAAGGGGAGGGGAGTTTGTGAGCCGCTCTGAGACACCTTCGGGTAGTGAAGGGCGGGGTATAAATCCAATCTCCTCCTCCTCCTTCTCCTCTTCTTCTTGTCCTCCACAGTCCTGACCCAGTTTGGTGTAGCAGTTAGGAGTGCAGACTCTAATCTGGGAGAACTGGATTTGATTCCCCACTCCTCCACATGCAGCTGCTGGTGTGACCTTGGGTCAGTCACAAGTTCTCAAGAGAGCTCTCTCAGCCCCACCTACCACACAGGGTGTCTGTTGTGGGGAGGGGAAGGGAAAGGAGTTTGTAAGCTGCT
>NW_015161598.1:6718-6915 GCF_001447785.1 Gekko japonicus | reverse complement strand
TTTTTGTTCCTGGTTTGAACTTCCGTTAGCTACATCGGGTCAAGAGCACCTGATGAAAAAGACTGTAAATAAAGAACATGCAAGTCGTGTATTGACCGGACTCCGCCTTCCTCCTTTTGTGTCCAGGCCTGGCCTCTTTGCCGACGCTTGCCTCCCTGGGTCCCCGCATCATCCATCAGCAGTGCCGGCAGCGGCTG
>NW_015161598.1:1798-5221 GCF_001447785.1 Gekko japonicus | reverse complement strand
TGAGAAAGTCAGCCCCACCAGGGGTCATTTCGTAGAAAAAGAGCTAGGGGGACTCATTAGCATAACTCATTAGCATATGCCACACCCCCTGACATCACCGGAAGTGTGTCCTCCCCACAGCCGGCGGCGACCTCCAGCGGGCACCAGCAGGGAGCTCCAGGCCCCGCCCTCCCGCACCTCACCCGGGGGGATGGCGTCCCCCCGCGTCCCCCCCAAATGACCCCTGAGCCCCACCAGGAAAAATAATCTGCCCCACACGCCACAAAATCCTCGCTACAGGCCTGCCTGGGGATCCCCTCGGAATTACAACTCATCTCCAGACTACAGAGATCAGTTCCCCTGGAGAAAATGGATGCTTTGGAGGGGGGGATTCTGCGGCATTGTGCCCCACTGGGGTCCCTATCCCCCCTGCCAGGTTCCATCCCCAAATCTCCAGGAGTTTCCCAACTTTGATCTGGCAACCCTAACATGCCATCTTCTGCTGGTGGCCAGGGGGGACCTGGTAGCCATATCTCAAGCAGAGGTCTTTCCCATCACCTCCTGCCTGGTCTTTTTAACTGGAGATGCCGGGGATCGAACCTGGGACCTTCTGCGTGCCAAGCAGAGGCTCTCCCACTGAGCCACAGTCCTGCCTTAACACATGGCTGCCTTATACTGAATCAGACCCTTTGTCCATCCGGATCAGCGTTGTCTATTTAGACTTGCTGTGGCTCTCCAGGTTCTCGGGCGGAAGTCTTTCACATCACCTACTGCTGGATTCTTTTAACTGGAGATGCTGGGGACTGAACCTGGGACCTTCTGCGTGCCAAGCAGATGCTCTGCCACTGAGCCAGGGCTCTTCCTTGCTATACGAAAGAAGGGAGCAGCAGTTTGTGCCAGGAGTCGCACATCCCTTTCGTTAACAGAGGAAGTCAGGATAACTATGCTACAGTAAGGAAACTGAACTGATTCAGAGTACAAAAGCCTTATTTGTGGAACTAACAAACTGGACAGGAAAGAACAAAGTTTGAGTCCAGTGGCACCTTTATGACCAAAAGGTTAAATGTAGCAAATCTAAGAGCCAAATGATATCAGTTATAAACAAACATAAATATTGTCAAATCTACAGAAAATACACACATTTATTTCAAATCAGATAAAAACAGCTATAGGCCCAAATAGTAGCCTCAAATCAGGATATCATTTTATTATTTTATCCTGATCTGAGGCTACTATTTAGGCCTATGTTTTTATTTGATTTGTAATAAATACATGTGTTTTTGTAGATTTGACAACATTTATGTTGTATGTCGAGAAAGAAGGACTTTTCTCCCTTTTTCACAATACAAGAACTTGTGGGCAGTCCATGAAATTGCTGAGCAGTTGGGTTAGAACGGATAAAAGGAAGTCCTTCTTCACCCAAAGAGTGATTAACACATGGAATTCACTGCCACAGGAGGTGGCGGCGGCTACAAGCATGGATGGCTTCAAGAGGGAACTGGATAAACATATGGAGCAGAGGTCCATCACTGGCTATTAGCCACAGGGGTCATTTCGTAGAAAAAGAGCTAGGGGAACTCATTAGCATAACTCATTAGCATATGCCACACCCCCTGACATCAGGGGCCCGGCGGTGGACCTGCAAGGCCAGCGGGAGTGCGAGGAAGCCCCGCCAAGGAGAGTATTAGATAAGCATATGGAGCAGAGGTCCATCAGTGGCTATTAGCCACAAGGTATAGATAGGGACGTTATGTCTGGGGCAAGGGATGCTCTGTATTCTTGGTGCTGGGGGGGGTCAACAGTGGGAGGGCTTCTAGTGTCCTGGCCCCACTGGTGGACCTCCTGATGGCACCTGGTATTTTTGGCCACTGTGTGACACAGAGTGTTGGACTGGATGGGCCATTCGCCTGATCGGACATTGGCTTCTCTTATGTCCTTATGTAACGGATACCATTTGGCTCTTAGATTTGCTATATTTGACCTTTTGCTTCTTAATTCAGCTCATATTTGAGTTAAGTTTTGTCCTCGCTTTTTTGTTCTTTGCACCTTTATGACCAACAAAGTTTCTTTAATGAATTCTGAATAAAACCTTTGTGGGTCTGAAAGGCGCCACTGGACTCAAACTTTCTTCTGCTGGTTCGGAACAATATGGCTGCCTACCTGGATTGGAAAGAGAAGAGGTAATCCTAGCTGCCCTGTTAACGGAGAGAGAGTTCTAGAAGAAAAGAAGAAGAAGAAGAAGAGATTGGATTTAGACCCCGCCCTTCACCACCCAAAGGCGTCTCAGAGCGGCTCACAAACTCCTTTCCCTTCCCCTCCCCACAACAGACACCCTGTGAGGTAAAAGAAGAAGAAGAGATTGGATTTATACCCCGCCCTTCACTACCCAAAGGAGTCTCAGAGCGGCTCACAAACTCCTTTCCCTTCCCCTCCCCACAACAGACACCCTGTGAGGTAAAAGAAGAAGAAGAGATTGGATTTATACCCCGCCCTTCACTACCCAAAGGAGTCTCAGAGCGGCTCGAGGTAGGTGGGGCTGAGAGAGCTCTTGACAGAAACTGCTCTTTTTTCAAGAACAGCTCTTATCAGAACTATGGCTTGCCCAAGGTCCTCCAGCCAGGTGCAAGTGGAGGAGTGGGGAATCAAACCCGGTTCTCCCAGGTTAGATTCCGCGCACTTAACCACTACACCAAATAGCCTTCTGAAGACAGACAAGGAAAAGCCTCTTTAGAAGAAGCTCCTATCTAAGTAGGACTTGCTGCACTTTCTGCTGTAACCTTCAGCAAAAGTCGCTTCAAGTCTTCACTGTTTGCTGCCAGTCATGTGGTGTCAATGGGCACAGCTCAGGTGTTACAGCTGTCAAAGATCTTGGCAAACTCAACCACTCTTCACTAATCATCAGTCAGCTTGGCTGATAATAAGGTCACCGTATCTCCTTCCATACTGAACTTTGGTTTCTGCTTCTCCATAAACCCGGAGAATGTTCAGACGGGAATTTTGCAATATCATTTCTGTTTTTTTCTTTAAAAAAACCCCAGCTTCGAATGGTCAAGTTTCTTTGTGGCAGGGTGGTTGGGC
Organism: Gekko japonicus; assembly: GCF_001447785.1. Classification (NCBI taxonomy): domain Eukaryota; kingdom Metazoa; phylum Chordata; class Lepidosauria; order Squamata; family Gekkonidae; genus Gekko; species Gekko japonicus. Next base: position 2,164 of record NW_015161598.1, on the reverse strand, counting down.
TAATACATGCTAGGCAAATTCAGCTCGTGGATTTCCTCTTCATTACTGGACCTCAGTACGGGGAAATAGCAGAGCTGATGAATTCTGGTAAGAACATAAGAGAAACCAATGGTGGGTCAGGCCAATGGCCCATCCACAGGGGTCATTTCGTAGAAAAAGAGGTGCAGAAGCTCATTAGCATAACTCATTAGCATAACTCATTTGCATATGCCACACCCCCTGACATCACCGGAAGTGTGTTAGAAGGCAACACCCACCGCTCAGGCTCCACGGGACTGTTTTGGATTGCTAGCTATGGGGGGGGGGGGACGTGCAGCTCTGTCCTCGCAGAGGAGGGAGAGCTTGTACCTGAATGAAACTTGGTCT
>NW_015161597.1:37924-39764 GCF_001447785.1 Gekko japonicus | reverse complement strand
CTACGAAATGACCCCTGGTGGACTCTATGACTTTGTACCCACGGAAGTCCTTGTCCTCCCCAGGCTCCATTAAGGTTGTCAGGTCCCTTTGAGACACTGGCGGCGGCGGGGTAAGAGGGGGGATGGAAGCAATTCTCCCTCTAAGCTGCAGAGTCTTGTGAGCAAAAATTCTACTCTGTGACCTACTGGCATTAATGTTGTGAGCGAGCGATTTGGCGACTTCATAAATTAAGTTTGCTCTGGAGCCCTCCTTCCGGAGCTAAGACAAAAATGTGTGAGCCGGAGGCTAGAAAACTGTGTGCTAGCTCACACTAACCCAGCTTAGAGGGAACACTGGATGGAAGCATCCCCCCCACATGCCAATGTCACCAAAAGTGACATCACGCGCCGTGACTACGTCACCTGAAAGTGACCTAGGCACGTCAGGGGTGACGCTCTGGTTTTGGGGCAAAACTCCATGGTAAAATCGCCCTCGAACCATAGAGTTCCCCCCCCCAGTATCACCGATGTCACTTCCAAGTGATGTCCGTGCATTGATCCACGTTGCTGTGGGGGGGGGATTTCCTCCCGCCAATCAACTGGCTGGTGGTGAGCAAGAGTCAACAAAACTGGGGGAGATCTCCCACCCCCAACTGGAGACTGGCAACCCTAGGATCATCCCCAAATCTCCAGCCGTTCCCAACACAGATCTGGCAACACTACCCTACCCATCTCCCGCCAGCAGCCAGGGGATACCTGGGACCGTAGCTGGAACAGAAAGTAGGTAACATCTGGCAGGGAAAGTTGGTGCCCGCTATGGAAGGAGGACTTCCCCTTGACACCTGCTTCTCTGCCTCTCAGATAAAACGAATTGCAAGCTGTCAGATTTCAGGTCAGCACCCGGCGTTGTACAAACACCACAATGACTTTGAACATAAGAACATAAGAGATGCCAATGTTGGATCAGGCCAAAGGCCCATCCAGTCCAACACTCTGTATCACACAGTGGCCAGAAATACCAGTGCCATCAGGAGGTCCACCAGTGGGGCCAGGACACTAGAAGCCCTCCCACTGTTGACCCCCCCCCCAAGCACCAAGAAGACAGAGCATCACTTGCCCCAGAGTCCCTATCTATACCTTGTGGCTAATAGCCACTGATGGACCTCTGCTCCATATGCTTATCTAATTCCCTCTTGAAGCTGTCCATGCTTGTAGCCGCCACCACTTCCTGTGGCAGTGAAATTCATGTGTTAATCACTCTTTGGGTGAAGAAGTACTTCCTTTTTCCTTTCACTCTTTAGTTGAAGAAGTACTTTCCTTTTGGAAACGCCAGTCTCCAAAAATGGGAGCAGTCGGCATGCTCTTGAGACCCAAACATCTGTTTCAGGAGACTCAAACATGTCGCTTCTCTCACACTCAGTTTTTCATTCCTGGAAACGTTGGCTTTGGAGATGGGGTTGCCAACTCCAGGTTGGGAAGTGCCTGGAAAATTTGGGGGTGGAGCCTGCGGAGGCCTGGGTTTGGGGAGGGGAGGGACCTCAGCAGCGTATAATGTCACAGAGCCCACTCTCCAAAGCAGCCGTTTCCTCCAGGGGAATCAATCCTTCTGTCATCTGGAGATCAGTTGTAATTCCAGAAGATATCCAGGCTCCTCCTGGAGGTTTGCAACTCTGCTTGGCCACTATTAGGGTTGCCAAGTGGCACTTACCTTGCCGGCGGGGGACTCCCATGCGGATCCCGGTGCATGCGCGCCACATGCACGTCGCAGGGAAGTGACGTCATGATGCCGGGCACGCTGGGGGCAGGGCCATGACCATACAAGGGAAAACCATAGAGTTTTCCCTTGTATGGCCGTGGCCCC
>NW_015161597.1:13046-37744 GCF_001447785.1 Gekko japonicus | reverse complement strand
CTGAACTCCCTTCTCACGCTCAAATCCTGCCCTCCTCCAACCCTCCCCCCCCAAATCTCCAGGAATTTCCCAACCCAGAGCTGGCAACCCTTCCCTGCGAGTTTCATGGTGAGCAGAGATCTGAACTCAGGCCTGAACACATTTCTAGTCCAGCACTCTAAACCAATGCCACGGATTCCCCCCTCTGCAATCCCAGTAATATTCCGACCATTTATCCTGCCTGTCAAACTAGAGTGTTTAACTCCTATCTTTCCGAACCTTTCCTCAAGGGCTGATGGCTAAATTGAAGACTCTTTTGAACTTCAAATCAATACAAGTTTCAAAAATCCAGCTTTTACGCCCAGTGTCATATTTGAGCACCGTCACACGTATCTCTTCTTGTCGAAACCTGAATTCCTTAATGGAAAGATTCAAAAAATAGACCTTTTTTATTTGCCCAAGTGCTCTTTTTTTTAAACAAAAAAAGTAATACAATTGAAAAACGTTAGCCGTCGATACCTTGAACCTCTTTTAAACCAATTGCTTAAATAGAATTTAGCCAAGGGAGACATGCGGGTTAAATTTCATGTTTACTTTAGTTTTTAAAGGGTCTTTCCTGGGCAACAAAAGGCCAATAGTGAGGGAGCCACATCCAGTTCTAGAAGAAGAAACTTGCATGGAAAGAGGTGAGTTTCAGTGGGTCCTAAACAGATGTGCCTCTCTGAGATTGAGGGCTCTTCTGATACAGAAGCCTTGGTGGACCTCAGAGCAAGAACAGATATGGAAGAGTGGAGATGGCCTTTCAAGTTAAGGGAAGGGCTGTGGCTCAGTGGAAGAGCATCTACCTGGCACGCAGAAGGTCCCAGGTTCAATCCCCAGCATCACCAGTTAAACGATCTGGTGGTGGGGGATGCAAAAGATTCTGTCCTGAGACCCCGGTGAGCCGCTGCAAGATTGAGTAGACAATACTGACTTTGATGGTCCCAGGGTCTGATTCAGTATAAGGCAGATTCATGTGTTCATTGGAAGTATCCCAGATTCAAACCACTTAAGCCTTTAAAGGTGATTTCCAATCCTGTGCATTGAGCCTGGAAATACTAAGTTTGTGAGAGCCAGTTTGGTGTCGTGGTTAAGTGGGCGGACTCTAATCTGGGAGAACCGGGTTTGATTCCCCACTCCTCCACTTGCACCTACTGGATGACCTTGGGCAAGCCGTAGTTCTGTCAGAGCTTTTCTTGAAAAACAGCCGTTTCTGCTAGAGCTCTCTCAGCCCCACCGACCTCACAGGGTGTCTGTTGTGGGGAGGGGAAGGGAAAGGAGTTTGTAAGCCGCTCTGAGACTCCTTTGGGTAGTGAAGGGGGGGGGTATAAATCCAATCTCTTCTTCTTTTACCTCACAGGGTGTCTGTTGTGGGGAGGGAAAGGGAAAGGAGTTTGTAAGCCGCTCTGAGACACCTTCGGGTAGTGAAGGGCAAGTATAAATCCAGTCTCTTCTTCTCTTCTTCTTCTAAGTTTGGGTTGCCAACCCCACACTGGGATATTCCGGGAGATTTGGGGGGGGGGGTGGAACCTAAGGAGGGCAATGTTTGAGGAGGGGAGGGAACTCAGCATAATGACATAATGCCAGAGAGTCCCCCCTCCTAAGCAGTCATAATTGCCAGTAAAACCGATCTACGCTAGGGTTGCCAACCTCCAGGTGGGTAGAAAACAGCAGGAAAAATGTTGAAGGAAGACCACCAAAGATTATACACACTTGAAATGTCTGAGTATATGATTTGAATGTACATTTATTTAGGTTGTTAACCACCCTGAGCCTGCCGAATGGCGGGGAGGGCGGGATATAAATGTAAATATAAATAAATAAATAAAATATATGGAATAAGTGTTAAAATTGCAAACAAACATCTATAATGAGTTGGTGGTCCACAACCCAAAACAAACACGGTGTTCCCAAATATAATCACACATGCTCACAGCGTATCATACATCAGCACTGAGATACAAATAAACATAACAGTTATTGCGCTCACAGGCGCTGATAACGAGGTATGCACATCAATCCAACCGGTGGATTCTCCTTGCTTAAATGCAATGAAAGTATCCAAAGATCTCCAACAGTCATAAATAAAGCAGAGGACGACCAGTGAAACTTGCTCTGCCAATTTCACCTCTGTCTACCTTCTTGGGACAAACTTTGCTTGAACCTGGGCAATGGCCAGCCTTTTCACAAATCTGGAAGTCATCACATCATATTCATTTTCTAGATAACACTTCAGAAGGTATTATTTGTGACAAGATATATTTAGACTCAAAACTAGGGAAACCTATTCCATGGTGTCATTATTTACAACCCAAGTACCTTATTGATAATTCAGAGATTGATGACACTTTATTGAGAATTTTAGCAGGTTTTGAAAAGTTACTCAAATTAAATATTGCAACTAGTAAAAGACTGCTTTCAATTCTATATAAACTCTTGCATGAATTTGGTGGACATTATCTACCCTCTTATGGTCATTAATGGAATAAAGATCTAGATCTTAATCTAACCACTATACATTGGTCTAAAATTTAGAACACAACCCCTTGTCGATCAAAATCGATAAACATACAGAATCAGACCTTCAAGCTGATTTCTCAATGATACCTTACTCCTCTTCAACTGCATCACATTAACTCGCTATATCAATCTCTATGTTGGAAAGACTGTGGGGAGGATGGCTGTTTTATACACAGTTGGTGGACTTGCAAATACCTTAAGAACTTTTGGTGATTGATTCATCAAAATATCCACACGATAACAGGTTATTTTATTCCTTTTACCCTGGAGGTAACAGTTTTAAATTTATGGCAACATTCACCTATTCTACTTATTAAATGCAATCTGATTCCTACGTTATGCGCAGCTGCGAAATGGTCTATAGCTGAAGAGGGAAGGCAGAAAAAAGTTAAGTTGGTGAATGGCTGAGATAGAATGAATCAGGGAAAGGGGAGAGGGGAGAGAATATGGGGGTTGCCTTTAGGAGAGAAAGAGGAAATAGTATGGTGAGGGGAATACAGGGGAAAGTAAGGCACTCCCCACAAGTCCTTGAGGGTATCCTTCCCTCCCATGCAAGTAGGCCGGGCCCAATGGCTAGCACCACACGTGGGCCATGGTTTTCCTAGGTAGAGTCTGATAGGGAGGTGAGAAGGACAGTTTTAAGGCAGAGGAGCAGATAAAGGTAGGTTGGCTGTTGGGTGGAAAGGAGATAGGGTTGCCAGCTTCAGGTTAGGTAATTCCTAGAGATTAGAGAGGTGAAGCCTGGAGATGGTGTATGAATCTGTTGTTATGTGTAACTTGCAGGGGTCATTTCCTGCAGGAGTGCACAGGAGTGGCGCTCTGGCAGTAAAGAGCCCAGGGGGCGGGCACATGCAACAAGCCCCACCCCCTGCTCCCAGCAGCCCTCAGTCAGAGCAAGAAGCAGCCAGGTAAGTTGCAGAGGTCCTCCCAGCCCCCCGGTCCAAAACAGTCCAGTGGCACCTTTAAGACCAAGTTTTATTCAGGTACAAGCTCTCCCTCCTCTGCGAGGACAGAGCTGCATGTCCCCCCCCCCCAATAGCTAGCAATCCAAAACAGTCCAGTGGAGCCTGAGTGGTGGGTGTTGCCTTCTGACACACTTCCGGTGATGTCGGGGGGTGGGGCATATGCTAATAAGTTATGCTAATGAGATATGCTAATGAGCTCCTGCACCTCTTTTTCTACGAAATGACCCCTGCCTATAAGGTTGTAACTCTTGTTTATAGCCTATCACGGGTGTGGGTCTGTGTCATGGGTGTGGTTGTGTATGGACATCTAAGCAGCCTGCGGGCTAGCAATTGTATCTCCTGTTTCATAAGAACATAAGAGATGCCAATGTTGGATCAGGCCAAAGGCCCATCCAGTCCAACCTCCTGAAATCACTAAGTAAAGTATGAACTGAAAATCACTCTGCGATGCGTCAGTCTCAGTACTTTTCCGTTTTCAAGGCAAGAGATGAACAGGGGCAGTTTGCCATTGTCTGTCTCTGTGTAGCAGCCCTGGGCTGCTTTTGCATACTTTTTTTAAAAAAATGGATATTAATTTCAGTGTTAGGAATGACACACCTCAATGGTAACGGAAAGGAATTATCTCGTCCCTGGCCTACTGTTTCTAAACAACAACGTTGCCAGTATTGGGGGAATATGAATCACCACATTTAGCATGATGTGTGCTGGGGGAGCGGCAGAGAGACGTCTTCCTCCGATAACCGGCTAGGAGACGAAACAAAAGCCACTAGCTATTCTTGCCTTTTCCCCAGCCGCTATGTTTTAATACAGATCTCTATCATGCGCAGTGCCCCCCCCCCCATGTTGACTCCGGCTTATTCGCATTCATTTGCAACAATATGCCAGCCTTCGAGGGATAAAGGTTGCATCACGGAGCGGTGTGTCTCTAACAATTCAACTGGGTGACGCATACCACTGCAGTTCGTCAACAAGGGGAGCACGCATACCTACGCAGCGGAAGGCATGCTTTGTAGATCGTTTCCCCCTCTTCTCGTTGTGCTTCTGGGCAAGAGATGCCGGAGCACGGAGCACACACCGCGTGGCTGTTTTCGTCGGTGAGGTAAGTGTCGCATTCCAACTGCCCTTGTGGGCGTCGAGATGCTCCACTGCAAACAGCCGAAGTGTCAGGAGTTATAAAATGATGGGAATGCCAAGTGAGATCACTGCGTTTGGCATCGCGCATGAGAGGGTTGAACTCTGAAACGGGCCATGTGGCATAGTGGTTAGAGTCTGGGAAAGCTGGGTTCCAGTCATAAGAGAACATAAGAACATAAGATCCTTCATCCTTGGATACCAAACAGGCCTCATCAATTTACCTTATGCTTCTAGCCCAAACCTGCACTGTTTTCTGCCATTAACCCTAGTTGAGGCCAATGCTCCCTCTAAGCTGTGGAGTATTGTGAGCAAAAATTCTACTTTGTGAGCTACTGGGATTAAAGTTGTGAGCAAACAATTTGGCAACTGCATAAATTAGTTTGCTCTGGAGCCATCTTTCCTGAGCTAAGCCAAAAATGTGTGAGCTGGAGGCTAAAAAACTGTGAGCTAGACCTCACTAACTCAGCTTAGAGGGAACACTGGTTGAGGCCTAACCAGCCAAACTGATCCTCCCTCCTCTCCAGCTTAAAAAAGACCCTTAAGAACATAAGAACATAAGAGAAGCCAATGTTGGATCAGGCCAATGGCCCATCCAGTCCAACACTCTGTCACATAGTGGCCAAAAATACCAGGTGCCATCAGGAGGTCCACCAGTGGGGCCAGGACACTAGAAGCCCTCCCACTGTTGACCCCCCCAAGCACCAAGAATGCAGAGCATCACTTGCCCCAGACTGAGAGTTCCTATCTATACCCTGTGGCTAACAGCCACTGATGGACCTCTGCTCTATATGTTTATCCAATTCCCTCTTGAAGCCATCCATGCTTGTAGCCACCACCACCTCCTGTGGCAGTGAGTTCCATGTGTTAATCACTCTTTGGGTGAAGAAGGAGGGACGTCTCAATTCATCCCTCCACAACTTTCCTTTCTGCTTTTCTTTGGCATCACCTGCACTGGAAAGCAGGCCAAAGTAAAAGTAGGAATTGGGTTTTGGTGGTGGAAAGGGCCAACAGGTCACAGCCAACATGTGGTGACCCCGTAGGGTTTTCAAGGCAAGAGGCATACAGAGGCAGTTTGCCATTCCCTGCTTGGTGTGAGAGCCAGTTTGGTGTAGTGGTTAAGAGCATGGACTCTAATCTGGGAGAACTGGGTTTGATTCCCCACTCCTCCACATGCAGCTGCTGGAGAGTGACCTTGGGTCAGTCACAAGTTCTCTCGGAGCTGTTCTCTCATAAGCAGTCCTCGAAAGAGCTCTCTCAGCCCCACCTACCTCACAGGGTGTCTGTTGTGGGGAGGGGAGGGGAAAGGAGATTGCACACTGCTCTGAGACTCCTTTGGGTAGTGAAGGGCGGGGCATACATCCGATCTCTTCTCTTCCAAGAAGAATTTATTATCTGAAGTAGGGGCTTTTGACTTCCCAAAGCTCAAACTCCGAACATCTTGCTGGTCTCTAAGGTTCCCCTGGAGTCAAATTGAGTTGTTCTACCGCGGATCAACTTTGGCTACCCTCTGAAATTATCAACTGACAACACTCATGAGGGTGGATCCGACACTGGGCACCCCGGGTACAGTACTGGGGGAGGGAAGCGGGCGGTCACGCTCTGCAGGTGGAAGTCCTGCCACTTGCAGAAACACTTTGCTGTATCGACCCCATGATAGATACCGAGGGGCGGTGGAATGTCAAGTTGCAGCTGACTTAAGGCGACCCCGTCAGGTTTCCAAGGCAAGAGGGAAACAGAGGTGGTTTGCCATTCCCCTGCCCTCTGTGTACCAACCCTGGACCTCTGGCGTCGTCTCCCATCCAAGTACGAACTGGGACCGACCCTGCTTAGCTTCTGAGATCTGACAAGTTGAGGCTACCCTGAGCCATTCAGGTCAGGGTCTATGGAAACGGCATCGAGTTGCATCGGACTTATGGCAATCCTGGAGAAATTTCAGGGTGAGAGATGGACAGAGGTGGTTTTGCCAACGCCTGCCTCTGCATAGCAAGCCTGCACTTCCTTAGCGGTCTCCCATCCAAACAATAACCATGGCCGACCCTGCTTATCTTTCAAGATCGGATGAGGTTGGGCTAGCCTGGGCCGTCCAGGTCAAGGCAGAGACTAACAGAGGGGGTTGTACCATTGCCTGCCTCTAGCAACTCTGGGCTTCCTTGGTGGTCTCCCATCCAGGCACTAAGCACTAAGCAGAACCAGCCCAGCTTCCGAGATCAGACAAGATCAGCCTAGCCAGGGCCATAGCTTGACTGTGGCTTGATAGCACATTCCACCACCAGGCTCAAAATAAAACAAAATAAAATAAATCTGGGCTATTCTATCCCATAAGGTGGTCTTGAAGTATTTTAATAAATAAGATACACATTTAAATTCCATTTTTTTGGGGGGGTAGCTATATCGATTTGCAACTGGAAGATGCATATTTGCTCCAAGAGATTCCCTCAAAATTCTTCTTGGGGGACCTTTGCATGACATGCTCTCCAGCAGGTGTTCTCAAACGTCTGAGGAATAGTCATCAAACCTTTGATATTTGTATCTGACATCCGGAGAAGTTTGGTTTCAGTTATCTGACATTTGACAGGTAATGACATTCAAGGGAGGGAAGGTGGCACATTGTAGCCCAACCTTGTCAGATTTTGGAAGCTAAGCAGGGTTGGTAGTTGGATGGGAGAGCACCAAGGAAGGCTCTGCAGAGGAAGGCCATGGCAGACCACCTCTGCTTCTCACTTGCCTTGAAAGCCCCTTGCTGGGGTTAACATAAGTCTTGGATGGGAGACCACCAAGGAAGACTCTGCAGTGGGAGGCACTGGCCGACCACCTCTGCTTCTCACTTGCCTTGAAAGCCCCTTGCTGGGGTTGCTACAAGTCCTGAATGGGAGACCACCAAGGAAGACTCTGCAGAGGAAGGCAATGGCAGACCACCTGTGCTTCTCGCTTGCCTCCAAAGCCCCTTGCTGGGCTGGCCAGGAGTTGGTAGCGACTTGACGCCACTTTCAAACATAATGATGTCCAGCATTCAATAGTTGACAAGTAACAGCATTTCATATTTGTTTGTCATTTTTAGAGCTGATTTCCAGGGACCTCAGGGTAATATACATGATTCTTCCCTCTGCTTGGTCCTCACAAGTGCCCTGTGATGTAGGTCAGGGTGAGAAAGAGCAAAGGTCCTAATGTCAACCAGCTAGTCTCATAACAGTGGGGATTTGACACCGTATTTCCCAGATCCTGCGGTGGCTCAAGTGGTTAAGATGCTGAACTGCAGACCAGAAGGTCAGCAGTTCAAGACCCGAGTACCGCATGATGCAGTGAGCTCCCGTCTCTGGTCCCAGCTCCTGCCAACCTAGCAGTTTGAAAGCAAGAAATTGCAAGTAGATAAATAGGTAGCGCTCCGGTGGGAAGGTAACAGCATTTCGTGCGCCTTGGCGTCTAGTCATGCCGGCCACATGACCGTGGAAATGTATTTTGACAGTGCTGGCTCTTCGGCTTGGAAACGGAGATGAGCACTGCATCCCTTGAGGCGGATTCGACTGGCTTTTGTGCAAGGGAAACCTTTACCTTCCCAGATCCAAATCCGACATGGGTTGGTTCTGCATCTAGCATTCGCTCCACATTTTCCGAACACTGAGGAAAAGGTGCAGCTCAAAACCACATTCAAATACCCCGGGGCATTGAAAGGAAGCGAAAGCGGCATGGAGTGTGGAGGCTACCATAAAACCCGGTGGTGAAAGGAAGCGAAAGCGGCATGGAGTGTGGAGGCTACCATAAAACCTGATGATCAAAGGAAGTGAAATACTGCTTTTAACTTAAGGAACATTTCATTGGGAACATTTGGCTGTACAATCTCAGGAGAATATATAGTTGACCAGAGAGAAGTACTACTGGACATGTGATTGCACTGGAAGCTTCATCTGTATTTTTGTATTTCCCTTCTTTGCCCAGTGGTTAAACTTTGGAACAATTGTTTTCTGGTCTTTATTTCATATTTTGTATATGTATGATTGTATATATTTGTACATATCAGCCAACATGTTCTATTTGTATTAGATCACTGAGGAAGGCCTGTAAAGGCCGAAAAGCGTTAGGTCTATTTCATTAGCCTTTATATGTTTTTATATTTGTATATGAGATATGAATGGGCCCTTATTTGTTATTTTAATTTGTGTTTAATAAATACATGTATATTTTTGTATGTTTCATAATTAGATTTTTAGAATTGGCCCTCTTCTATTCTTGACTAACCTTTTTCTTGATTGGCAAGCAATGATGGGAGATAAGTACAATTACAATTACATACCTTTATTGGCATAACTGGGAAATAAGAATATTTGATAGAGGGGGAAATCGGGCAAAAGAGCAGAAAGTGATGTGAAAGTTAAGAACCACAAGTCTGATTCATCCAAAAGATAAACAAAACACAAAGGAAGGTGTTTCAGCTGGAAATAGCAGGAGATGAGCAATCTGAACTGAGCCCTGGTGGCGAAATCAGGAATGTTGCGACTTTGTGTAATTTTCCTGGATGCGGGAACAAGCACACTCTTTTAAATATCACAGGTGGCAACTCTCCAAGGTCTCAGATGTGCAGATGATTTCCCTGGAAGGGAAAGGAGTGTGTATGCCCCTCTGAGACTCAGAGTGAAGGGCGGGGTATAAATCCAATCTCCTCCTCCTCCTTCTCCCCACAACAGACATCCTGTGAGGTAGGTGGGGCTGAGAAAGCTTTGAGAGAACCACGGCTGGCCCGAGGTCATCCAACAGCTGCGAGTGGAGGAGTGGGGAATCAAACCTGGTTCTCCCACATTAGAGTCCACGCACTTAACCACTACACCAAAAAGGAAGGACTAAGCCCCATCATCAGTGTTGCACCAGAAGTGAGATCATCACACCAGCAACGTCTAGTCGATGCTATGGTGTTTGGCAAAAACTCTATGGTAAAACCAGCTTCTAACATAGAGTGTTTGCCCAAATACCAGAGTGTCGCCTGGATGTCGCTGGTGTGATGACGTCACTTACGCTACGATACCAACAATGAGGCTTGGGCCTTTCTCTTTCTCCAGGTAAGTTCCCCTGCCAGGCAGTTGATCGGCAGCTGGGGGGCAGGGCCTGCGGGTGTGGGACCCCCACGTCCACCAGGGGTCTGACAACCCTATCTCCAAGAGTCCAGTGAGCAGTGAGTCATGAAAACTCCTACCCTCCCACAAATTTTGTTAGTCTTTAAGGTGCTACTGGACTCTTGCTCTTTTCTACTGCTACAGACGGGCTACCATGGTGACCCAACTTGATCTAACCCTATCTCCAGATGACCAAGATCAGTCCCTCTGGAGGAAATGGTTGCTTTGGAAGGTCCCTCCCCTCCCTAAACCCCAACCTCCCCAGGCTCCACCCCCCAAAATCTCGAGGTATTTTCCAACCTAAATCTGGTGATCCTCTCCCCTCTCCCTGCTGGCGACACCCACTGTAAACTCAGATCTAACCTTGTGTGCTGCCATGAGCTCTCAGAAGACAAGAGTCCTCCAGCGCTTCCTGCCCAGAAGGCCTCCTTAAATTAACTTCCCTTTGCTAATTGGTGTCTGCCTCTGTAAAATCTGCACCACAGATTTCCGGCCATTTCAGACAAACTTCGATTTAACTCCCATATGGTAACTACTGGCGCGTTAGGGAGAGCATCTGCCATACACCTACTGGTGTCCACGGATTTCTGTAATACAAGAGGGGAAAAAATAATCTTCAGAAATGCAGATGTTCAATCGCTTCAGAAACCAGAACAACAACCAAAAAAAGTCTCCATGAAAAGCTGCAGCGTAAGTACATCTGTCTTTGGATCGTTTGAGTTGTGAGTGTGTTGGGACTGTGAATGAAGATACATGAAGCTGCATTATTCTGAACCAGACCCTCTGTCCATCGTAGGGTTGCCAGCTCTGGGTTGGAAAATACCTGGAGACTTTGGGGTTGGATCCAGGAGAGGGCGGGGTTTGGGGAGGGGAGGGGCCTCAGCAGGGTACCATGCCACAGAGTCCACCCTTCAAAGCAGCCATTTTCTCCAGGGGAGCTGATCTCTGCCAGCTGGAGATCAGTTGTAAGAGCGGGAGATCTCCAGTGCCCACCTGGAGGCTGGCAACTCTAGTCCATCGATGTCAGCCTTGTCTACTCAGACCGGCAGCCGCTTTCCAGGGTCTCGGATAGAGGTCTTCATTTCCCCTATTACCTCATCCTTTTAACTGGAGAGGTCTTTCATATCACCTATTACCTTGTCCTTTCAACTGGAGATGCTGTGGGGATTGAACCTGGGACCTTCAGCATGCCAAGCAGATGCTCTACCACTGGACCACAGCTCCTCACCTAATAGGATATGATAGTGTTTTTGTGATCATCTGAGTAAATACATAGATAGACAAATCTGGTCCAGGTGTACCAGTGGACAGATTTGTTATAAGGCATGAAGATGCCTTACTCTGAATCACACCCTTGGTCCATCAAGGCCATTACTGTCCACTCAGGGTCTCAGGCAGAGGTCTTTCCCATCATCTATCACCTGACCCTTTTAGCTGGGGGTTTAACCTGGGACCTTCTGCACACCATGCAAACTTAAATTAATTATCATGTGACATTGTGTGTGGAATAGCCATCCCAAAATGGACTGTTTGGCTGCCGAAGCTGTAGTTCTTTTTTGGCACCACTAGGTGGCGAGCTATGCTTATTTTTAAGGTGAGAGTGCTGTGAGTTGCCTAAAGTCATCCAGCTAGTGTCAAGTGGGGGAGTGGGGGATCGAACCCAGTTCTCCAGATTAAAGTTCACCAGTCTCAACCACTACGCCAAACTGGCTCTCACACCAAGCAGATGCCCTACCACTGAGCCAAGCTCCTCTCCTAGTTTGGTGTAGCGAGAGCCAGTTTGATGTAGTGGTTAAGTGCGCAGAGTCTAATCTGGGAGAACCGGGTTTGATTCCCCACTCTTCCACTTGCACCTGGCTGGATGACCTTGGGCAAGCCATAGATCTAATAAGAGCTGTCCTTGAAAAAGAGCAGTTTCTGTCAGAGCTCTCTCAGTTTCCCCTACCTCACAGGGTGTCTGTTGTGGGGAGGGGAAGGGAAAGGAGTTTGTAAGCCACTCTGAGACTCCTTTGGGTAGTGAAGGGCGGGGCATAATTCCAATCTCTTCTTCTTCTTCTTCTACCTCACAGGGTGTCTGTGGTGGGGAGGGGAAGGGGAAGGAGTTTGTGAGCCGCTCTGAGACTCCTTCGGGTAGTGAAGGGCAGGGTATAAATCCAATCTCTTCTTCTTCTTTTACCTCACAGGGTGTCTGTGGTGGGGAGGGGAAGGGGAAGGAGTTTGTGAGCCGCTCTGAGACTCCTTCGGGTAGTGAAGGGCAGGGTATAAATCCAATCTCTTCTTCTTCTTTTACCTCACAGGGTGTCTGTGGTGGGGAGGGGAAGGGAAACGAGTTCATAAGCCGCTCTGAGACACCTTTGGGTAGTGAAGGGCGGAGTATAAATCCAATCTCTTCTCTCTTTTTCTTGGGTTACCAAAGGTAAGAGGGGGTAGGGGAAAATATAGATTAATCAAATGTATCAAATTATGGGTTAGTACATACAACAAGTAAAACCAGATGTATTATCAGGTATAGTACATATTTCAAATACAGAAGCAGATAATACAACGTCAATATTACAGTGTTTTGGGATGGGCTCTCTCATTAAAAGAATAAGCAAGAACTCTCCTATTTTTAGCGGTAATCTATGAACAATTAGAGAGATTACATCTTTAACAGTTCAACAAACTTCTGCGCTAAAATTAAACAATTGTTAAAACCCAGAATATTGTCTTAATCGTTTGTCTAAATCTAAGTTTTATTCTTACTAAATATTTAAATACTAGTGGAATACTAAATAAAAATATTATTTATTTATTTATTGTCATTTATACCCTGCCCTTCCAGCCAAGGCTTAAAACTATAAGCAATATCTTCATCACCTTTAATATGATATCCAGATAATTCCAAAACTCAGAAAAAGCGATTCCCGTAATATGAGTAGGAAGCTTGCCATTTCTGCTGAAATTCTTTCAGTGGTCTTCTGTTCATATAATTAAGAAGAAGAAGAGATTGGATTTATACCCCACTCTTCACTTAGGAGTCTCAGAGCGGTTTACAATCTCCTTTCCCTTCCCCTCCCCACAACAGACACCCCGTGAGGTAGGTGGGGCTGAGAAAGTTCTTTCCAGAACTGTCCTTGGGAGAACAGCTCTGAAAGAGCTTGTGAGTGACCCAAGGTCACACCAGCAGCTGCATGTGGAGGAGCAGGGAATCAAACCCAGTTCTCCAAGATTAGAGTCCTCGCTCCCAACCACTACACCAAACCGGCTCCTCCACATTAATTAGTTAGTTTTGCCAATGTTGCATACTCAGCTAGTTTTTCTTTCCAGATCTCTATTGCAGGACATTCTTCTGTCTTCCATTTCATTTCAAATATTACTCTGGCAGCTGTCCACATATATCTAAGTAGGTCTTATGAAGTTCGATCTATATCGTCCAGTAGGATTCCCAGTAACATAGTCTCTGGTTTCATCGGGAATTTGGTTTTTAAAATATCTTGACTCTCTCCATGTATATTTTCCCAGTAACTTTTTGTCTTGATGCAAGTCCACCACATGTGATAAAAAGTGCACTCTGCTTCTTTACGTATCCAGCAAGCCCCTTTGTATTCTTCTCCATCTTTTCAATATCTTTTGGGGTCACGTACCATCAGTGAAACATCTTGTGCCAGTTTTCTCTTAATGCTTGGCTAGCAGTCAATCTAATGCGCTTAGTGTATGGTTTCTTGACGCCGTGAAGAAGCAACTGCACTGCACATTTTCAATTACACCCCATCCCATGAGCCCTTTTCCTTAAACCCTAACAGTATTAACCATCTCCCCCCCCTAGATAAATGCTAGAGGTTTTCCAAGTTTTTTGTAAAAGGAGTTACACTTTGCTCTGTCTTAAATTGATCCCAAACTTTATGAGAGGCCCTCAGAGACAGGAAAACCTCTCTCTGTTGCAGCCTTTAGCCATTTCAACGCAAACACACAATCACCTGCATTGCAATGCAATACTATTTTCGCCAAGGTATGCTCTCTCAAAGCAATCTCTCCGGTGCACCGAAGCGTGGCCTCTCATTCCCTCAGCCTCATCAGCAGATTCTTTCACCTTTTTAAAATTCTGATTGGACAAATGAGTATTGTGTACCCACAAGGCATTATTCCCATTTTCGGAGGATTTGTTTGGTTCATGCATTTTGCAAGATGGACATCAACTTCACCCAAATGGGACTCACTGTAGCGAAGAAGAAGAAGAAGAGGAGGAGGAGGAGATTGGATTTATGCCCCACCCTTCACTTGGAGTCTCAGAGCAGCTTACAAACTCCTTTCCCTTCACGTCCCCACAACAGACACCCTGTGTGAGGTAGGTGGGGCTGAGCGAGCTCTGACAGAAACTGCTCTTTTTCAAGGACAGCTCTATGGCTTGCCCAAAGTCATCCGGCCAGGTGCAAGTGGAGAAGTGGGGGAATCAAACCCGGTTCTCCCAGATTAGAGTCCGTGCACTTAACCACTGCACCAAACTGGCTCTTTCACTGTAGGGCGGAAACAGACCAAAAGAGATGTAATGCGGGGAGAGCGGTGCTTGGCTCCTCCCAGCTCTTCTTTCGAAGGATAACAGCCATTGTGCAGGGTCCCAGTTTGGACCAGAACAATAGCATGAGCCAAGAAGGGGTTTAACCTTCTGGGAGAACAGCTCTGAAATAACTTGTGACTGACCCACGGTCACACCAGCAGCTGCATGTGGAGGAGTGGGGAATCAAACCCGGTTCTCCCAGATTAGAGCCAGTTTGGTGTAGTGGTTAAGTGTGCGGACTCTAATCTGGGAGAACTGGGTTTGATTCCACACTCCTCCACTTATACCTGGCTGGATGACCTTGCCTCCTCCTCCTCCTCCTCCTCTTCTTTCTTCTTTCTTCTTCCTTCTTCTTCTTCCTTCTTCTTCTTCATCTTCCTTCTTCTTCTTCATTCTTCTCCTTCTTCTTCCTTCTCCTCCTTCTCCTTCTTCTTCTTCTTCCTTCCTCTTCCTTCTTCTTCTTCTTCCTTCCTCTTCCTTCTTCTTCCTTCTTCTCCTTCTTCTCCTTCTCCTCCTCCTCCTTCTTCTTCCTTCTCCTCTTTCTCCTCCTTCTCCTCCTCCTCCTTCTCCTCCTCCTTCTTCCTCTTCCTGGACTCAGGAAAGCTCATACCCTGCCACAGCTTTTGGAGATCAGTTGTAATCCCAGAAGATCTCCAGCCACTACCTGGAGGCTGGCAACCCTACTGAGAGGGTGCTGCTCTACTCATCTGACTCCCACGCTGTTCTAACGTCCCAGTCCTTCTCTGGCCGTCGGCCACCGCGGAAAGAACAGCGGACGGCCTCCAGGGCAAGAGGAAGATGTATGGCTTAGCACTGTACTGCGCATGGGTCACCCATCAAGTCTCCGGTGTGTCACACTGCTGTGTAATCCAATTACGCTGAAACAGGCCCTGGAAAGAAATGCTCATTATCCAAATGGAGCGAGGGAGGGAGAAGCAATCGGAATAAGAGTTGCTTTGGAGAAGGGAGAGGAGCCTTTCATGTAAACGGAGGACCGGCCTGAACAAATCTCAGAAGAGAGGGCTGGAAAGACCCTGGCATTCAAAGGCAGAAGCGACTTGGAACCTGGAAGGGATTTTTTTAGGGATGGGGAAGCCCCCCCGGCTGGCCAGACTTGGAAAGCAAATCCTTTCTGAGCCCGTTCCAAAGTCTGGATTGATCCAACTCGGGATGATGTCACTGGGACACGGGCCCAGAGCTGTGGATGCAGACCTTCAGGTGGGGCGTGGAGACTCTTGGGATTACGACAGGTCTCCAGCTGACAGCGATCACTTCCCCTGGAGGAAATGGAGGTTGGAATCTGTGGTGTTGTAGTCTGCGGAGGTTCTTCCTCTCCTCAGACCCTGCCCTTCACAGACACCATCTCCAAATCTCCAGGAATTTCTAAATCCGGAGGTGGCAACTGTACCCAGACCCATTGCAAACATCTGCAAGGTCACATTCCTAGCCTGGAGTCCTCTTTTCTTGCCTTGTCTACCAGAGAAGAAGAGGAAGAGGAAGAAGAAGAAGAAGTGGTGGAGGTGGAGGTGGTGTAGGAGGAGGAGGAGATTGAATGTATACCCTGCCCTTCACTCGGAGTCTCAGAGCAGCTTAAAAACTCCTTTCCTTCCCCCTCCCCACAACAGACACCCTGTGAGGTAGGTGGGGCTGAGAGAGCTCTTGCAAGAACTGCTCCTGAGAGAACAGCTCTGAAATAACTTGTGACTGACCCAAGGTCACACCAGCAGCTGCATGTGGAGGAGTGGGGAATCAAACCTGGTTCTCCCAGATTAGAGTCTCTGCCCGTAACCACTGCACCAAACTGGCTCAGAGTGTCTTACAATCTCCTTTCCCTTCCCCTCCCCACAGCAGACACCCTGTGAGGTAGGTGGGGCTGAGAGAGCTCTGACAGAAACTGTTCCTGAGAGAACAGCTCTGAAATAACTTGTGACTGACCCAAGGTCACACCAGCAGCTGCATGCAGAGGAGTGGGGAATCAAACCCAGTTCTCCCAGATTAGAGTCTGTGCTCTTAACCACTGCACCAAACTGGCTCAGAGTGGTTTACAATCTCCTTCCCCTTCCCCTCCTCACAGCAGACACGCTGTGAGGTAGGTGGGGCTGAGAGAGCTCTGACAGAAACTGCTCTTGAGAGAACAGCTCCGAAATATTAGTTGTTGTAGATTTTCCAGGCTGTATGGCTGTGGCTCTGAAATAATTTGTGACTGACTCAAGGTCATCCAGCAGCTGCAGGTGGAGGAGTGGGGAATCAATTCCGGTTCTCCCGGATTAGAGTCCATGCTCTCAAACACTACACCAGATTGGCTCCTGATTGCAGTAGTTTCTGCAGACCACAGAAATCAGTTACCTTGGAGGAAATGGCTGCTTTGGGGGGGTGGACTTTATGGCATTAATCCACTGAGGTCCCCTCCCCAAACTCTGCTCCCAAAGGCTCCACCCCCAAATCTTGAGGGATTTCCCAACCCAGAGCTGGCAACCCTAGGTCTAGCTGAAGCCTTGTCTTCATCTAGTACCCTGTAATTAGGGTTACCAACCTCCAGGTGGCACCTGGAGAGCTCTGCACTTGCTCTCCAGATTACCAAGGTTGGTTCCCCTGGAGAAAATGGCTGCTTTGGAGGCTGGACTCTAGGCCAGGGGTGTCGAACTCATTTGTTATGAGGGTCAGATCTAGCATAAGTGAGACCTTGTTGGGCCGGGGCCATGTGTGTCATAAAATGTAATGCCAGGTAGCAGAGATATAAACTTTATAAAGGACATAAGCACAAAGGGGTTTTTTTAAACTTAAAATAAAAACATGCTTAACACATTGGCACTCTTGCAATATTTTGTTTATTTCACAGTGTCTGATCACTGACACCTCTTGCTCTGAATTATTGCGTCAAAATGTCTGTGCTGTTGCAATCCTGAGTATGCTGTTCAGCTGTGTGTATCTGTAAGCCGCAAACGTACGATGACGCAGCAGCAGCAGAACTGGAGGAAGCAGCAGAAGACAGCCAGTTCCACTGCGGGCCTCAGAGAAGCCCTCTGGGGGCCTGATCCGGCTTCTGGGCTGCATGTTTAACACACCTGCTCTAGGGCATTAGACCCCACTGAAGTCCCTCTCCTTCTCAAACTCTGGCCTCTCTAGGCTCCATCTCTCTTAACCATCCCTAATCTTTACACAACTGAGCTTTAGGGTTATTCAGTTACTTCATGTACATCCTGCCTTTCCCGGGAGCGGGGATCCAAAGTGATTTACATAATTCTCCTCATGTGACAAAGGAGTTTGTAAGCCGCTCTGAGACTCCTTTGGGTAGTGAAGGGCGGGGTATAAATCCAATCTCTTCTTCTTCTTTTATCTCACAGGGTGTCTGTTGTGGGGAGGGGAAGGGAAGGAGTTTGTAAGTCCCTCTGAGACTCTTCAGGTAGTGAAGGGCGGGGTATAAATCTAATCTCTTCTTCTTCTTTTATCTCACAGGGTGTCTCTGGTGGTGTGACGAAGGAGTTTGTAAGCCCCTCTGAGACTCCTTTGGGTAGTGAAGGGCGGGGTATATGTCCAATCTCTTCTTCTTCTTCTTTTACCTCACAGGGTGTCTGTGGTGGGGAGGGGAAGGGAAAGGAGTTTGTAAGCCGCTCTGAGACTCCTTTTGGGTAGTGAAGGGTGGGGTATAAATCCAATCTCTTTGTGAAGGGCGGGGTATAAATCCAATCTCTGCTTCTTCTTTTATCTCACAGGGTGTCTGTTGTGGGGAGGGGAAGGGAAGGAGTTTGTAAGTCCCTCTGAGACTCCTTTGGGTAGTGAAGGGCGGGGTATAAATCCAATCTCCTCTTCTTCTTCTTCCTCTTTTTCCTACTTCCTTTTCAGGATGTTCTTCCCAATGCCAGGGAGAAGAATGGGCCACACAAAATAAACATGCATGGGTGTCATAAAAGATATCAATAGCCTAAGAGAAAGATATCAACAGTAGACTGAAAATGAAGTCCACACATTCAGGCAGAAACAATGATCTAACCATGTAATGTCTGTGGAGATGAACTAATGTGGACCTTTGATGCTCCAAGCGCACCCAGACACATCAATGGCACTTTGAAAGGACTGATGGGAAAGAGAGACAGCATTCTGACCCCACCTTCACATCCATCGTGGGGAAAATATCATCCATTCTCATGACACTAAGTAGAAAAGGGGGGGGAAGACACAAGTAACAGTTTTCAAACTTGATAAATTCAGCCCTATGGGTCAGAGAGGGAGAAAATGTAATGTATTGGATTCTCCTGATCTGTGTTCATTTCAAAGACCTTGGACGCTGCAGAAGACCTCTGAGGCCTCCTTTAAAAGCTAGTCTAAAATTACTTCTCAGTAGAGAGGCTATTGCATCATCTCCCATCCCTTGAGGACAATTCTCTGGGGAGAGAAAGACTGTGCTGAACAAGTCGTGGTCTGTGGCACAGCAATGGGGTTTATTTCCACTCAATACATGGATTTCTTCCCCTCTAAAGGTCCTGTCCATGTGCTGCCCAGCTTCCCCATTTGCTTTCCCCTCTGATCTCGGACTCCTCCACTTGATACCTTTTGTCTGCATCATACTGTGTACTAACTCTTTTTCTTTAGGCCCCTTCCTTGCTGGCTTTAGGGTTGCCAACCTCCAGATGGGACCTGGAGATCTCCTGGAATTATGACTGATCTCCAGATGACAGAGATCTGTTCCCCTGGGGGGACAAATGCTCAGGAAGGGTGGCTCCAGAGCAAACCGATTTATGCAGCAGCCAAACTGCTCGCTCACAACTTTAATGCCAGTAGCTCACAAGGTAGGATTTTTGCTCACAAGACTCCACAGCTTAGACGGAGCATTGACTGCAATCACGGGATAGTCAAATCACCAGAGTTAAAAATAAAACATGAGGAACTCCAGCCAAGGGCTCGCACTTTTCATGCCCCTCTGCTCAGGCATTCACACCCAAGAAGGGGAAGAGGAGTTCAGATCGGCCAAGCTGCAAAAATCCCCAGGGGGGCGGCAGTTACCCCTCCCCCCAAAAAGGGTTCAGGTGGGTAACCCTGTTGGTCTGAAGCAACAGAACGACGTTTGAGTCCAGTGACATCTTTAGGTCTGAAGAAGTGTGTGTGCACAAGAAAGCATTATCTCCAGAATTAAACTTTGTTGGTCTTAAACGTGCCACTGGACTCAAACTTTGTTCAGAATGTAAGAACACAAGAGAAGCCATCTTGGATCAGGCCAATGGGCCATACGGTCCAATGCTCTATCTCACACAGGAGCCAAAACCCAGGTGCCATCAGGAGGTCCACCAGTGGGGCCATAATTCCAGAAGCCCTCCAATTGTGCCCCCCAAGCACCAAGAATACAGAGCATCACTGCCCCAGACAGAGTGTTCCATCTATACCCCGTGGCTAATAGACACCGATGGACCTCTGCTCCATATTTATCCAATCCCCTCTTGAAGCCATCTATGATTGATGCTCATAGCCACTACCACTTCTTGCGGCATTGAATTGCATATGTTAATTCCTCTTTGGGTGAAGAAATACTTCCTTTAATCTGCTCTAAGCCTACTGTTCATCAATTTCATTGAGTGCCCACAAGTTCTTGTATGGTGAGAAAGGGAGAAAAGTCCTTTTTTCTCTGCCTTCTCCATCCCACGCATAATTCTATAAATCTCTATCATGTCAGCCCCTCAGTCGTCGTTTCTCCAAGCTAAAGAGCCTTTCTTCATAGGGAAGGCGTTCCATTCCCTTAATCATTTTAGTTGCCCTTTTCTGCACTTTTCCCAAATGCTATAATATCTTCTTTGAGGTGTGGTGACCAGAACTGTATTCCAAATGAGGCCGCACCATAGAGTTATCCAGGGGCTTTTTGATACTGGCTGATCCATTTTCAGTCCCCTTCCAAATAACCCCCAACATAGCATTTGCCTTTCTTTCTTTCTTTTTTTACTGCAGTTGCACACTGAGTCAACATCTTCAGTGAGTTATCTACCATGACTCCAAGGTCTCTCTCCTGGCCTTTTTGGACCCCATCAATATATGTTTACAGCTAGGATTTTCGGCTTCAATGTGCATTGCTTTGCACTTGCCCACGCTGAACCTCATTTGCCATGTTGACCCCCACTTGCCCAGCCTCGACAGATCCCTCTGGTGCACCTCACGTCCTCCCTGGTTCTCACTGCCTTGAACAACTTAGTGTCATCTGCAAACGTAGTCACTTCACTTCACATCAATGGCTTACTCCCAACTCCAAATCAAAGGGAGAACTCTATGGCATTATACCTGGCTGAGCTCCCACCCCTCTCCTAACCCCACATTTCCCAGGCTCCACCCTCCAAATCTCCAGGCATTTCTCAAGGCAACCCTAATCTGGACACAGTTGTTGCATCATGTGACACTCTAGGAATGTTCCCAATCTCTATGGTTTTTACCATAAAGATGGAGGGAAATCCTAGAGTGTTGTGTGACACAGCAATGTTACTTCCAGTTTCCTAGTTAAAACAGGCCACCTGACATCCCTACAAAGTCACCGTTCACCTTATTTAGATATTAGCCCTCCTAAGAATGGCTTGTAGCAATCACTACTGCCCATCCACCCCTAGCAGTAATGCAAACTAGATGCTCTACGGAAGGACCTAAAGATATTGTTCCAGTTAGCTTGTTGAACTTTAGGATTGCCAGGTCATACCTGGCAAATAGCAAGAGCTTCGAGAGTGGGGACATGGGGTAGGCCACAACAGTGTCTGCATCACTATGTCATGGGGAAAACCCAGAAGTAACCTAGGGTAGCTCTAGGCATCACCAGAAACAGATTCGTAGAGCTACCCTACATCACTTCTGTCTTTTCCCTGGAAATGATGTAGCAGCACACACAGTCTGAAACTGACGGCCACAGTCCCTGAACAGACCGAAGCAGTAACAAAAAAACTGTGCAGGAGTTTGCGCTAATAAATTTGAAATATTAATCATAAAGATTTCATACAAAAAAATGTACAATATTTGCATAACCTATGAAATACAAGTGAAGACGGTGGTCTCCGGAACGTTCTGCCATTTTCACGCAAGTCTTCTTCTGAACAATGATGCATACCGTGCGCCTAGCCTCAACAGATCCCTCTGGAGCTCCTCCCAGTCCTCCCTGGTTCTCACTGCCCTGAACAACTTAGTGTCATCTGCAAACTTAGTCACTTCACTTCACATCAATGGCTTACTCCCAACTCCAAATCAAAGGGAGAACTCTATGGCATTATACCTGGCTGAGCTCCCACCCCTCTCCTAACCCCACATTCCCCAGGCTCTACCCTCCAAATCTTCAGGCATTTCCCAAGGCAAGCCATGTGGTTGCCCTAAGAAGTTGTTGCATCATGTGACACTCTAGGAATGTTCCCAATCTCTATGGTTTTTACCATAAAGATGGAGGGAAATCCTAGAGTGTTGTGTGACACAGCGATGTTACTTCCAGGTTCCTAGTTAAAACAGGCCACCTGACATCCCTACAAAGTCACCCTTCACTTTATTTAGATATTAGTCCTCCTAAGAATGGCTCGTAGCAATCACTACTGCCCATCCACCCCTAGCAGTAATGCAAACTAGTTGCTCTATGGAAGGACCTAAAGATATTGTTCCAGTTAGCTTGTTGAACTTTAGGATTGCCAGGTCATACCTGGCAAATAGCAAGAGCTTCGAGAGTGGGGACATGGGGTAGGCCACAACAGTGTCTGCATCACTATGTCATGGGGAAAACCCAGAAGTAACCTAGGGTAGCTCTAGGCATCACCAGAAACAGATTCGTAGAGCTACCCTACATCACTTCTGTCTTTTCCCTGGAAATGATGTAGCAGCACACACAGTCTGAAACTGACGGCCACAGTCCCTGAACAGACCGAAGCAGTAACAAAAAAACTGTGCAGGAGTTTGCGCTAATAAATTTGAAATATTAATCAAAAAGATTTCATGCAAAAAAGTGTACAATATATGCATAACATAATACAAGTGAAGACGGTGCTCTCCAGATTGTTCTGCCGTTTTCACGCAAGTACTGAACAGTGATGTATACATGTGGTGTCTCTCTACTTCATGGAAAGGCTTTTCTAGAAACGGTTTCTGCAATGTATTAGACAATCCTGAGAGATCCATGAAACTGTGGATGATGAATCAGTTGAAATGAAATAGAGAGACACAGAACATTCCGAAGAGCACCGTCTTCACTTGTATTTGATACGTTATGCAAATCTTGTACACTCTTTTGTATGAAATCTTTTTGATTAATATTTCAAATTGAATAGTGCAAACTCCTGCACAGTTGTTTTTTTTTACTACTTCGGCAGCACACACAGTGCCAGGTTTTTTTGTCTTTTAATCTCCCAATATAGCGAAACGTTCTCCTAATGGCAGAAAGATCAGGATATCGCAGTGTAAGTCGCGTGGAGCATTTTTAGACAGTGAAATGGAGGAGAAGAGGGCACTGCTGATGCAGCAACATCTTTTCCATGTAATCATCGTGTGATGTCACTGCCACCTTCACACTCCTCTAGGAAATCTCCCAATCTCTATGGTGAAGACCATAGAAACTGGGGAACTTCTTCGAGTGGCGTGGACATGGCAAGAGTGGGGAACAGCAGAGCAGAGTAAGCCTACTTTTATGTGAGTCACTGCCAGGGCCCGATGATAGGAAGTGGCTTTGAGGCTTTATTTATTTCGTTCATTTCAATTCCATTTCTATCCCTGATGGGGACCCAAAGAGTCTTACAAAAATATACTTTCTAATGCATTTGCCCCAAATACAGTGTGGGGAACCAGTGAAAGACTAAACGTAGACACGACATCTTGGTTTGGTGTTCAGGGTGAAGACGTGACAGGGCGTGGCACTGTTAGTGCGATGATGTCACTTCCGGGGGAAACACAGAAATGATGGCCACCCAATGAGAAGGCAGCACTCACTGGAGAAGACCCTGATGCTGGGAAAGATTGAAGGTCAAAGAAGACAGGGACGGCAAAGGGTGAGATGGTTAGACAGTGTCATCGATGCAACGAACATGAAGTTGAGCCAACTTCAGAGGACGGCGGAAGACCGGAAGGCCAGGCGTGATCTGGTCCATGGGGTTGCGAAGAGTCGGACTCGACTGTGCGACTGAACAACAACAACAAAGGTCTAGGAACTGTTTCTGTTGCTTCAGCATTTTTCAAGGAAGTGACATCATTAATTTGCTCTGGAGCCATCCTTCCTGAGCTGAGACAAAAATGTGTGAGCTAGAGGTTAAAAACCTGTGAGCTAGCTCACACTAACTCAGCTTAGAGGAACACTGCTCACAGAACTCCACGGCTTAGAGAGAGTATTGGTTGCAGGAGGGCTTTTGTATCTTAAAGGTTAAAAAAAACCCACAGTGGAAGAATAAGTCAAAGAACTGGGTCACATCGGGCATTCTCTTTCTCCTCCTCGGGCTTCTCTTTTCCATCACATCTCCCCCTTCCCATTTTTTAAACTGGAAATTATACGGAGACGCGGGGGTGAGGAACATAAATATCAACAATGGAAAACATACTCAGAGGAGAGCTGATTCTGTAAACACGCCAGAACACCTATCCATAAAATAACCTTGAAACGCCTGAGGTGCTTAGTGCATAGCAATTTGTCTCCTTAGATTCAGAATATCGAAACCATGAATAATAACGGCTTAAGGTGAGCATTTCAAATTGTATCAGGTTGTCTTAACTACCCTCCAGAAGGGCCCTTGAGGAATACGAAGTCTTGCATGCTTTGGGTAACTATTTGAGTGGCAGGGATACCACTTGGTGATAAATGCTGCTGGTTTGGTTGATTCTTTTGATAGCTTAATTTGGTTGGTGTGTAGGTGTAGTGAGGAGGGAAGGTGTCGTGGTTTAACACGATCTCATCAGATCTCAGAAGCTAAGCAGGGTCGGTTCTTGGTTGGGGGACCACCAAGGAAGTCCCTGCAGGGGAAGGAAAAGGCAGACCACCTCTGCTTCTTGCTTGCCTCCAAAGCCACTTGCTGGGCTGGCTATAAGTCTTGGATGGGAGACCACCAAGGAAAAGTCTACAGAGGAAGGCAATGGCAGACCATCTGTGCTTCTCACTTGCCTCCAAAGTCCCTTGCTGGGGTAGCCATAAGTCTTAAGAACATAAGAACATAAGAGAAGCCGATGTTGGATCAGGCCAATGGCCCATCTAGTCCAACACTCTGTCACACAGTGGCCAGAAATACCAGGTGCCATCAGGAGGTCCTGCAGTGGGGCCAGGTGTCAGGTTCAATAGAGCTGTTGCAGTCCACAATGATTCATAAGAATAGGTTGTTTTATTACAAGTCACTATTGATACCCTTCCATAGTCATTGTGAGGAATGAAATTCAAAACCAAGCAGGGACAGATATAGCCATTTCAAACAAACAGGGTTGGCCAATGAATGCAGTTTGTGCTCAGCAGGA
>NW_015161597.1:9546-12807 GCF_001447785.1 Gekko japonicus | reverse complement strand
AATTGCGAGTTTCCGACCCCCCTCCCCCCCCCCCCAAACATTCTCCCGGACTACCCGGGAGATTCTCCCGGTTTCCCTGGGAACGCCTCATGGAATGCATGAATAAGGTCAGGGGTCGAACATCCCCCTACTTAGACCTCTAAGGTAAACCCTGCAGAGGAAGGCAATGGCCAACCACCTCTGCGTCTCACTTGTCATGCAAGCTCCTTGGTGGGGTGTCCATAAGTCAGTTGCAACTTGATGGCACCTACCTACATCTTGGTAGAGGCAATAATAACCAAATTAAGCTATCAAAAGAATCAACCAAACCAGCAGCATTTATCACCAAGTGGTATCCCTGCCACTCAAATAGTTACCCAAAGCATGCAAGACTTCGTATTCCTCAAGGGCCCTTCTGGAGGGTAGTTAAGACAACCTGATACAATTTGAAATGCTCACCTTAAGCCGTTATTATTCATGGTCTCGATATTCTGAATTTAAGGAGAGAAATTGTACTCCACCAGTAGGAGCTGCGGTGGCTCAAGTGGTTAAGACGCTGAACTGCGGGCTGTGGAAGGTCGGTAGTTTAGCAGTCCCAGACCCGAGTGTGCCGCATGATGGAGTGAGCTCCCGTCTCTAGTTCCAGCTCCTGCCAACCTAGCAGTTCGAAAGCAAGAAATTGCAAGTAGATAAATAGGTACCACTTCAGTGGGAAAGTAACAGCGTTCCCTGCGCCTTGGTGTTTAGTCATGCCGGCCACATGACCACAGAAACGTCTTCATTTGACAGTGCTGGCTCTTCGGCTTTGAAACAGAGATGAGCGCCGCAACCCTAGAGTCGGATTCGACTGGCTTTCGAGCAAGGGAACCTTTACCTTTACCTTTACTCCACCAGTGCTAGCAAACCCTATTATTAGGCTTATGGGGCTTACTTATAAGTACTATGCATAGAAGCCTGTTGGTGGTAGAAAGTGCCCAAAAGTTGGAATTGAATCATGGTGACCACTCTTGGGGTTCTCAGGCCAAGAGACAACCAGGGGTGGTTTGCCATTGTCCGCCTCTGTGTAGCCACCCTGAACTTTCCAGAAGGTCTCCCATCCAAGTACTAACCAGGGCCAACCCTGCTTACCTTCTGAGATCTGGCAAGATCAGGCTAGCCTGGCCCATCTATGATGGAGTCATAGAATTATGTTACACCGTGTCTATTTGTCTGCAGAAATGGCAGGGTGGGACAAGAAGAAGAAGAGTTGGATCTATACCCTGCCCTTCACTACCCAAAGAAGTCTCAGAGTGACTTACATTGCTTTCCCCTTCCCTTCCCCACAACAGACACCCTGTGATATAGGTGGGGCTGAGAGAGCTCTTTTGAGGACTGCTGTTGTGAGAACAACTCTGAGAGAACCTGTGAGTGACCCAAGGTCACACCAGCAGCTGCATATGGAGGAATGGGGAATCAAACTCAGTTCTCCCAGATTACAGTCTGAGAAAAAGCCCTGGAGTCCACACCTAACAGCCTTTCTTTGCTGATTTTTATAGCCATAAACTTAAGTGTCATGCTTTCAGCCAGCTGCTCTGGAATAATCCTGCAACTACTCAGTTATCAGGAGGCGTGCACTTTGCCGTCTCTCCTATAGCTCTGTTCTTAGCCTCCGTCTGCGGCACTCTAAGGGTGTGGGTGATACTGGAGGGCTGGAAATGACCAACTGAGTTTCACCTGCTGAATCAGGGCTGGAAGGTATCGGTGGCTCTGGACCAGCTGTTGGCTATGAATCCCGACAAGCCTGCAGCTCGTATTCCTGATTGGCGGCTTCTGCTGACTCAGAGTTGGATACACGGGGCTCCGCAACTCCTGGAGAATCCTCTTCTCTGAAGTTCTCACTATCGCTTAGCCTGGCTGACTCATGACAGGGCACTCCATAAGACAAAGTCCAGATCCCAATGCAATAGAGTTCACTCTACAATTAAAGTCCAGATCTTAAAAATACCTCACCTTAACAAACCATTTCCTGGCTTCCTTGCTGGTCTCCCATCCAAGTACTAATCTGGACTGACCCGGCTTAGCTTCCGAGAGCAGATGAGACTGGGCTAGCCTGGGCCATCCCGGCAAGGGTGCGATAACTGTGTACTGTCAAGTCACGACTGACTTATGGTGACCAAACTATACACTTGCTGTTATTGACTTGCTAGGGTTGCCAACCTCCAGGTGAGGCCTGGCAATCTTCTGCTAATACAGTTAGCAGTCAGTTCCCCTGGAGCACATAGCTGCTTTGGAAGGTGGTCTCTATGGCATGGTACCCCGCTGAGGTCCCTCGCCTCCCCACATCCTTCTCTCTCCAGGTGGTGCCCCCCAAATCTCCAGGTATTCCCCAACCCAGAGTTGGCAACCGTATGAGTGCAATATTGCATTGCTGGAATATCCCAAGCTTTCTGATACCAGTGAACTGCCTTTTGGGGGGGGGACACCCACTTTGCAGTCTTGTCTTATCTCCCGTTTTGCTGCCAGCATCAGAGATCTGAGAACATCCCAGTGCGAGGGTCGGACTGTCTGTATAAATGTTGAAGAGTACAACATCTGGAGTCATTGCTTGGTTTTTTAATCTCCCAAATGGCTGTGAGCATCTGGGTCCAGAAGCTTGTTACTGCTTAGCACAGCCGTCACAGATGAAAGAAGTCACACACACACACACCTGCAATCTCTTTATTATGGTGTAGGGCAGGTAGGCGTCGTATATGGCGCAACTAGATTCATGTGGATTCTGCGCACAAATCCTCCTGTTGTCACAACGTACGCTGCGAACGCTCTGTGTGCAGAGATCTCCCTTCTAAGCTGCAGTTACTTTGTCAGGCACGGATGGCACAGAATAGATAAACAGCCACTACGCTTAATTATGGAGTGTATATATCTTCGGACACTTCTTGCTGATGCGAGCAACGATCTCAAGCTAGATGTTGATTGGCAGCACATAAGGCAAACAAATTGTTTGTGGTACAAGAAAGGTCTGGCCTTATTGGAGCCTATCATGACTCAAGTACCTTCATTCCTCGATTCTCCCCTCCAAGGGGAAAATCTAGGTTTGTCAGATTTCGATTGGCCACTGGTGGGGGACGAGGCATAGGGTTGGCAGCTCCAGGTTGGGAAACTCCTGGAGCTTTGGGGGGTGGAGAGGAGATCTCCTGGGATTGCAACTGATCTCCAAAAACTGTGGCAGGGTATGAGCTTCCCTGAGTCCAGGAAGAAGAAGGAGGAGGAGGAGGAGGAGGAGAAAGAGGAGGAGGAGGAGGG
>NW_015161597.1:0-3765 GCF_001447785.1 Gekko japonicus | reverse complement strand
TGCCTAATTCTAGCCCTAGTTTGGAAACCCGACCTTGCAAGAGCATCCAAGCCTCTGTGAAAGTGGTTAGCGGAAGCCCCTTCCCCCCTAATACATACTTTTCCTAACCCCCGCTGAAATGCAGACTGCTTACGCTGGCAAGCCATTTGGAGAAGGGCACAGTCCAACAAACACTCGATCAACTTCCAGGTTAAATTCTGACATGCACACTTAAAGTGCAGATCTATTAGAACAAGATGGGTAGCCGCGTTGGTCTGTCTTTAGCAGCAGAAAAGAGTAAGAGCCCTGTTATCGCCTTAAAGACTAACAACATTTGTGGCAGGGTTTGTGGTATCTCATTTGTGGTATCTGAAGAAGGGAGATTTGTGGTATCTGAAGAAAGGAGCAGTGACTCACGAAAGCTCCTCCCCTGCCACAGATTTGGTTGGTCCTTAAGGGGTTCCTGGACTCTTGCTCTTTTCTACTGACGAAGTGAGCCGTGACTCACAAAAGCTCCTTCCCTGCCACAGATTTTGTTTGTCTTTAAGGTGCTCCTGGACTCTTGCCCTTTTCTACTGCTACAGACAGACTAACATGGCTGCCCATCTAGATCTATCTGAAGAAGTGAGCAGTGACTCACGAAAGCTCCCACCCTGCCACAAAATTTTGTTAGTCTTTAAGGTGCTACTGAACTCTCTCTTTTGGTGTAGTGGTTAAGTGCGCGGACTCTAATCTGGGAGAACCGGGTTTGATTCCCCACTCCTCCACTTGCACCTGCTGATGTGACCTTGGGTCAGTCACAAGCTCTGGCACAGCTGTCCTTGAAAAAGAGCAGTTTGTGTCAGAGTTCTCTCAGCCCCACCCACCTCACAGGGTGTCTGTTGTGGGGAGGGGAAGGGAAAGGAGTTTGTCAGCTACTCTGAGACTCCAAGTGAAGGGCTGGGTATAAATCCAATCTCTTATCTTCTTCTTCTTCTTCTTTTCTCCAGCTACAGACAGACTAACACAGCTACCCATCTTGATCTATTGAGCTACCAGAATTGTCCCCAGCTCGCCGTCCACCCAGTGGTTCAAAAGCTTCGGTGAGTAGATAAAATGGGTACCACTCCTTAGAGAGAGTGGGCACATTGAACCCCCCCCCCATGGCGTGGAGCGGTGTTAGCCGACGAACGGAAGTCCAGCTCACAAGATCAGAAAGCCCAGAGAGATCTCCTCGGCATAAAGAAAGCCTGTATTGGGCCGTTCTGGCCAGGCGGTGGCAGTGTGGCTCTACAACTCGGAGCCTGGAGAAAAGCTGATGCCATCAAACCAGGCCGAGGAAAATGCTGACCAAATCACATCTCTTCTTCAACTGAACGAAACCCTCGTTGGCTGCGAATGTGTGTGATTTAAGATGTATGTATGTTGTCCTCCCTTACCCCACAAATCATTGATCTGCTCACTTCCTCAGATACCTGGTTTTCCATTCTGTACAGCTAATTATGGTGCCTTCCACAGAAATATGAATGATGATGATGATGATGATGATCATCATCATCATCATTATTATTATTATTTCTGTGGAAGGCACCATAATTAGCTGTACAGAATGGAAAACCAGGTATCTGAGGAAGTGAGCAGTGACTCATGAAAGCTCATACCTTGCCACAATTTTTATTAGTCTTTTAGGTGCTATTGGACTCTTGATCTTTTTGGTGCTGACCTTCTATGAAATATGTTGTCGAAGGCTTTCACGGCCAGAGTTCATTAGCTGTTGTAGATTTTCCGGGCTGTAGGGCTGTGGTCTTGGCATTGTAAAACCTGACGTTTCACCAGCAGCTGTGACTGGCATCCCCAGAGGTATAACACAGAAAGATGGAGGACTCTCTGTGTCAAGGTGAGAAGAAAAACGGTAGGCAGGTAATCTATATCTACTCAGGAAGGTGGGGTAGGGCTGAGTCATTATCTTGTAGGAGTTCCGCAGGCTGTGAACATGCTAATGGAGGAGCTTTCCTGAGGAGGTTCTTTTGTATATGGATTGTTTCCAGAGGAGTTTTCCTGTTTCCTGAGGAGATTCTAATCTTATCTGTAGAGCCTTTTGTGTTTTTCAGGACAGGAAACCATGCCCTATTTATTTTTAAACTCTCTTTAAAATGGAACCGTCCTCATTTTCTTCCCTGGCATTGACAAACCTTTCCCAGTAATTATGCGCCTCTGAGCCCAAATTCCAAACAGCCATGATTCACAATTGTCTTTTAGCGTCTACCTAATTAAGAGATCGAGTGAGACGGAAAAAAGTTCTAATCAGCTCTTGGCTTTTCCTTTCCACCTTCTCCTTCTCCCTTCAAGTCTTTCACAAATAAAATAGGACCGTCTCTACATCTGTCACATTTCTTCCCAAGGTGGGTTTGCTCAGCATCTTCCACACAGTAGGCGAGTGACAGTTTATCAGCCCACATTTCAATCAATCGTTGAGTGACGGTGCTGCTGTAGGTGTCTGGGTTTTTCCCCCCCCCTTCAAAAAATGCTGATGGATGTAGTCTTAGAGGGAGACAATGAAAGACTGCCACTGGGTTCCGCAAAAATAGCAGGAGTGAAATTCAAAGGCTGTTTGAAATGCCTTGGAAGATAAAACGAGAGCAATGCAGCCCATCCAGAATCCATCGCAGTTCATTATTTCATATAGTCCCCTGGCATTCTGTTCGTGACAATCTTGCTCTCCGTTCAATTATTGATGCTAGGGGTCAGCCGCTTGAAGTCCCAGCGCCAAATCCAGCACTCTGAGAAGTTATATACAAATGCAAAGATTTTTGGCGTGCTGGATATGGTTCTGGGACATCTAGGGACTTGTGGGATTTCTAATAGCGAACCCCTAGCAGACCCCAGAGAGCTCAGAAGCTAAGCAGGGTCAACTACAGTTAGTATCTGGACAGGAGATCACCACGAAAGGCTGGGGTTGCTACGCAGAGGAACGCAGTGGCAAACCACCGCTGCTTATCTCTTGCAATGAAAACCGAGGGCCAGTTTGGTGTAGTGATTAAGTGTGCAGACTCTAATCTGGGAGAACCAGGTTCGATTCCCCACGCCTCCACTTGCAGCTGCTGGATGACCTTGGACAAGCTACAGTTCTCTCAGAGCTGTTCTCTCAAGGACAGCTCTGGAAAGTGCTCTCTTAGCCCCACTCACCTCACAGGGTGTCTGTTGTGGGGAGGGGAAGGGGAAAGGGGTTTGTAAGCCGCTCTGAGACTCCGAGTGAAGAGCGGGATATAAACCCAATCTCTTCTTCCTCTTCACATGAGGGGTCAGGCCGCAACTCTCTGATGGAGGGAGCTTTGGCTCTTGAAAGTTTATCCTCCCGAAATCTTGCTGGTCTCTACGGTGCTACAGGACTCCAATATACCCACAACTAAATTGCTCAGAGCCCTCACGGTGTGACAGGAGGCAGGGGTCATTTCATAGAAAAAGAGGTGCAGGAGCTCATTTGCATAACTCATTTGCATATGCCACACCCCCTGACAAAGGGCAGGGCATGCAAGCATGCCTGGGTTCCCTGCTTGATCTTCTCCAGGTGCCCCAGATGAGGAAGGGAAAGAAAGGCATTTAAACCCCCCCCTTCCCTGAGTTTCTCCGCAAAATCTGAGAGGCTCTGGGGAAAAAAGAGGCATGTCTGCCCTCCCGCCCTGCCCTTCCCCAGCCAACCTGATGCCTGGGCCTGTTACTCCCGGAACGCCACTCCGGGTTGTTCCCCCTCGAAATGACCCCGGCATGATGTAGGTAGGGTTGCCAATGTCCAGGTGGTAGCTGGAG
>NW_015161596.1:38044-40780 GCF_001447785.1 Gekko japonicus | reverse complement strand
GGACAGCCATTTCTCTCCCTTGCCTCGCTCCTCGCCAGTGTTTCAGACTAGAGTCAGCGTGGCTTGGTGATTAGAAGGTCAGAGACTAGATCTAGAAGAACCGGGTCGAATCCCTGCTTGTGCCATGGAAGCCGTCTGGGTGACCTTGGGCCCATCACACCTTCTCAGCCTCACCTACCTCACAGAGTTGTTGTTGCAAGGGTAAAATGGAGGAGAGGAGAATAATGTCAGCCAGCTCCGGTCTCCACAGGGGAGAAAAGTGGGGCATTAAGGAAATCAATCAATTAATCTGTTAGTATGATGGTCCAGGTCCGGGCTGATATCTCTGGCTGTTGTGCTAGGGGACTGCAAGAAAATGCTCTTGGAAGACATTTCTTTAGTACTGAAATCAGGTACCCTCACCTGGATGTCCAAAGTTAGCCTGATCTCATCAGATCTTGGAAGCTAAGCATGGTCAGCCCTAGCAAGTCCAGGGTCACTACGCAGAGAAGAGAGAGAAGAGAAGATATTGGATTTATACCCCGCCCTTCACTACCCGAAGGAGTCTCAGAGTGGCTTACAGTCTCCTTTCCATTCCCGTCCCCACAACAGACACCCTGTGAGGTAGGTGGGGCTGAGAGAGCTCTGACAGAAACGGCTGTTTTTCAAGAACAGCTCTGAGAGAACTTGTGACTGACCCAAGGTCACCCAGCTGGCTGCAATGTGGAGGAGTGGGGAACCAAACCCAGTTCTCCCAGATCCGAGTCCGCGCACTTAAGCACTACACCAAACAGGCAGACAATCAGGAGTCGTGACGTTTGTTCTACCCATTAACACCTGAAGCTGCCTTATACTGAATCAGACTATTGGACCATAAAGGTATGTCTTCTCCAGTGCTCCCTCTAAGCTGTGGAGTCTGGTGAGCAAAAATCCTGCTTTGTGAGCTTCCGGCATGAAAGTTGTGAGCGAGCGATTTGGCTACTGCATCCATTCGTTTGCTCTGGAAGCCATCCCTTCCTGAGCTGAGACAAAAAGGTGTGAGCCGGAGGCTAAAAAACTGTGAGCTAGCTCACACTAGCTCAGCTTAGAGGGAACACTAAGAACATACGAGACGCCAATGTTGGATCAGGCCAAAGGCCCATCCAGTACAACACTCTGTATCACACAGTGGCCAGAAATACCAGGTGCCATCAGGAGGTCCACCAGTGGGGCCAGGACATTAGAAGCCCTCCCACTGTTGACCCCCCCACCCCAAGCACCAAGATAACAGAGCATCACTTGCCCCGGAGTCCCTATCTAGACCTTGTGGCTAATAGCCACTGATGGACCTCTGCTCCATATGCTTATCTAATCCCCTCTTGAAGCCGTCCATGCTTGTAGCCGCTGCCACTTCCTGTGGCAGTCTATTTCTCTACTCAGACTGGCAGCAGTTCTTCAGGGTATCAGGCGGAGGCCTTCCACTACTACTACCTGCTTGCCCGGACCTGGATAGCCCAGGCTAGCCTGAACTCGTCAGATCTTGGAAGCTACGCAGGGTCGGCCCTGGCTAGTGTTTGGATGGGAGACCTCCAAGGAATACCAGGGCCGTGTCGCGAAGGCAGGCAATGGCCAACCACCTCTGAATGTTCTCTTGCCTTGAAAACCCTACGGGGTCGCCATAGGTCAACTGCAACGATAGCACTTCCCACCGCCAAAAGGCATGTGTCGGTAGACGGCAGAGAAGTAAGTATTCTGATGTGTCGGCGATTGGGCCACATTCTCAGAGCCCCTCGTATGTCTTGAATCCAGGAGAAGCTACAAGAATTGCTCGAATGGCAATCCCCTATCCAAGGAGCGGGTTCTCCGCCAACAGGGTTCAGCGGTCCCTACCCCGGGCAGCCTTTTGCATAAACGGCATTTTAATCTATACCCATTCAGAAAGAAAATTGCACCAGGTCCGAGTTCCAACAATGCAGCAGCAGCCGCCTATTTTACTCGGGCTTTTGCCGAGCCAATTCAAACTGCTGCAGGTTTCGTAACCGGCAACATCTTGTAGCAATGAGTTCGGTGGAAGGAAACAGGTTAAAACGAGTTCAGCTTGATGTGGTTTTTCATTTGTTTTCCTTCAAAAAGTACACGAGAATGAAATTTTAAAAAGAAAGACCGCTGAGGGTGCAGTGTTGTAATACCCTTTTGCTTTCTGACTGCTCATGTAGGATTGGGGGGGGGGACACACTGAAAGTGCCAGGTACAGCCAAATTCTGAATCATTGCTTATAATCCGAACTCATTGCCAAATACTTGGAATGCAACAAATTTCATAGGCATGTGTAACCCTCGCAGGAGCGCCAGGACGAATGTAATTCTATGGCTGAGGTCAGACTGGCAATTTGAAGCGCGAGGGAGTCGTGGTAAAAAAGACCCGGAACAACATGTTCTGGGTATTCCCGGTCACACTGCACTGACTGATGCGGGAGGAGGCGCAAGGGAGCGTTCGCACTGTTGGCCCACCCCTGGTGGAGGCACGGCTGTGAGGCATGGATTTCTTTTTGGTAACCCGGAGATGTGCGCTTATGCAGAGGTGTCGGACTCATTTGTTATGAGGGCCGGATCTAGGGCTGCCAAGCCGCGGTGGGGGATCCGCACGTCTTCACAGGATCCCTGCCGCGGGGGACAGCGATACGCGTTGCACCGCCGTCGCCAGGATGTGACGCTATGCGTCACTCTGGCAACGGGGCTGTTTGGAGTCCTGTTGCCAGAGCGACGCGTAGCGTCACTT
>NW_015161596.1:33990-37885 GCF_001447785.1 Gekko japonicus | reverse complement strand
GCGTCACATCCTGGCGACGGCGGTGCAACGCGTATCGCTGTCCCCCGCGGCAGGGATCCCATGAAGACATGCGGATCCCCCACCGCGGCTTGGCAGCCCTAGATCCGGCCCTCATAACAAATGAGTCCGACACCTCTGTTCTAAGGCGTCATACAATGGCCAACCATGACAATTGCATTTCCCGTCTCCATTTTCTGATTCTGACTTAGGTGTGCATGTTGTATTTTAATATTTTCCCAACTCTGCAAGGTTTCAAACTCCATGGAAATTAAAAAAGGCCTCAACATGTAAAAGCTACGATCAATGATCAACAGTTAATTCAGGTGGGAAGCCATGTTGGTTTGAAGCAGCAGAACTAAAAGTTTGAAGAAGAAGAAGAAGAAGAAGAAGAGAAGAGATTGGATTTATACCCCGCCCTTCACTCAGAGTCTCAGAGCAGCTTACAGTCTCCTCTCCTTTCCCCTCCCCACAGTAGACACCTTGCGAGGTTAGTGGGGATGAGAGAGTTTTTCCGAGGACTGAGCCAGTTTGGTGTAGTGGTTGAGTGCGTGGACTCTAATCTGGGAGAGCCAGGTTTGATTCCCCGCTCCTCCACTTGCACTTGCTGGATGACCTTGGGCAAGCCGTAGTTCTGACAAGAGCTGTTCTTGAAAAAGAGCAGTTTCTGTCAAGAGCTCTCTCAGCCCCAACTACCTCACAGGGTGTCTGTTGTGGGGAGGGGAAGGGAAAGGAGTTTGTAAGCCACTCTGAGACACCTTTGGGTAGGGAAGGGCGGGGTATAAACCCAATCTCCTCCTCCTCCTCCTCCTCCTCCTCTTCTTCTTCTTTTTCTTCTTCTCTTCTTTCATAAGCCCCGTATCTCTTAAAATGCTTTCCTGTGGGTCAAATCCATTCGTATTGCCTGCTCTCACAGGCAGCAACGGGGACCTGTTCTCTCTTGTGTTTGCTTGTTGCCACGCCTGATTTCAGAAAACTAGACTGAGGTGGGTCCCCGGTGTTTTGGAGCGTGTGACAGGCCGTCCACGTTGCTTTCCGTAAGCCACGCGGCTTAATGTGCAATCCTGTGCCGAATTCCTCCCGTGTAGGCCCACTGAAGTCAATGGACTTAGAACGGAGTGGATCTGCAAAGGATCGCTCTGTCACTCATCCTCACCGATTGTCTAGGCGAAACCACCCGGTAAAGCTCCTTCTGTGGACTCAGTCGGGCTTTTCATATGTTTTCATTGACCATATTGGCAGTAACCCTTGTTTTATCGTTTAAAGATTGGCCGCCATCCTAAACATATTTATTCAAGGCGTGGCCCCTTGATTTCAGTGATGCTTCTTCTCAGCCGCCCTGATCTTGTGGACAGGCTTCACTGGTAACGGCACAAAAAAAGTATTCTGCTCTGCCGGTGCGTGAGAGGCGGGCCTCCTCCGTCATCGGAACGGAGCATCGGATCACTGAGGCAAAGGTTACGTTTCGAAACAGGGTTCTGGGTGAAGCTTAAATGGGTAATACCAGAGCTGCGGTGCTTTTCAATTTGGAGGAGGCTTGTAGCTCATTAAAAATATATATATATTTTTTGCAGCATTCATTGAAAGAGAATTTTGGATTAAAACTTTGGTATTTGGCAACCTTGTGCTGAAAATTATTGAAGAAGAAGAAGAAGAGAAGAGATTGGATTTATACCCCGCCCTTCACTTGGAGTCTCAGAGCGGCTTACAAACTCCTTTCCCTTCCCACAACAGACACCCTGTGAGGTAGGTGGGGCTGAGAGAGCTCTTGACAGAAACAGCTCTTTTTCAAGGACAGCTGTGCCAGAGCTTGTGACTGACCCAAGGTCACATCAGCAGGTGCAAGTGGGGGAGTGGGGAATCAAACCCGGTTCTTCCAGATTAGAGTCCACACACTTAACCACTACACCAAACTGAGCTCCCTGAGGAAGATTCTGAAACAGAAGGATATCTGGACCTCTGTTGGAGGAAGACAGAGCACATGTTATAAAGAGAATTTAAGGAGTCCTCCCTTTTGAAATTTTTATTTACAGAGGAGGACTATTATTAATTATAAGGTTGTTCAATATCTTTTGAGATTCTATGGAGATGATATTTGATATTCCTATACTATGAACTGTGAATGATTAATTATGAAAGAAGAAATCATTGTAATGATATTTTTCAAAAAATATAAAATTATTCATGATACGTTATAATCATCTGTGCACGGTATTTGTTGTATGTTGGTTTTCCTACTTGCCGCGGGTCCTTGTTTGGTTTTTTGAATCCCTATGAGGCAAGGCTGAAGAGTCCGGGACTTTTCAGTCTGGAAAAGAGATGACTGAGAGGGAAAACGACAGAGGTTTATAAAATCATGCATGGGGTGGAGAGAGTGGACAAAGAGAACTTTCCCTCCCTCTCCCAAAATACTAGACCTCGAGGGCAGCCAATGACGCTGATGGGCAGGAGGTTCAGGACGGACAAAAGGGGATTCGACTTTACAAAGAGAGTGACTAAAAGGCGGAACTGGCTGCCAGAGGATACAGTGGTGGCCGCAGAAATAAACAGCTTGAAAATGGGATTAGATAAATTCATGGAGGGTTACGTCTACCCCCTAGCCATGGTGACTGAGAGGAACCATCACATTCAGAGGCAACCTCATAGCCAGGAGGCAACCTTAGGGGAAGGCCTCAGCCTCTGTGCCCTGTTGTTGGCCCTCCAGAGGAACTAATTGGCCACTGTGGGAGACAGGATGCTGGACTAGGTGGACCATTGGTCTGATCCAGCAGGGCTCCTCTGATGTTCTTATGAAGGCCTCGGCCTCTATGCCCTGTTGTTGGCCCTCCAGAGGAACTGGTTGGCCACAGTGTGAGAGAGGATGCTGGACAAGGTGGACTATTGGTCTGATCTAGCAGGGTTCTTCTGATGTTCCTATGAAGGCCTTGGCCTCCCTGCCCTGTTGTTGCCCCTCCAGAGGAATTGGTTGGCCACAGTGTGAGACCGGACGCTGGACTAGGTGGACTATTGGTCTGATCTAGCAGGGTTCTTCTGATGTTCCTATGAAGGCCTCGGCCTCTCTGCCCTGTTGTTGGCCCTCCAGAGGAACTGGTGTGAGACAGGAAGCTGGACTGGATGGACTATTGGTCCGATCCAGCAGGGCTCTTCTTATGTTCTAATTTTCCCCCCCTCAAATGCCTGCTTCAGAAAAGCAAATGCTTTCAGAGGAATAATTATTATTATCCACACTAAACCCCAAATGTATATTTTCTCGGCTTTTTATTTACAACATGAAGTGCTTTCCCCAGTAAATCAACAAATATGAGTATTCATGTCACCAAGTGCTGATGATTAAAAATAATTACTTTAATGGTAGCTGGCCGGTTGCCAGGCGTGATTAGGGGCTGCGTTTCAAGCATGATCGTGGATAATTTACATCTCCTTTCAACCAATTCCAAACTACTCTTAATGGATTCTATTTTAAGTTTTTTTTAATAAATTAATAGAAATTTAGTGTTCAGTCCCCTGTATTATAGCCGCAATTTGCTCTCACTTCCACAGAAGTGTCTATAAAAAAAGGAAGTGACACCACCAAATCACGACCGATCAACTCATCCTCTCCTAGCCCCTCCTGGAAGCCGACGATGTCCTTGTGGTTGACCTTAGAAGTATTAAAGAGGCCGACTGAGAAGAAAAGCTGTCTTAACCGGGCTCTGGTGACCACCTAAGCGATAAAAAGTAGCCTGATTGTTTGAGAGTGGTCTGCTGGATTCCACTGAGGTAGACCAATAGAATCATAGAATCAGAGAGGAAGAGGAAGAGGAAGAGGAAGAGGAAGAGGAAGAAGAAGAAGAAGAAGAAGAAGAAGAAGAAGAAGAAGAAGAAGAAGAAGAAGAAGAAGAAGAAGAAGAAGAAGAAG
>NW_015161596.1:30033-33876 GCF_001447785.1 Gekko japonicus | reverse complement strand
CCTGGCCAGAACTACGGCTTGCCCAAGGTCATCCAGCCAGGTGCAAGTGGAGGAGTGGGGAATCAAACCCGGTTCTCCCAGATGACAGTCCGCGCACTTAACCACGACACCAAACTGGAGAAGAGGAGACTGGATTTATACCCCCCCCTTCAGTACCCAAAGGAGTCACAGGCTGCAATCACATGTGCCAGTAGATCCGACATAGGCACGAATGCCTGCTGGGTCTAACGGGTGTTATTAGACAGCAACAGCTGGGAAGTGTCCTGCAGTCATCAGCAACCCGTGCTGCTCTGCTACGGAAGCAGAGTAAAAAGACACTGGGGAAACTCCGGTAGTAAACGGGGTCCGACGGGCCACGGACAGACTTTTCCCTGTCTGATCACGCAAGCAGGCATGCATGCCATCAGGATCCTCTGATCAGGCCATCCCGGCTCGGTGCCGTTGTTTCTCCCACCCCCCTTCGCAATATGAGCATCATCGCATACTCCATAGGGGGCCCTCAGTGTGGAGGTGCGATTCCTCGTTTATGGACAAGGGAAATAAACAGCAACACCCCTCCGACTCACCCGCAGTTGTGTCTGATCACACAGTGACAGGCTGCACCCGCAGCTACAAAAGGAGGTGTGATCTCGCAACTGCATGTCAGATTCCTCCGGAGGGAATAGCCTCGCTTCCTCTCCGCTTCAACAGGCACATGTGACCGCAACCTCAAAGTGGCTCACAATCTCCTTTCCCTTCCTTTCCCCATAGCAGACACCCTGTGAGGTAGCTGGGGCTGAGAGAACTCTGAGAGAACTGCTCTTGAGAGAACAGCTCTGAAAGAACTTGTGACTGACCCAGAGTCACACCAGCAGCTGCGTGTGGAGGAGTGGGGAATCAAACCCAGTTCTCCCAGACTTGGAAGGGACCTCTGGAGTCATCTAGTTCAACCCCCTGCACAATGCAGGAAACTCACAGATACCTCCCCCACACAAACACCCATTGACCCTTGCTCCATGCCCAGAAGATGGCAAAAAACCTCCAGGATCCCTGGCCAAAATGGCCTGGAGAAAATTGCTTCCAGGCCCCAATAGGACCAGATGTCTCTTTTCTCAACATCTGTAGGCCAGTGTAATTTCATCCATAAATCTAGCCCATTTGCCAAACAAATTCTATCTCCTGAAAGACACCTCTCTCTGTGTCATATCTGTCATATCTGTCAGTCAGGCTCAGTCTGGACACCACATGAACTGTGGTTTCGTTAAACAAACCATGGTTAGTATGATTGTCTATATATGGGTACATGAAATGATTAAAATGTGGGATTTGCTGCCCCAGGATGTAGTGATGGCCACAGCAGAGATGGCTTTAAAGGGGGATTAGACAGATTCGTGAATGATAATGAGGGGAACCTCCACGCTCAGATGCAAGGAAGCCGCTGGATCCCAGTGCCAGCAGGCACCATCAGGGGAAGGCCTCGGCCTCTCTTGCCTTGTTGTTGGCCCTCCAGAGGAACTGGTTGGCCACTGTGGGAGACAGGATGCTGGACTAGGTGGACGATTGGTCTGATCCAGCAAGGTTCTTTTTATGTCCTTATAAACCTCTGAATCCCAGTGCCAGAAGCCACAGTATGGGAAGGCCTTGGCCTCTCTGCCCTGTTGTTGGCCCTCCAGAGGAACTGGTTGGCCACTGTGGGAGA
The DNA here is from genome assembly GCF_001447785.1 of Gekko japonicus. Classification (NCBI taxonomy): domain Eukaryota; kingdom Metazoa; phylum Chordata; class Lepidosauria; order Squamata; family Gekkonidae; genus Gekko; species Gekko japonicus. Next base: position 32,198 of record NW_015161596.1, on the reverse strand, counting down.
CAGGATGCTGGACTAGGTGGACGATTGGTCTGATCCAGCAGGGCCCTTCTGAAGTTTTTAACATTAGGGGAAGACCTCAGCCTCTCTGCCCTGCTGTTGGCCCTCCAGAGGAACTGGTTGTCCATTCTGTGAGACAAGACTCTAGACTAGATGGACCACTGGTCTTCTCTAGCAGAGCTCTTCTGACGTTTTTAGCATTACGGGAAGACCTCGGCCTCTCTGCCCTGTTGTTGGCCCTCCAGAGGAACTGGTTGTCTATTGTGTGAGACAGGACGCTGGACTAGATGGACCACTGGTCTGATCCAGCAGGGCTCTTCTGATGTTCTTAGGAAGGCCTCGGCCTCTCTGCCCTGTTGTTGGCCCTCCAGAGGAACTGGTTGTCTATTGTGTGAGACAGGACGCTGGACTAGATGGACCACTGGTCTGATCCAGCAGGGCTCTTCTTAGCATTACGGGAAGACCTCGGCCTCTCTGCCCTGTTGTTGGCCCTCCAGAGGAACTGGTTGTCTATTGTGTGAGACAGGACGCTGGACTAGATGGACCACTGGTCTGACCCAGCAGGGTCCTTCTGACATTCATATGTTTTCTGAATATTCTAAGGACATAGTTTCTCACTGTGAGGTCTATGCAAGCTGACAGGGTATCATGGCTGGAATCTGAAAAGTTCTCTTTCTCTCTGTCAGTCTGTGTCTGCCTTTCTCTCCGCTTCCCCTACCAAAATAGCAAAGCCCTGGCAGCTTCCTTGAACTGACCCTTCAACTTCCCTCAGTCCTGACCTCAAGAAGACACTGCTGGAGGTGAAAGGGGACTTCAGCTTCCATGTCCAATTAACGTTTGGCTTCAGCCGGTTGTTCCAAAAATGGAGGGGGGGGGAAACACCAATTAGTGCCTATTGTAATCATGTTTTGTGCGATATTTTATACACCCAGTTTGTCATCAGCCTGACATCAGAAGGTCGATTTTGCAAAGCGCTTGCAGCAAAAGCCATCTACAGGTTGCCTCTCTAAGGTTCCCAGCCCCCCCCCCGGCCACCGGCGGGGGAATTTGAACCAGTGACCGAGAACTGAAATCTCCTTTGGGTCCCCCAAGGACCTGGATCCCATATCTACATGTTTCTTAATAAGCCAACGGTGAGAATTTCTTTTCAAATATTTTGTAGATCCAACTCAAAAGAAATTGTTGCATCATGTTGTCCGGGGTGGGAAAAGAACAAAAAAGAAGGGGGGGGGAAACCGAACATAAATGTTGGTAAAGCATCAAACAAAAAGCTTTATAGGTACTTCCTTTTGCCCCCTTTTTAACTATTTAATGCAGTGTGATGTTTGATAATTTAAACCATTCAAACGTCCACCCCCAAAAAAATCCGTACCCAAAAGAAACTCTAATAACCTGGCCCCCTTCCATGAATACATGAAGCCATAAACTTACAGTTTCACAATCACATAAAAAGACTGTGCAGGTCTCAGTTATTGACATAACGTCACTCTCTATGTTGACCATTTACGTTTTCTCTAATAATGTCTTGTTAAGGCTGGGGAGTGACCTTTTTGTGGAACAAAAAAAATAAATACATGTTGGTAAACTCCAAGTCTGGAAAAGTAAAAACGAATTGTTTCAAGATTCAGTTGGGGCTGCTTCTTCTCCAAGAGTGTGGTGAACGCAAGAACTAGAGATGACATTGCCATATCCAAAATATCAAAAAAAGAAAATTCTTCCGGCATTATCCTTAAAGAGTTTTAAGAGAAAAGAAGAAGAGAAGAGAGAAGATTGGATTTATAACCCGCCCTTCACTACCTGAGAGAGTATCAGAGTGGCTTACAGTCTCCTTTCCCTTCCCCTCCCCACAACAGACACCCTGTGACCAGTGTTCCCTCTAAGCAGTGTTCCCTCTAAGCTGAGTTGGTGTGAGCTTGTTGTTGTTGTTGTTCAGCCGTACAGTCGAGTCCGACTCTTCGCGACCCCATGGACCAGATCACGCCAGGCCCTCCTGTCTTCCGCCGTCCTCTGAAGTTGGCTCAATTTCATGTTCGTTGCATCTGTGACACTGTCTAACCATCTCATCCTTTGCCGTCCCCATCTTCTTTGACCTTCAATCTTTCCCAGCATCAGGGTCTTCTCCAGTGAGTGCTCCCTTCTCATTTGGTGGCCAAAGTATTTGAGCTTCA
>NW_015161596.1:24399-29870 GCF_001447785.1 Gekko japonicus | reverse complement strand
ACTTTTTATTATACTGCCAAGGTTTGCCATCGCTTTCCTCCCAAGGAGCAGGCGTCTTTTAATTTCATGGCTGTGAGCTAGCTCACAGTTTTTTAGCTTCCAGCTCACACATTCTTGTCTTAGCTCAGTAAAGGATGGCTCCAGAGCAAACTAATTTTATGCAGTAGCCAAATTGCTCGCTCACAACTTTAATGCCAGGAGCTCACAAAGTAGAATTTTTGCTCACAAGACTCCACAGCTTATAGGGAACACTGCTTGTGATGTAGGTGGGGTCTGAGAGAGCTCTTTCGAGAACTGCTCATGAGAGAACAGCTCCAAGAGAACTTGTGACTGACCCAAGGTCACGCCAGCAGCTGCATGTGGAGAAGTGGGGAATCAAACCTGGTTTTCCCAGGTTAGAGTCCACACTCCTAACCACTACACCAAACTGGCTAGAGCTCAGTAGCACCTTAACAACTAACTAAATATGTGGCAGGGTATGAGCTTTCCTGAGTTTTAGGAGAGCAGTTAAACTTTTCTTTGGGGGGGGGGCGTATATATTTGGCATACAAATTTTTGAACTGCTGAGCATCAAAATGCAGTCAAGATATGTGTGTGTGTGTGTGTGTGTATTTTCCCCTCCTGTTTTACATAGGCCCCGGTCACACGGGAGGTTTTGCCCCGCAAGAGGGACGGATCGGGGGCGCAGCAAACGGGCGCGATCACACCGCAACATCTGGGAAGCGGCACGCACCCGTCCCCGATCCGTTCCTTCAGCCCAAAAACGCGCATAAAAAAAACCCTTGGAAAGAGTACTACCAACCCGAAATGCCACAGCAAGCGCAGCCAAGGGATCGCTGGAGCGCCCATCTTCAGGAGCATTCGAGGCTCCCGGCCGAACTGCACATGCGCACACATGCGCAGCCGGCTGCCTCGCTCTACCTTCCGTGGCTTCCCCCCCGGCATCTGATCGTGCCGGGGAGCAACTGCGCGGCGGCTCAGGGGATCTGTCTGATCCTGCCACTGTGCATCTCTTTTAGTGCGGCTCTAAAAAGCTGCACTTTGGCCATGCCAATTCCCCCCGTGTGACCAGGGCCGTAGTTAATTTTTCATTGTTACGTTGATCATTGCTTTTACGTGTTGTGGCCTTTTTAATCTCCAGGTGGAGACGTGGTAACCCCAATACTGCCTCAGATCAACAGGAGTGCACTGAGGCTGATGAGCCACATGTTGTCCCTTTCAGAAGAAAATAGTTAGGATTGCCAACTCAGGGTTGGGGAACTAAGAACATAAGAGATGCCAATGTTGGATCAGGCCAAAGGCCCATCTAGTCCAACACTCTGTGTCACACAGTGGCCAGAAATAGCAGGTGCCATCAGGAGGTCCTTCCCTACCTGCTCTATCCCATGCATAATTTTATAAACCTCAATCATGTCACCCCTCAGATTTGGGAGTGGAGCCTAGGGAACAGGTCCTAAAGATGTGGGAGTGGAGCCTAGGAAACAGGGCTGCCAGGTCCGAGGGACGGGGGGTTGCCCATTCTAGAGGCCCCCAACCCACTGGCCCAGATCCGGCCGCCAGGGGGAACCCCACCCCCAAAGTGCCAGAATCGGGCCGGCATGCCCAGGGCGATGACGTCACCCGGAGCTCACATTAACTCAGCTTAGAGGGAACACTGCCTTCCTCACAGGGTGTCTGTTGTGGGGAGGGGAGGGGAAGGGAAAGGAGTTGCTAAACTGCTCTGAGATTCCGAGTGAAGGGCAGGGTGTAAATTCAATCTCTTCCTCCTCTTCCTCCTCCTTCTCCTCCTCCTTCAAAATCCAGTTGGAAAGTGCATTGAAAGTGGATTGCAATTGGATTATTTGGGGTGTGTGATCACGGCCTAATTCTCCACCATCTGACTGTTCTGTCCTAAGCACAGTTACATCTTCCCAAGCCCAGTAACTTCCATCTGCGTAGGACGGCACCATGCACTCTTAGATGGGCAAGTATCCAGTGTACCAGAAGAAGACCTCCATCGGCGGAGCTGAAACATATTTCTTCGACCCTGTAATAAGTTCTCACCACCAGCCCTCTGCGTTCAATATGAATGATCACATGAGCCTATTTATTTTCTCTCCCCCCCCCGCAAGAGACTATTAATTCAATCTTTTATTTTTCATACCCTGTGTTCCTAGTAGGAGGGCTGAATCATAGTTCAGAAAAAGAAAGCTTAATTAAAACCATTGTTCCTGTGTGTTTCCCTCCTGAGAGACAAACGAACGACTGCGGCTTGTCTGAAGGTTTCGTGGGGAATATTGACAACAGCCTGACAAGGGCTTGCGTCTCAATTATGCTGGAGCAAAGGAGCGCGATCATAAGAACGTAAGAACATAAGAAGAGCCCGCTGGATCAGACCAATAGTTCATCTCGTCCAGCATCCTGTCTCACACAGAGGCCAACCAGTTCCTCTGGAGGGCCAAACAACAGGGCAGAGAGGCCAAGGCCTTCCCCTGACGTTGCCTCCTGGCTCTGGGATTTAGAGGTTTATAAGAACATAAGAAGAGCCCTGCTGGATCAGACCAGGGGTCCATGTAGTCCAGCATCCTGTCTCACACAGTGGCCAACCAGTTCCTCTGGATGGCCAACAACAGGGTAGAGAGGCCAAGGCCTTCCCCTGATGTTGCCTCCTGGCTCTGGGATTTAGAGGTTTGTAAGAACGTAGGAAGAGCCCTGATGGGTCAGCCCAGTGGTCCATCTAGTCCAGCATCCTGTCTCACACAGTGGCCAACCGGTTCCTCTGGATGGCCAACAACAGGGCAGAGAGGCCAAGGACTTCCCCTGATGTTGCCTCCTGGCTCTGGGATTTAGAGATTTGTAAGAACATAGGAAGAGCCCTGACGGGTCAGCCCAGTGCTCCATCTAGTTCAGCATCCTGTCTCACACAGTGGCCAAACGGTTCCGCTGGATGGCCAACGGAAGGGCAGAGAGGCCAAAGGAAATACATGGAGATCTTGGAAGTGGACCCTGAGGAGGGCGTGGTTTGGGAAGGGGAGGGTCTTCAGTAGGGTGCAATGCCATAGAGTCCGCCGTCCAAGGTGGCCATTTTCTCCAGGGGAACTGATCTCTGTCACCTGGAGATCCGTTGTAATCAGTGTTCCCTCTCAGCTGTGAGCATGAGTGGCCGTTCATGAACACAGGAAGCCCCGCTCAACAGCAATCTGGAGCCGACCGCCCATTGCCTATTTTAAGATTACAACCATTATATTCTGCTCCAGATGTGAACTGCTCCACTCAGTAAGGGGGGGGGAATTAGAGGGAACATTGGTTGTATTCCCAGGAGATATCCAGCCACCTCATGGATGTTGGCAATCCTACACAGCCAATCCAGCCCTGACCATGGGACCGACCCACGAGACATGGACATCCATTCCAGAGTTCGTTTGCCGACCGTAAGCCGAATATTCGGGAGCCCTCCTTTCATTCTCCATCTATTTTTAACTGAAGCCGTTGAGGTCAGATGAAAAGCAAACGAAAAGGCTTCCCGGGGGTGGGGGGGGCGCCTTTCTTTGCTCACAACTTTTGAGGACTCGGTGCTGTCGAATACCAGCTGCACTCGCTCTCAGTCGTCGAGAACGGGCAACCCAGTTCACGAGCTAACCCGACACAACCACAAGCTTGGCAAAGGGCGACGGCGGCCAGATGCCTTTCCAGTTCCTCTGCTTTCTACGGGTTTCAAGCACTCGGGGTCTTCCTCCCCCTCCCCGGCTTTCTTTTATTTCTTTTTTTTTTCATCCCTGTCACTGCTGTTGTTGTTGGAAATACTTTCAAAGTAGAACACAATGTTTTGGGTCGCCCAGCCAAAACTGAGCTGTCCTTTTACAACCTTGCCAAACTTCCTGTTCTCAGCAAAAACAATTTATTATCATGCTGGGTTCTTTAGGATTGAAAGGGTTTTCAGGCGAGCACACACACAAACAGAAAAATGGGGGGGGACACTCTCCTCCGACTGGGCTTTTCTCGTGTCCTTTCATAGAATAAGCCTCCTTGCTTCCTCTCAATTCTTCTCTCTCCGTACGCCGGCGCGGAAATGTATTTAACCTTTGGAATGGTGAGCAAGGTGCACGGTGCAATTTAATTGTTTAGAAATTTGGCCAACTGGACTTAAAAGAACAGGCCGTTATTTTTCATGCACTCGAGAAATTGTGGTGTGTCTCTGGTGGATTCTGCATTGGCTTTTCCCGCCGTTGTTTGACAAAAGCCAAGTTGGAACAGAAACCCCCCTCTGTGTTGGCATGACACTTTCACTTCCTTTGATCATCAGATTTATGATAGCCTCCACACTCCGTGCCTCTTTCACTTCCTTTGATCCTTTGATCACCAGATTTTATGGTCGCCTCCTCACTCCATGCTGCTTTCGCTTCCTTTGATCATCAGATTTTATGGTCACCTCCTCACTCCATGCTGCTTTCGCTTCCTTTGATCATTGGATTTTATGGTAGCCTCCACACTCCATACCGCTTTCACTTCCTTTGAGCATCAGATTTTATGGTAGTTTCCACACTACATGCTGCTTTTGCTTCCTTTGATCATCGGATTTTATGGTAGCTTCCACACTCCATGCCACTTTTGCTTCCTTTGATCATTGGATTTTATGGTCGCCTCCTCACTCCATGCCGCTTTCGCTTCCTTCGATCATTGGATTTTATGCTACCTTCTACCTAGATTAATGGCCTCTTTATGGGTGCTCAGGGGTGACTTTGCAGGCAGTACGGCATTGGCCCAGGGTAGTGGAAGGTGGTTTTGAGCTGTACTTTCCCCCTCCCAGTCGAAAAAGGGTGGAGCAAATGCCAGATGCAGAGTCGCCCTCTCTCTCAGGTGGTCGGGCAGTCCCAGGACCTGTGCCTGGCTTCAGACTTATTTCAAAGGAGCTACTCTTTCAGACTTGGACAGTCAGCTCTGATAGAGGGTTGCTTAATCACCCACGGGTAGAGGAAACAAATACAGCCATGCTTCTTGCCGTGTCTGGTATAAACAGAATTCATAGAAAGTCGTGGGAGGAAAACCACCATTTCAGACCTGGTCTTCCCATCTCCGTAGCTTAAATTTATTTTATTTACGTAATTTATACCCCACCATTCTCACAGGGAGGGGTCATTTCGTAGAACAAGAGGTACAGGAGCTCATTAGCATAACTCATTAGCATAACTTATTTGCATATGCCACACCCCCTGACATCACCAGAAGTTTGTCCGAAGGCAACACCCACCGCTCAGGCTCCACTGGACTGTTTTGGATTGCTGGCTATTGGGGGGGGGGGCGTGCAGATCTGTCCTCGCAGAGGAGGGAGAGCTTGTACCTGAATAAACCTTGGTCTTAAAGGTGCCACTGGACTGTTTTGGATTGCTAGCTATTGAGGGGGGGGACGTGCAGATCTGCCCTCACAAAAGTTTGTACCTGAATAAAACTTGGTCTTAAATGTGCCACTGGACTGTTTTGGATTGCTAGCTATT
>NW_015161596.1:14567-23308 GCF_001447785.1 Gekko japonicus | reverse complement strand
CACATAGGGCACCATTGTTGCCAATCTCCAGGTGAGGGCTACAGATTACTCACAATTACAACTGCTCTTCAGGTAGCAGAGATCAGTTCCTCTGGAGAAAACAGTGGACTCTGTCATTATACCCTGCTGAGGTCACCACAGCAAATTGACACTGTTTGCCCAAAGCCAGAGCACTGCCCCAGAGCCTCTTTCTAGATCCCGTTGTATTGCTTTCACAACGGGCTTTACTGCTAGTATATTACATAATGAAATAGTTAACCATAAACTAATAATTGGTATTTGGCTTTGTATATAGCTTCCCAGTTGAAGGAGTCAATGTTAATCTTGTCCAAAATTGGATACCACTTATCTAAAGGATTATAAAATTCACATGCATTTTGAGTTGTAGAATTATAAATAGAAAACTTTTCTAAGAGGAAAAAGTCCCAAATTTTGTGGATCCATTCGGAGACTGTCGGAATGTGTGAATCTTTCCATTTTCTGGCGATGAGTACTTTCGCTGCTGTGATAAGTATATTGATCAGTTTTTGAGTTTCAGATGAATAAATATCGTTAGGCCAAAGATTAAGTAAAAGCAAGGTGGGGTCTTTAGGTAGTTCGTAATTTGTTAAATCTTTAATTTTGTTAAGGATTTGGGTCCAGAAAACTTGGATCTTACTGCAGCTCCACCAGCAGTGGAAATAGTTTGCTACTTGACCGCATCGTTTCCAACAGGATTTGGACGTTTGCGAATAAATGTGGGATAATCTGGCAGGGGTTAAGTGCCATCGGAGCATCACTTTAATTGAAGTTTCCTGAGCCAGTAGAGAGTTGGAGATCTGTTTTTGAGTATGCCAGATTTTTTCCCAGTTGTCGGTGCTAATGGTTTGTTGTAGGTCTTTATGCCATTGTGTTTGGTAATTGTGTAGGGGTGTGTGATTTGCTTCAAGTAATATTTGGTATAGTTTGGCTATTAAACCCTTTTTTTTACAGGGGGTGGTAAGTAGACGTTCAAAGTTCGTAAGAGGTCTCGATAGTGATTGTTTGAATTCGGTGTTATATATTAAGTTCTGTAGTTGCAGATATTCAAACCAATTAATGTGTATTTTATATTTGTTTTCCAGACCTCAGAGTTCACTTCTCCTGGAGAAGATGGCTGCTTCGGAGGGTGGACCCTGTGGCAATATTCCTTGGGATGCCTGGGGAGCCCCTGTAATGACAGCTAATCTTCAGACTACGGAGATCAGTTCCTTTGGAGGGAAATGAGTTCTTTGAAGGATGGACTCTACAGCATTGCATCCAACTGAAGTTCCTAAAGTCCCTCACACCACCAGTTTAGTATGAGAGCCAGGTTGGTGTCGTGGTTAGGAGTGCGGACTCTGATCTGGGAGAACCGGGTTTGATTCCCCACTCCTCCACTTGCACCTGGCTGGATGACCTTAGGGCAAGCCATAGTTCTGACAAGAGCTGTTCTCTCAAGGGCAGGCTTTGAAAGAGCTCTCTCAGCCCCACCTACCTTACAGGGTGTCTGCTGTGGGGAGGGGAAGGGAAAGGAGTTTGTATGCTGCTCTGAGACTCTGAGTGAAGGACGGGGTATAAATCCAATCTCCTCCTCCTCTTCTTCTTCTTCTTGTGGTTAAGTATTCAGTCTCTAATCTGGGAGAACCGGGTTTGATTGTCCACAGGTCCACTTGCACCTGACTGGATGGCCTTGGGCAAGGCATAGTTCTGATAAGAAGTTTCCTTGAAAAAGAGCTGTTTCTGTCAGAGCTCTCTCAGCCCCACCTTCCTCACAGGGTGTCTGTTGTGGGGAAGGGAAGGGAAAGGAGTTTGTAAACCGCTCTGAGACTCCCTTGGGTAGTGAAGGGCAGGGTATAAATCCAATCTCCTCCTCCTCCTTCTCCTCTTTGTTTTGGTGAAGAGATGCTCTGGGGAAGAAGCAAATATGTAAGTACTCAAGTGACTACATTAGTGGGTGCCATTATATCCTTGGGTGCTGCGTTGGGTCACTGGTTCAGACTGGGGCATATCAGACAGGAATCTAAACTCTCTCTCTCCCCCCAGCTTTAATTTGTATTCATTTAGAAGTTTGGATACATATCTAAACCTGCTTTTGGAGACAGGGGTAGGATGCGCATTTGAGCGAACAGAGGAGAGCCGTCTCGACGGAACGCCAACGCGTTTGTTATTTTCCTTTGAACCGAGCGCTTCGTCGCCAGCGCCATTGTGTCGCTGCATTGTGGTTCACAAAAGAACATTTTGGACCGTGTCTTTAGCAAAGTACATTTTCCAGGCTTAGAGGCAGCGGCAAAGATTTGGTTCGAGTTATCTATGCCTCCATGTGCTTCCCGAAATTATTATGCATTACTTGCAAGTGGCTAAGAAGCCGATGGATTCTTTCTTTTTTCCCCCATAGTGGACTTCAAAGGATTTGCAAATTCCTGGAAGATGATTTATTACTTGTGCAATTTGAGAGAGAGAGAGAGAGAGATCAATACCAGGAAAATCCAGGCGGTAAATGGTTTCAAACGTGCAATATTCACCTATGCTTGGATCCTCAACTGCCATTCAGCCAGTTCTGGAACATTAATGATTTGACTGCTGATGAGAAGATGAGATTGGATTTATACCCCGCCCTTCACTACCCAAAGGACTCTCAGAGCGGCTTACAAACTCCTTTCCCTCCCCCTCCCCACAACAGACAGACACCCTGGGAGGTGGGTGGGGCTGAGAGAGCTCTGACACAAACGGCTCTTTTTCAAGGACAGCTGTGCCAGAGCTTGTGACTGACCCAAGGTCACATCAGCAGGTGCAAGTGGAGGAGTGGGGAATCAAACCCGGTTCTCCCAGATTAGAGTCCGCGCACTTAACCACTACACCAAACTGGCTGCTGACAGTGTTACGAGTACAGGGGCCCCTAGCCTCTTGAGCATGCAGCGACCTTTGAAACTGTGGTGCGGGGTGGTGGGCATGGTAACAAAAATGTCTGTTGGAAGTGTCAAAAAACGTGGGTTCTTTCATATGTGGTGGACGTGTGACAGAGTTAAAAAATATTGGTCCTGGATTCATAAATTGTTACAAAAAATGCTAAAATGTACCATACCTTCTATATCAGAGTTGTTTTTATTGAACATTTTACCAGAGGATTGTAACAAACAAGTGACAGCTGCAAGAATATTATATGCCAAATACTGGAGGGGAAATGAGGTACCTTTGAAAGAAGAAATTATTAATAAAATGCTTGAAACTGCAGAGGTGGACAAACTAACTTTAATTTCGAAAGGACAAAAAGGAAGAAATTTTGAGATTACATGGTCAAGGTTTTACAAATGGATGGAAGAGGTCAACAAATAAACCATATGGACATACAACCGAAGCACAAGGAAATGTGAATTATAACTTTCTTTTTTAATTAGGAACAAAGATATAGTCCAAAATACAAGGTGGAAAAAATTAAAAATATATCTTGTTAACGTATGAGGTATTTTAACAGACAAAATAAGGTCATAAAAGGACCCCCACCTTTTTTTTGGATGTATGTTTGTTTGGTTTTTTTAAAAAAATTATATTACATAAAATTGGTTTTTTAAAAAATGGATGTCACGGGAGGTGGAGACAATCACAAAATGGCCGCTGCAGGAGGACCACAAAATGTCAGGGAGTGAGATTGTGTATAACTCTAAGAGTAACAATTTGACATCTCGAGCAGAAGGTCCGTTTAACAAGGCGCCTTTTAATCTGCACAGCCAATCAGAAGCCCCGCTGGGCCAACGCCTCCTCCTATCCCCTCCCACTTCCTAAATGCTCTTGGCTGGTTCCAAGAAATGTGTCAGAGGGTGCCCATGTTGGAGATCCCTGCCCTTACAGGAATACATGAAACTACCTTTTTTCTGAATCAGCCCATCAGTCCGTCAAGGTCAGTATTGTCTACCCAGACTGGCAGCGGCTCTCTAGGGTCTCAGGCTGAGGTCTTTCACATCACCTACTGCCTGGTCCTCTTTAACTGGAGATGCCGGGGATTGAACCTGGGACCTTCTGCATGCCAAGCAGAGGCTCTGCCACTGAGCCACAGCCCTCCCCATTGTGTGACCACCCATATATCCTCATCTTTGAAGGTCTCTATTGTTTTGAGACCTTCAAAGGTTACATGTAGGTTCCTCTTCTCTCATCAAGCAAGAGTAGGGTTGCTAGTTTGGTGTTGTGGTTAAGTGTGCAGACTCTAATCTGGGAGAACCGGGTTTGAATCCCCACTCCTCCACTTGCACCTGGCTGGATGACCTTGGGCAAGCCATAGCTCTGTCAGAGCTGTTCTTGAAAGCAGTTCTGGAAAGAGCCCCACCTACCTCCCAGGGTGTCTGTTGTCGGGAGGGGAAGGGAAAGGAGTTTGTCAGCCACTCTGAGACTCCCTTGGGTAGTGAAGGGCGGGGTATAAATCCAATCTCTTCTTCTCTTCTTAGGTTTTCCCCCCCAGGCCCGGGGGGGGGCGGAATGAGTGGAAGCTGGAGAAGGGGGCACAATAGAAGGAATTAATGCCTGATGTGGATGACACTGGGACCATATCTGATTTTTTTCACTCCATTTCATGCCAGCCTTTGGCACCCAGAACTGTATAAGGGTGGGGTATACAGCCAAACGCTATTGGTGATGGAAAGTCTGGAAGATAGTGAAGTTAGTCAGGCTTACTGCTCTGGTTAATAAGAAAGACAGGGACGCCTGGGAAGCAGATGGCATCCCACTATTATGTCATGCCAAAACCGGGTAGAGTGGGAGCCTTCCTAATCCCTTCAGGCAAGCCATTCCATACAATTGGGGACACATTGTTGATTTTGTCCATTTGCAGTACAGTACTTGCAGAAGACCCTGCTCAGATGAGGACAGTTGTGGTGGAGGATGGGGGAGAGGCGGTCCTGAAAATATGATGAACCAAGGCCATGAAGGGCTTTGTACGTGATAGCCAATACCTCAGATTGAATCCAGTAAGTGATGGGCAGTAGCAATTGTAATTTAAGGAAGAAATTGAATTTTCCCAGGTACAAAATATAGTGTCTGGTGGAAAGTGATATCCCCACCTTAGAAGCACTTCCTCAACATAAGATGTCTGTGTACAAAATAGGTCATAAACAAGAAGCGGCAACCCGCGATACTCGCGGGGGGGAGAGCTCCACGCAGAGGAGGAAGCCGCCGCAGGTAAGCCTTCTCCCCCCCCCCCCGGCACTAACGGCGAGGCCCGTGCGGCTCCCGCTGGGTCTGCCAAGCCTTCTCCCCCCCAGCATCAACGGCGACAACCTCCCAGTGGTGGCTGTAGCGGCGGCGAAGCAGTTCTCAGAGCGTTCTCTCCACGTGTGCAGGGAACGCTCTTTTACTTTTGGGGGGATTTAAGTATCCCCCCCTATAGTTTTGTATAGATTTCAGATTTTTCTGCACATCTGGGGATTGCCCCAAATGTGCAGGAAAATCTCTCTGCCTCCCAGGTGCCCCCGATGTGCGGATTTAGATATCCGCACACAGGCGGCGCCTTGGCTATTAGTATATAGATTATCATGTATGAAGTGGTTAAGTCGTTAAGACGCTGAACTGCAGGCTGTGGAAGGTCTGTAGTTCAGCAGTTCGAGACCCAGGTTGCCGCATGACGGAGTGAGCTTCCGTCTCTAGTTCCAGCTCCTGCCAACCTAGCAGTTCGAAAGCAAGAAATTGCAAGTAGATAAATAGGTACCACTTCGGTGGGAAGGTAACAGCATTCCGTTCCCCTCTGCGTTTAATCACACCGGCCACATGACCATGGAAATGTCTTCGGACAGCGCTGGCTCTTCGGCTTTGAATCGGAGATGAGCACCGTAACCCTAGAGTCGGACTCGACTGGCTTTCGAGCGAGGGAACCTTTACCTTTACTTTTATGAAATAAAAGCCTCGATCTGAATGACCCTGGCTAGCCTGATGTCATCAGATCTCAGAAGCTAAGCAGGGTCAGCTCTGGTTAGTACTTGGATGGGAGACCACCAAGGAAGTCCAGGGTTGCTACGCAGAGGCAGACAATGGCAAACCAGTTCTGCTCTGACCTGGACAGCCCAGGCTAGCCTGATCACATCAGATCTTGGAAAATAAGTGCAGGGTCAGCCCTGGTTAGTACTTGGATAGGAGACAACTAAGGAAGTCCAGGGTTGCTATGTAGAGGCAGGCAATGGCAAACCAGTTCTGCCCTGACCTAGACAGCCCAGCTGGGTAAAAAACACAAAACACCTAGCAGTTGCCAGGCAGAGCGTTCTGGAGACTACCCCAGGAAGTAACAAATGGTTCAGGGCAATGCTCCCTCTAAGCTGTGGAGTCTTGTGAGCAAAAGTTCTACTTTCTGAGCTACTGGCATTGAAGTTGTAAGTCCTTAGAAAAGACGGGGAGGGATTCAGCTCCAGTTGTCTGCTTTTTGCTCACAGTGACTCGATGGTGGGGAGGGGCAATCATACCCTTAAAACCACATTCAGATAAGGCAATGAGACACCGTAGTGACCTCGGAGTGATCACTAAATGGCAATAAAATGATGCAGACACCCGAAGCTGAGATGAAACAATAGGAGAGTGGATGCGGCATGAAATGCAGACAGAAGTTTGTGAGACGATGTGAGAGCATTGGCACAACGGTGGGAAATACAGATGCAGATTGGACCTAAGGCATCTCTTTTACATCAGGGAGGCCAAGAAAATATTTGACAGACGGCTGCTAAGGAAAGCAGATTTCCTTTGGATTTGAAAAATGTGATTTGTGCATAACATGATCAACATCTGAATCACAAATGCAAGCATGCTGCTCTGTGAACGAAATGTTCCGTGCATCTATCAGTTAACAGCTAGAGAGATATTTAAATCTATCAGGAAGATAAAGTGCAGTTGTAGTTCCCTGAAGGGAACATTCTTCTCCACAGGTTGTAGGCTCTTGCTCCTTGAAAATTTCCAGTCCTTGTCAAGGATTGTCAAGAAGTCCACATTTGTCCTTTTGAAAGCAAACAGGAGACTTGTAGAACAGGATTGGAAATAAATTTCGATACAAGTGGTTTCGAAGCCGTTGGCTGTATTTAGTCTCTCCTTCAGCTTTCAGCTTCTTTTGCCAAATCACGCTGCTTTTAAAATTTATTGGCCCATTATTGTCCTCTGGGGAAGCATTACCGATGCCTGTTCTCTTGTGGCAATATTTTGTCTGTCTAAGGATTGAAAAATCAGAAATTTCTGAGCACGTTTATCTTGTTGACGCTGTAAAAGGCATAGCTGCTCAATCGTCTTGTCTCGCATAACCTCATGGATAGGGATGGGCACAAACCAGATCATGAACTAAAATTCGTGATGAATTTTGGGCAGTTCATGGTTCATGAATGGAAGTTCGTGGCAGGTCAACCAGCATAAACTTTCTAGCTGTTCCTGGTGGTTCAAGTAGAGATTTCCAGAGAGACTGTCTCTGCCCAATCTAAATGTTTACCAAACTTCAAAGCAACGAGGCGGGTGGAAATGGGAGAGCATGTAGAGGAGCATACGGGGCAGGATCCATCCTATACACTACTGAACCTTCTTACAGGTGGTCATTCCCCTAGACAGCACTTTCCTGGGGGCACCTTCATCGGGGGCCTGTAACTCAGACCCCGTGAATCCGATCCTAACTAAACTCGGAAGGCAGGTAGAGACAAGTCAGCTGAAGATCTCCTGTGAGCTTGGTATCTCCAATATGCTGGGGGAGCTGTTCTACTGAGTCACAAACCTCACAAACGGAACCAGTTCATTTAGCCCCTAAAAGTTCATGGTGGTTCATGGTTTGTGACCCAGGCACACCACAAACCAAACTGCATCTTCATGGTTTGTGCCCATCCCTACTCAAGGTATGCTGAGTGGAAAGTGCCTGTATTTTAGAAGAAGAAGAAGAGATTGGATTTATACCCCGCCCTTCACTACCCAAAGGTGTCTCAGAGCGGTTTACAAACTCCTTTCCCTCCCCCTCCCCACAACAGACACCTTGATTGTACTTAAACCTTTGGGTTGCAATCCAGGTTGCCAACCTCCAGGTGGGGCCTGAAGACCTCGTGCCATTACAGCTGATCTCCAGGCGACAGAGATCAGTTCCCCGGGGGGGGGGGATGGCTCCTTTGGAGGATGAACATGATGGTGTTATATACCGCTGAGGACCCTCCCCTCCCCAAACCCTGCCCTCTCCAGGCTCCACCCCTGCAAATCTCTCGAAATACCCCAACCCAGAGTTGGCTACCTGAGTTCCAGCCCTCAGAGCTATTTCAGAGCCCACCTTGCAAGCTCCTATAAAACCAGATTTTTTTTAAAAAAAAATGCTACCTGGAAGGACCTTATGTTAGTGCGCATGTGTCGAGAGGGAGGGCAACATGCCTTCAGACTCTCACGAGGAGGATATGATGGTGATAAGCCATCCCTTGAACTCTGAAGAGAGGATCCACTGGGGCAAGTGATGCTCTGTCTTCCTGGTGCATGGGGGGGGGTCAACAGTGGGAGGGCTTCGGGTGTCCTGGCCCCACTGGTGGACCTCCTGATGGCACCTGGTATTCTTGGCCACTGTGTGACAGAGTGTTGGACTGAATGGGCCATTGGCCTGATCCAATATTGGTGTCTCTTATGTTCTTATGTTAAGAGCAGAGGTCCATCAGTGGCTATGAGCCACAAGGTATAGATAGGAACTCTCAGTCTGGGGCAAGGGATGCTCTGTATTCTTGGTGCTTGGGGGGGGGGGACGGCAACAGTGGGAGGGCTTCTAGTGTCCT
>NW_015161596.1:1113-12264 GCF_001447785.1 Gekko japonicus | reverse complement strand
TGGTTGGCCACTGTGTGAGGCAGGATGCTGGACTGGATGGACCACTGGTCTGATCCACCAGGTCTCTTCTTATGTCCTTATAAACCTCTGAATTCCAGAACCTGGAGGCAACATCAGGGGAAGGCCTCGGCCACTCTGACCTGTTGTTGGCCCTCCAGAGGAACTGGCTGAGGCCACTGTGGGAGATGGGATGCTGGACTGGATGGACCACTGGTCTGATCCACCAGGTCTCTTCTTATGTCCTTATAAACCTCTGAATGCCAGAGCCAGGAGGCAACATCAGGGGAAGGCCTTGGCCTCTCTGCCCTGTTGTTGGCCCTCCAGAGGAACTGGTTGGCCACTGTGGGAGACAGGATGCTGGACTAGATGGACCACTAATTTGATCCAGCAGGGCTCTTCTTATGTTCTTATCAGGGAAGGCCTCGGCCTCTCTGCCCTGTTGTCGGCCCTCCAGGGGAACTGGTTGGCCACTGTGTGAGACAGGATGCTGGACTAGATGGACCACTGGTCTGATCTACCAGGTCTCTTCTTATGTTCTTAATTCTAAGCAGGTCTTCTTGGAACTAAGTCTCATATTTTTCAATGGAGCTTACTCCCATGGAAGTGCCCTGAGGACTGCAGCCCCTAGGAGGTGCATTGCTGACCACTTTCATCCACACACACAAAAAGTCACTCTACTTTAAAAAAAATATTTTGCTGGCATGTTTTGTTTTCATCTTTGTGGGCCATCCTGCACCATCTGAATGAATGAATAAATAATATTCGAGCTGGCCTTTTTGAATGCAAAAATACCCAAAAAAGAGAGATATGTTCTGCATCATGTAACATACTGTAGACCAGGGGTGTCGAACTCATTTCTTATGAGGGCCGGATCTGACCTTTTTGGGGCCGGGCCACGTGTGTCATAAAATGTAATGCCAGGTAGCGAAGATATATACTTTATGAAGGACACAAACACAAATGGTTTTTTTTTTAAAAAAAACGTAAAATAAAATCATGCTCAAAACATTAGCACTCTTGCAATATTCCGTTTATTTAGCCATGTCTGGTAACTGACACCTCTTGCTCTGAATCATTGCATCAAAATGTCTGTGCTGTTGCAAGCTTGAGTATGGCTGTTCAGGTGCAAACCTACGATGATGCAGCAACAGCAGAACTGGAAGAAGAAGCAGAAGACAGCCAGTTCCACTGTGGGCCTGATAGAAGCCCTCCAGGGGCCTGATCCGGCCCCTGGGCCACATGTTTGACGCCCCTGCTCTAGACAATGCTAGGGTTTAGACAAAATGGGGGGGGGAAGGATTTCGACAATTGTCCAACAGAGCCTTCTGAAAATTCAGATTGGAATTGATCATTATGAACTCATCAGCATAGGAAGTTGCCTTACACGGAATCAGACCCTGGGTCCATCAAGGTCAATATTGTCTACTCAGACTGGCAGCGGCTCTCCACGGTCTCAGCCAGGGGTCCTTTGCACCCACCTTCTACCTGCTCCTTTCGACTGGAGATGCCGGGGATTGAACTATTGGGTTAAATGCACAGGAGTACACAGGAGCCAAGCTCCGGCAGTCAAGTTCCTGGGGTGGGGACATGCAACAAGCCCCACCCCCTGCTCCCAGCAGCCCTGGGCCACAAGGAGCAAGAAGCAGCCAGGTTAAGTTGCAGAGCGCCCCCCCCCCCCATAGCTATCCAAACCCGTCCACCCGCCCCTACCTTTAAGGCCAAGTTTTATTCAGGTACAAGCTCCCCCTCCTCTGTGAGGGCAGATCTGCACACTTCCCCTCCACCCCCCATACCTAGCGATCCAAAACAGTCCCGTGGAGCCTGAGCAGTGGGTGTTGCCTTCTGACACACTTCCGGTGATGTCAGGGGGTGTGGCATATGCAAATACATTATGCTAATGAGTTATGCTAATGAGCTCCTGCACCTCTTTTTCTACGAAATGACCCTTGTTTAAATGTAAAAAAAATACCATTTGCCTTGGAAGCACAGAAGCTTCACACAGTATCCCCGATTCTCCACGTTTCCCGGTTAAGGGGAAAACGCTGTTCAAACAAATTACAAAGATGATCTGACTCCAGTGGTAACAGGAGAAAGAAATTTTACTTACAAGAATAGAAGCACATCTTACATGGCATATTCATGTAGGGACATTTAGCTGATTGTGAACAGATGGACTTCCCAAAAGGTTAGCTTGCTACAGGTCCAAGCCCAGGTAAGAGAGAGAAGAAGAAGAGAAGTCCTCGATAAGATGGAGCGAGGGCCAAAGAGGCTCAACAGCTAATTGAGGAGAGTGTGTGGGGCCAACTGCCAAGTGCACCCGAGAGAGAGAGAGAATTCTCTTAACCCTTTCCCTCCCAGATCCCCTTGCATGCAGAGTTGTAATATCCAACATGAACCTGGGGCTTTCCGCACGACAAGCAGATGCTCTACCCCTGAGACATGGCCTAATCCCTGCTCAGTCTGGCTGCAATCCTTGGAAGGATGTCCTACTGAAATCACCGGGCCATACTTTTAAGGAAACCTGGTTAGGATCAGCCTGTGCGACTCGGTGCAACCAAAGCCATTTAGATTTTTTAACAAGAGAAGTCGCCAAAATGTCGTGAACCTGATTTTAATCATTTAACGTTTTAGGTGTGTGTTTCTTTAAATGCTGGTAAGTTTCAGAAGAGCAAGGGGGTTGAAAGACGGGGATGAGTGAGGGAGGCGATTGGTTGGTGACTGAGAGTGCATGGGCGGAGCTAAGAAGTCGGTGTGGAGAAAGTCGGTCAGTGTGTTCAGTCAGCAGTTAACAGTCAGTCGTGGTCAGTCAGCAGTCTACAGAGTCTGAGAAGCAGCCTTCTAGTTAGAATCCCATATTAGTGCCGTGAAAAGCATTTAAGATTCTGAAAAGGAAGTAGAATACATTAGAGGGCATATTAGCAACTGGAGAGAGTCAGAACCCAGTATTGTCAAAGTATTTTAAGGGTGTGAGAGACAGAACCTGAGTTATAAAGGGACCTGAGCTATAGATTATAGATTATAGATTAAACTGAGCTAAATAGAATAAAGACTGGACAAAGTACATTCTGAAGAGAAAGGAGGATTTGAGAGTGAGGAGTGTTTGTGAAGTGAAAGATGCCTCAGTCAGGAGTTATTAACATACACTGTTTTATTCACTGAAGAGACAATCTACAAAACATCTCGAAACCAATACACTTCTTGTACAAATAAAATTTTATTTTGTCTGTTGTAAACCCGGGGGCCCTTTGCTATTTAAATACTAGAGCAGGGGTGTCAAACATGTGGCCCGGGGGCCAGAGGAGGCCCCCGGAGGGCTTCTATCAGGCCCGCAGTGGACCTGGCCGTCTCCTGCTTCTTCTTCCAGTTCTGCTGCTGCTGCGTCATCGTAGGTTTGCAGCTTACAGATACACCCCTGAACAGCATACTCAAGATTGCAACAGCACAGATATTTTGACGCAATAATTCAGAGCAAGAGGTGTCAGTTATCAGACACTGTTAAATAAACAAAATATTGCAAGAGTGGTAAAGTTTTGAGCATGTTTTTATTTTAAGTTAAAAAAAACCCACCCTTTGTGTTTGTCTCCTTTATAAAGTTTATACCTTCACTACCTGGCATTACATTTTGTGACACACATGGCCCAGCCCAACAAGGTCTCATTTATGTCAGATCTGGCCCTCATAACCAATGAGTTCGACACCCCTGTGCTAGAGTCTCATCCTTAGGACCACATAGTCCAACGAAGGAGCTTTAGAGACTGGGCACAATACTATGGGAAAGGTTAATGAATAGGATCGGAATTAGATTCCTGATGGCAGTGTTACTAAGAGAGAAGAAGTTAAAGGCCACCATATCTATGAACAGAAATTAAAAGAGAAGTCATGACACCAATGACCTTATAAGCCACCTACTTCAAAATCTGTCTGTTGCCATTTCAGGCAAAAAATATCAATTGATTGGTGTGCGAGAGGAAAGCAAGGGCTACAAGTGACCTTCTGTCTTCTGGTAACAAATGAACCGGCATACCTAAGAGAGTGTTGGGTAGTTCATTTACCCTATTTTAACAGCAGTGGTTGAGAAGTTCTGCAAAGATCAGGTCTCCAGAAACGGAAACGAACGGAAGTCCAAGGCCTTCGCTCTTCTGACGCGGTGCCAAAAGATGTAAGTTCCGCAAACCCGCTAGCAGGGTGACACGGACAGATGTTCAGGAGGTCAAGAGTAATAAGAAATTCATAAGATTGGGCAGACCATGTTGTTCTATTGTGTCTTGTGGGAGAACGCAAAATTCTTGGACAGATTGCAGTCACACCTGGGGGGAGGCGCACGCATGGAAGATTTCAGACGGTGGTAAAATGCAGAGTTTAGTTTTGCTTTTGGTGACAAGTTGCATCCAGCTAATGGCAACTCGGTATGGATTCCAAGGCAAGAGACGTTCAGAGGCGGTTTGCCATTGCCTGCCTCTGCGTAGCGATCTTGGACTTCCTTGGTGGTCTCTCATCCAAGTACTCACCAGGACTGACTCTGCTTAGCACTTCCGAGATCTGATGAGATCAGGCTAGCCTGGGCCATCCAGGTCAAGGCAAGAGATGTTCAGAGGTAGTTTGCCATTTCCTTCCTCTGCGTAGCAACCCTGGACTTCCTTGGTGGTCTTCCATCCAAGTACTCACCAGGGCTGAACATGCTTAGCTTCCGAGATCTGATGAGATCGGGCTAGCCTGGGCCATCCAGGTCAAGGCAAGAGACGTTCAGAGGTAGTTTGCCATTGCCTGCCTCTGCGAAGCAACCCTGGACTTCCTTGGTGGTCTCCCATCCAAGTACTCACCAGGGCTGACCCTGCTCTGATCTGATCTGATGAGATCGGGCTAGCCTGGGCCATCCAGGTCAAGGCAAGAGATGTTCAGAGGTAGTTTGCCATTGCCTGCCTCTGCGAAGCAACCCTGGACTTCCTTGGTGGTCTCCCATCCAAGTACTCACCAGGGCTGACCCTGTTTAGCTTCCGAGATCTAATGAGATTAAGGTCAGGGCAAAAAAAATATATATTGCAGAGTTAGGCATGCTTAATCCCAGCCGTTTCAATGGCCCTAGTTACAGGTAAGTGGTGCTAGTAAACATACACAAGGTTGCACTGATTTCCACCCATTCCCCCCCTTCAAGACTTGGGAGAGCCCCTCAAAAGATGCGGGGACTCAGTTCCAGTGAGCACCACCACAAAAACAGCCCTGCATGTGCATCTGTTAGGATTCAGGCTGGAAGATCAAAGGTGTGTTTGTGTGTATGTAAAGTGTTGTCTAATCACAGCTGATTTATGGCGACCCCATAGAGCTTTCCAGGCAAGAGGTGGTCATAGGTGGTTTGCCATTGCCTGACTCTCTGTAGCGACTCTGGACTTCCTTTGTGGTCTCCCATCCAACTACTAACCGGCGCTGATTCTGCTTAGCTTTCAACATCTGATGAGATCAGACTAGCCTGTGCCATCCAGGTCCAGGCAGACGTGGTTTGCCATTGCCTGCCTCTGCGTAGCAACCCTGGACTTCCTTGGTTGGTCTCCCATCCAAGTACTCACCAGGGCAGACCCTGCTTGGCTTCGAAGGTCTGATGAGATCAGGCTAGCCTGGCCCATCCAGGTTAAGGCAAGAGATGTTCAGAGGTGGTTTGCCATTGCCTGCCTCTGCGTAGCAACCATGGACTTCCTTGGTTGGTCTCCCAGCCAAGTACTCACCAGTGCCAACCCTGCTTGGCTTCGAAGGTCTGATGAGATCAGGCTAGCCTGGTCCATCCAGGTTAAGGCAAGAGATGTTCAGAGGTGGTTTGCCATTGCCTGCCTCTGCGTAGCAACCATGGACTTCCTTGGTTGGTCTCCCATCCAAGTACTCACCAGGGCTGACCCTGTTTAGCTTCCGAGATCTAATGAGATTAAGGTCAGGGCAAAAAAAATATATATTGCAGAGTTAGGCATGCTTAATCCCAGCCGTTTCAATGGCCCTAGTTACAGGTAAGTGGTGCTAGTAAACATACACAAGGTTGCACTGATTTCCACCCATTCCCCCCCTTCAAGACTTGGGAGAGCCCCTCAAAAGATGCGGGGACTCAGTTCCAGTGAGCACCACCACAAAAACAGCCCTGCATGTGCATCTGTTAGGATTCAGGCTGGAAGATCAAAGGTGTGTTTGTGTGTATGTAAAGTGTTGTCTAATCACAGCTGATTTATGGCGACCCCATAGAGCTTTCCAGGCAAGAGGTGGTCATAGGTGGTTTGCCATTGCCTGACTCTCTGTAGCGACTCTGGACTTCCTTTGTGGTCTCCCATCCAACTACTAACCGGCGCTGATTCTGCTTAGCTTTCAACATCTGATGAGATCAGACTAGCCTGGGCCATCCAGGTCCAGGCAGACGTGGTTTGCCATTGCCTGCCTCTGCGTAGCAACCCTGGACTTCCTTGGTTGGTCTCCCATCCAAGTACTCACCAGTGCTTAGCTTCTGAAATCTGATGAGATCGGGTAGCCTGGTCCATCCAGGTTAAGGCAAGAGATGTTCAGAGGTGGTTTGCTATTGCTTGCCTCTGCGTAGCAACCATGGACTTCCATGGTTGGTCTCCCATCCAAGTACTCACCAGTGCCAACCCTGCTTGGCTTCGAAGGTCTGATGAGATCAGGCTAGCCTGGTCCATCCAGGTTAAGGCAAGAGATGTTCAGAGGTGGTTTGCCATTGCCTGCCTCTCTGTAGCAACCCTGGACTTCCTTGGTGGTCTCGAACAAAACATTAATAAGGGCTGATCCTGCTTAGCTTCCGAGATCACACGAGAGCAAGCTAGCCTGGGCTATGAAGGTCAGGGAAGAGATGGTTGGCCATTGCCTGCCTCTGCGTAGCGACCCTGGACTTCCTTGGTGATCTCCCATCCACCAATCCACCAACCCACCAGGGCCAACCCTGCTTAGCTTCTGAGACCTTCCAAATAAGTGTTTTTTATTATTTTGAACAATATATACAACAGTCTTCTGAGACCTGAAACGATCCAACTCGCCTGAGAATCCTTCCGATTCGATGCCTCTTTTCAAAGAAGGCCAGGATCCTACCGCCACTGTAACTCTGGGATTTCTTCCGGAGAGCCTCAAAGGGGACAATTGCCTAACAGAGCACCCGTCTTCTGTTCCTCCTAGATTTTTCTCGGCTGTCTTCCAGCTCAAGAGTGACCAGGCCCACTCATGCTCGGCAAAAGAAAGGAGAAGCGAGCGATCGGAGCTGAAAGGCGATTCTTCTTCTTCTTTGTAGACCACTACGGTATTCACCTGATTATCCGCCCAATCCCCACCCTGTTGTCACAGGGGGTGCAAATTACCCCAACGTTGCATTTTTCTCCTGCTTTCTTTCTAAATCAGGGTGTAGCCCTCATCCATCTCCTGTGTGAAAAAGGTCACCGGAGCTCGAGAGAATGCCACAGAACGAGTTTTCGTAATAGACGAACGAAAGATCCAGTGCAGTATACACACACCTGCAAGTTTCTGAAACAGACGACTTTTATGAGTTTTCTCAGGGTGGGGAAGAAAAATGCTGTGGGAATGTGCGGTGGGATTTGGTGGGCTTTGAAAATCGCCATGGGAAACCGAAACAGAGATACAAATACCTTCAGGACCGCCTCTCCCGGTATGTCCCCCAAGGGCATTAAGATCAGTGGATAAGAACCTTCTGGTGACCCATGGCCCAAAAGATACCTGGCTGGTCTCGACCGAGGCCAGGGCCACTTCTGCCCTGGCCTCAGACTGGTGGAACTCTCTGCTGAGTGACATCCATGCCCTGTCTGATCAAACTGAGAGTCAGTTTGGTGTAGCGGTTAAGTGCGCGGACTCTAATCTGGGAGAACCGGGTTCGATTCCCCACTCCTCCACTTGCACCTGGCTGGATGACCTTGGGCAAGCCATAGTTCTGATACGAGCTGTTCTTGAAGAAGAGCAGTTTCTGTCAAGAGCTCTCCCAGCCCCACCTACCTCACAGGGTGTCTGTTGTGGGGAGGGGAAGGGAGATTGTAAGCCCCTCTGAGACCAGTGTTCCCTCTAAGCTGAGTTAGTGTGTTAGGCGGCCCCTCAGGTATGGCCAGGGTCCGGCATACCTGAGGGACCGCCTTTTCCCATACAGGCCCCAAAGAGCACTTCGGTTGGGGTCACAACACCGCCTAGTGACCCCGGTACCTAAAGAGGCCAGGCTTGCTGCCACAAGGGCCAGGTCATTTTCGGTGGCGGTTCCTACCTGGTGGAATGAGCTCCCGGTGGAGATCAGGGCCCTGCGGGACCTCTTACAGTTCCACAGGGCCTGCAAGACGGAGCTCTTCCGCCAGGCTTTTGAGTAGGAGCCGCCGCCGCCACTATTACCACCATTGTGCACTGCAGAGCAGTGCCATTGGGGTGGGCTGATTAGCCAACTGGGAACATCTCAGCCTATGGCACCCCCCCCCCTTTCTGCTGACCTCACGGGGAGATAGGATAACGAATGGGTACTTTTAACTACCAGTGCATCTGGTACTATTGAATTGTGTTTTTAAGTGGATAATTGTGTAATTTTATCACACTTTGCGGGGACGGCAAAGGATGAGATGGTTAGACAGTGTCATCGATGCAACGAACATGAAGTTGAGCAAACTTCAGAGGACAGCGGAAGACCGGAAGGCCTGGCGGGAGCTGGTCCATGGGGTCGCAAAGAGTCAGACTCGGAGATGCCGGAGATGCCAGAACCTGGGGCCTCTTGGTCTTTTTACACGCATTGACTCATTCTTGCATTACGTCCAATGTATGCCCACTTCAATGAATTCTATTAACCCCACATTTCTCCAGGTACACGTGCCTGGTTCCATGTGCAAAGTGAATGCGCCGGATATACATGCGATCACTGTAACACGTGAACAGGGCTTGTGTGGGTTTGGGTTTGATTCATAAGTGGCCGTCATGTGACAGAGTTGCCAATGCTGGGTTAGGAAATCCCTGGAGATTTGGGGTGGGTGGAGTCAGGAAGGGGTTTGAGGAGGAGGACTTCGGTGGGGTATCACGCCGTAGGGTCCACCCTCCAAAGCAGCCATTTTCTCCGGGGGGGACTGACCTCTGTGGTCTGGAAATCAGTTGTCATCCCAGGAGATCTCCAGTCACCAACTGGAGTTTGGCAACCCTAGTGGCAGAGCACCACTGGGGAAATGGCTGCCATGTGGCCCTGTACTTGCGTGTGTGGGCAGGCATTTGAAGAGGGCTTTTTGCTAGGGTTGCCAACTTTGGGTGGGGAAATTCCTGGGAATTTGGGTTAGTGGAACACGGGGAGGGGAGGGGAGGGTTTGGGATGAGGAGAGACCTCAGCGGGGTACAATTCCATAGAGTCCATCCTACAAAGCAGCCATCTGTATATCTAATTCCCAAGTTGCCCCCTGCGTGCGGATATCTAAATACACACATCGGGGGCACTTGGGGGGCAGGGAGATTTTCCTGCAAATTTGGGGCAGTCCCCAGGTGTGCAAAAAACCCTAAAAACTGTAAGAAAAATATAAAGGGGATATTTTGTTGTTGTTCAGTCAAATGTGCGACTGAACAACAACAACAATTTTATTGTGCTGTTGTGCTGTGTAAGCCGCCCTGAGCCCGCATGCGGGGAGGACGGGGTATAAATGAAATAAAATAAATAAATAAATAGCTCACAGTGTTTTAGCCTCCGGCTCACATATTTTTGGATGAGCTCAGGAAGGAGGGCTCCAGAGCAAACTAACTTATGCAGGAGCCAAATCGCTCACTAACAACTTTAATGCCAGTAGCTCACAAAGTAGAATTTTTGCTCACAAGACCCCACAGCTTAGAGGGAACATTGTCTGAGACACCTTTGGGTAGTGAAGGGTGGGGTATAAATCCAATCTCCTCCTCTTCTTCTTCTTCTATTAAAGTTTTGCAGGGCATGTAAGGAAGAGATGTTCTGCCAGGCCATTGGCTGAGGTCAGCGACGGTTAAGAATATAAGAACATAAGAGAGAAGCCAATGTTGGATAAGGCCATTGGCCCATCCAGTACAACACTCTGTGTCACACAGTGGCCAAAAACACCAGGTGCCATCGGGTTCTTTACATCTGCCTGGCAACCTCCCATGACTGAATGCTAGCACTGCCATCTCGTTTTTTAAAACGTCGAACTGTTTCTGAATGTTTTAAATATCGTGCCTTTATGGTTTTGACTTATTTTACATTTGTAACACACCAAATCACTGTGAACCGCCCTGAGACCCACACAAGTTGGGAAGGGTGGTTAAAAAAATAAAATATCTAATTTAATAAATTAATAAATGAAAGAACAATAAAGGTGTTCGTGTTGATGAAAAATGATCAGTGGTGTCGCTCTGGGGTCTCCAGCCTTTTTGGGCCTGCGAACCCCTTTGGGATTCTGACACATTGGGGTGGGTGCGGCCACAAAATGGCTGCCGCAAAACAGCTGCTAGAGGAGGAAGAGCCAGCCAGAAAATGGCTGCCGCAGCTGACCTTCGGTCATACCTTGCGCTGTGGTGGCAGCTGCAGCCAAAGCAATGCCGTTTCAAGTCTGCACGCCAATCCAGTCTCCAGCAACCTATCAGAAACCTTCAAGACAAAAGCCCCGCCTGTCCCCACCCACTGTCCAAAAACACTTGGTGGGATTCTGGAAAGGTGTTTGCAGGTCATGGCGCTCACAGGCACCACGTTGGAGGGTTGCTACTCGTATAACAGAACACAAAGCGTCTGGAGAAGAATCTGCACGTTCATGCTATAAAGATGTGCAGTTGCCTTACATCAATCCAAACCAATGGCCTGCGTAGCTAAGGAATGTTCACTCGGTCTGCTCTCAGCCAGGGAGTCTCTTTTAGTGCCTTTCGAATAGGAGAGCCAATCTGGTGTAGTGTTTAAGAGCGGTGGACTCTAAACTGGAGAACCGGATTTGATTCCCCACTCCTCCACATGCAGCCAGCTGGGTGACCCTGGGTCAGTCACATTTCTCTCGAAGCTCTCTCAAGCCCACCTACCTCACAAGGTGTCTAGAGTTGCCAGCCTCCAGGTGGGGCCTGGAGATCTCCTGGTTTTACAACTGATCTCCAGCTGACAGAGATCAGTTCCCCAGGAGAAAATGGCTGCTTTGAAGGGTGGACCCAATGGCACTGTACCATGATGAG
>NW_015161596.1:0-900 GCF_001447785.1 Gekko japonicus | reverse complement strand
TCCTCCTCCTCCTCTTCCTCCTCCTCCTCCTCCTCCTCTTCTTCTTCTTTGGAGATGCCAGAACCTGGGGCCTCTTGGTGTTTTTACACGCATTGACTCATTCTTGCATTGCGTCCAATGTATGCCCACTTCAATGGATTCTATTAACCCCACATTTCTCCAGGTACACGTGCCTGGTTCCGTGTGCAAAGTGAATGCGCCGGATATACATGCGATCACTGTAACACGTGAACAGGGCTTGTGTGGGTTTGGGTTTGATTCATAAGTGGCCGTCATGTGACAGAGTTGCCAATGCTGGGTTAGGAAATCCCTGGAGATTTGGGGTGGGTGGAGTCAGGAAGGGGTTTGAGGAGGAGGGAGACTTCGGTGGGGTATCATGCCGTAGGGTCCACCCTCCAAAGCAGCCATTTTCTCCGGGGGGGACTGACCGCTGTGGTCTGGAAATCAGTTGTTATCCCAGGAGATCTCCAGTCACCAACTGGAGTTTGGCAACCCTAGTGGCAGAGCACCACTGGGGAAACGGCTGCCGTGTGGCCCTATATTTGCGTGTGTGAGCAGGCATGTGAAGAGGGCTTTTTGCTAGGGTTGCCAACTTTGGGTGGGGAAATTCCTGGGAATTTGGGTTAGTGAAACACGGGGAGGGGAGGGGAGGGGAGGGCTTGGGATGAGGAGAGACCTCAGCGGGATACAATTCCATAGAGTCCATCCTACAAAGCAGCCATCTGTATATCTAATTCCCAAGTTGCCCCTTGCATGCGGATATCTAAATCCGCACATCGGGGGCACTTGGGGGGCAGGGAGATTTTCCTGCAAATTTGGGGCAGTCCCCAGGTGTGCACAAAAAACTAAAAACTGTAAGAAAAATATAAGGGGGATATTTTGTTGTTGTTCAGTCGCACA
>NW_015161595.1:39816-41281 GCF_001447785.1 Gekko japonicus | reverse complement strand
TCTGGTCACCACACCTCAAAAAAGAGATTCTCACATTGGAAAATGTGCAGAAAGGGGCAATTAAAGGGAATTGATTAAGGAGATGGAACACTTTCCCTATGAAAAAAGGTTAAAGAAGCTAGGGCTATTTAGCTTGGAGACACGACGACTGATGAGTGACATGATAGAGGTTTGCAAAATTATGCATAGGACAGAGAAGGTAGAGAAAGAAGTACTATTCTCCCTTTCTCACAATGCAAGAACTCATGGGAATGCAATGAAAGTAATGAGCAGGAGGTTTAGAACAGATAAAAGGAAGTAGTTCTTCACCCAAAGAGTAATTAACACAGTGGAGTGGTGGTGGGTACAAGCACAGACAGCTTCAAGATGCTATTAGATAAACATATGGAGCAGAAGTCCATCAGTGACCTTTAGCTACAAGGTATAGATGGAAAACTATTTCTAGGTCAGTGGTGCTCTGTATTCTTGGTGCCTGGGGGGCAACGGTGGAAGGGCTTCTGAAGTTCTGGCCTCTCTGGTGGACCTGCTGATGGCACCTTCTTTCTGGCCACTGTGTGGCACAGAGTGTTGGACTGAATGGGCCACTGGCCTGATCCAACATGTCTTCTCTTATGTTCTTATGTAGTAATCATAAACATTCTGAAAAAATGCTGAAATTGTCTCTGCACACTAATTTATTCATCGAAACTAATGTGGATCATTCAGGTAGGTTTACTCCAATAATGTTTTATGTTCATTCATGTATATAACAAGTGGAAAATTAATGTGCATAGCTAGACTAATCTACAATAATGGAAATTGCGGACCAGATACACTATGTCCAGCCTTTGCTGTTTGATTCATAATTAGAGTGTACTGAAGTGAATGAAGAATATTGTTGGGTATAAGAGCATAACTCTGTCCTAGTCTTACAGATCATGATATGCCACTTGTGTGGGATGAGGCATTGCAAACAATTTATTATAAGTGTTCATCTAAATTCCCTTCCCCAGATCACAGTTCAAGATTTGGGCCCTAAGAATGTGATCAGTTATATCTTCAGTTTCTCATGAAGCATTGCATTTGTTCAGCAAGAGATCACAGTTCAAGATTTGGGCCCTAAGAATGTGATCAGTTATATCTTCAGTCAACAGTTTCTCATGAACCATTGCATTTGTTCAGCAAGGAAATTGCATTTGAATTAACAGAGCCAGACATAAAATGTTGATTAAAGTAAACATTCACATGTGTTATGCATTTAGAGCTAAATAAATGATCCTGACCATCTCTCTCTCTCTCTCTCTCTCTCTCTCTCTCTCTCTCTCTCTCTCTGTAACAAGATCAATTCAGACATAGGTAAACCAAGACATTATGTATGCTACTAGAAAATTTTAAACTCCAAATTGTTCATTTATTTCATTTTCTATTACAACCTAGCTCCATCATTTCCTGAGAGGTATTTCTTTCAACAACAGTGCTGGAGACA
>NW_015161595.1:39284-39436 GCF_001447785.1 Gekko japonicus | reverse complement strand
CATGTAAATAAACACATGGAGTTCCTTCTGAAGAGTCTGGGATGAGGTCTCTGGGGAACCTGGAGAATCTTTCTAAAATGCCATTAAAATATGACACAGCTTCATTCTATAATATAACTAGAAATACTCCATTTAGATATCTACCTTCCCTT
>NW_015161595.1:26397-35585 GCF_001447785.1 Gekko japonicus | reverse complement strand
TCTACGACAAACTATTTTTGGCATTGTCTTCTCTGTGGCCCTTTCCAGTGTGTTGGCCAAAACCATCACAGTGGTTCTGGCATTCATGTCTACCCATCCAGGATCCAGGACGAGGAAATGGATGGGGAAAAAAATGGCTAACTCAATTGTTCTTTCCTTCTCTTGTATTCAAGCAGCTATTTGTACTCTCTGGCTAAGTACTTACCCTCCATTCCCAGATATGGACATGGAGTCACTGCATGGGGTAATCATAGTGGAATGTAATGAGGGCTCAGCTGTCATGTTTTACTGTGTCCTGGGCTATATGGGTCTCTTAGCCATTATCAGCTTCACAGTTGCTTTTCTTGCCAGAAAGTTGCCTGACAGTTTCAATGAAGCCAAACATATCACTTTCAGTATGTTGGTCTTTTGCAGTGTGTGGTTGTCCTTTGTTCCGACCTACGTGAGTATCAAGGGGAAATCCATGGTGGCTGTGGAGATCTTCTCCATTTTGACCTCCAGTGCTGGTTTACTGTGTTGCATTTTTTCCCCAAAATGCTATATCATCTTGCTGAGGCCCGAGGTGAACAGCAAGGAGCAGTTAATACGAAAAAAATAAGGGAAGAACATTTTGGTCCAAAGGGTTGCAATAAAACTTAAATTTCTATGGGGTTCTTACACTTTCTCCTGTCCCTGCTGAAAAAAAGTATCACCTTTTAAAATAAATACTTGCCGTGTTTTTTGTTGTTGTTTTTTATCTTGTTGGTGTGGGGAACTTCTATATTCTGTCTGTAGTGTTTTAGCCTTGTCCGTTTTTCTTTCCTGCCTGATTCACAATACTTAGCTTGTTGATTTGATTTAAGCATTCTTGCATTATCACCTGCCAAGTGTGCCAACCCAATGAATGCCACAAACTGATGCAATTGTGCAGGTGAAAAGAATTCTAATTCAGTGCATGCTCTGACTATGATTCATGATCTCTCTATGATGGTGCATGACCTGCTTGTGATGAGGATCCTGGGGCATATGTGATTCAAGCAAAAAGGTAATTGACAGCCAAAACCCATAGTAGCTACCATACTGAATACCACTTTTGCTCAGATGCAAAATTACCTTGATCGCTGTTTGCAAGCAAATGGTTGAAGTGATCAGATGAAATATTGGACTTACCTCAAAATGGGCATTTTGAAAAAGGTAAGCTCAAATGACCTGGATGGCCCAGGCTAGCCTGATTTTGCAAGGTCTAAGAAGCTAAGAAGTGGTTAGTATTTGGATGGAAGACCTTGAAGGAAGCCCAAGGTCACTAAGCAGAGGCAGGCAAATGCAAAACACCTCTGAACATTTTTGCCATAAAAACCATACATGTTTGCCACAAATCAGTTGTGGCTTGATGACACTTTCCACCACTACCCATGTCAAAAGTTTATTGCTTTTGGGTGGGTGGGTAGATGTGTGGGGTAGGTAAAGTGCATCTCTGATCCAAATGTGTATACTGAGAGGAAACAATATACTAGAGTTGTACAATGAAGAATTGCTACATACAGATTTCCCATTTTGGATTGGAATTGGTGCTTACAGAGATTTGGAAGGCTTTTCTTGCAATGACGGATAATATTGTAAGATGAATTGACAAATGAGTAATAATATACTTTCCTGGTGTGTTCATTATTGTCAGTACTTCCCTCCCATATAGTAGTGGGTAGTTTTTGGAATCTTCCTATTCTTCACGAATTTTTCCAGCCAGGTGACTTTGTTATTGGTCAGATTGCTGCTCACATCCACTTCTTCAGCCTACAGAGATGTTGAAAGTAGTAAAAATGTGAGAAATTACCTTGTTTGTTCTATGTCCTGGCAATAGCAGTGGGAAGCAAATCATTAACTTCAGTCTTGATGAAGGTATTTTAGAGTATGAGGACTTTCATTCCAGATAAGATTTGGACATGGCCATCATTTGGTTTGCTTTGCATATCTTATTATATTGTTGTCACAATCCACTAAAAAGCTAAACATGTGAATCCAGTAATTCATATAAGCTGCCTCAAACGGGACCCAGGGTGTTCAACTGGAGATCCTCACTCCGCGAACCCCGAACCCCTGTGGCTGGACAGGGAGCCACATTAAGAGGTTCAGGAGATTCTGGACTCCAAACTACACAGGGGTGCCCTCTACTATTTGGTCTGATGGAAGGAGTTTGGTCCAGAGGAGAATGAATGGGTGGCCGTGCATCAGGTGCGTGCCCCTCGCCTCGTTCAAAGGTTCCATAGGGCGTTCCCTGACAAACTAGGGAGGGGTCCTGTTTAGGGGAGGCAGTATGTCAGAGTCGGGCACCATCCTGCTATGTAAATGACTCTGCCAAAGGCCTGTTTGATCCTTCAGCCCGATCTGCCATAAACCCATAACTTTCTCATGGGAATGGGGGGGGGAAGGATCTTATCTGCACTTCAAAAGGACACAGCTTCACTCTATCATATAACTAAAAAAACTCCATTTAGAGATCTACCATCCCTTTAGATTCTGAACCATTACAGTTAGCACTGATAAAACTGCCAAGCCCCCAGTTAGATAAAAACATCTCTCCTGCGTTTTTGGAGGGCAATAGATCTAATTGCTACAGTTTGCCAGAAAGTATATTGAGACTTGACCAAGGATTTACATGACCTCTTTGGTCCTTTACTTATTGGTTTCCTCTAGTTCAGAAACTCATTTCCTGGGCCACTCAGGATTTGGGGGACACATCCAAAATACCTTTCAAGGAGATTTTTATTCAATCAGTTCTAAAACAGACATTAGAGGCCTGCAGTAAGCTTTACCAATATTAGGTTTGTGCATGACAAGAGCGCCATGCACATCCAGAGGTGAAAACCAGAAACACTTAGAGTGGTATTGGTGTATTGATTCTATTTCTTCCTTCCCCTTCATTCAAAATGTAAAGTGTAAATGTAAAATGTAAAAAGAAAATCTTTTTTCTTGGAAAATAGCTTTGGATTTCATTTCCCACTTCAACAGATGTACCTGTGTTATCCTAAAATCATATGAATCTATTTAAAAGGGGGCATTAATATTGTTGAGTGCTATTTTGTTTACCATCTATGCTTCATTTGTCAGTAATTCAGCAGACACTCAGTTTGGGACAATAAGCAGAAAAGAAAAAATTCTCTGTGCTCTGTATAAGATGCATGAGCTTTTTAGTATTATAACTCCATGGCAAAGGCAACTACTTGTAGATTAGCCAACTGCTATGGCATTTTTGATGCTCTTTATGTTTATGGACAGACATTGCCTCGTTCTGTGTGCAATGAAGGTTGCCACCCAGGTTACAGCAAGCAAAAGAAGGAAAGAGAACCATTTTGCTGCTATGACTGCGTTTCCTGCCCAGAAGGGATGATCTCTGAACAGAAAGGTAGGAAACATCATGGATAAAACTCAACAACATGAAAATCACATTGGTTCATTCAACCCAAGATATGGAGGAAGTGCGAAGACTTTCCATTCAAAAGTTCAGGGCCGGAGCTACCATTACGCCAACTTAGGTGATTGCCTAGAGCACAGACCTCAGTGGGGTGCAATAGGGCCCTCCCATCTCACACTTTATACTTCCATGTATGCTAATTTATTGGGCCTGCTGGCAAGCACTACACCAGAACCCCACAATAGGCTACAGGCTGCCCCCCTCCCCAGGCCACTGAGCAGAGAGGCATCCCCCAGTCCCATTCCCCACTGTTCTTGGCCACTTGCAAGGGAAGGAAAGAAGTGGTGCCACCAAGGTGCAGGCAGGCTCACCTAATGGGGCAACCCACGGATGAAGCCTCTTCACATGGCCTGGCCTGGGCATGGTGTGAAGAGGGAACTGGGAGAAAAGTGTGTGGAAGAAGAAAGAGTGAGGCAGAAGCGCTTCATCCCCAGAACCCCTCAGAGGAGAGTCCCGCGCATTGGGCTTCCAATTTGACACAGAGTATTTGGCCAATTAGTTTAAAACCTCATTTGGCTTCATCTTAGATCATTCTGTAAGGCCGAATCCTGGCCTGATCCTTATTAAAGTGATCGGCAAGGCGGTTCACAGACTCCAGTGATCCAACAGTGAGGTATCATAATTGTTTGTTTGATGCTGGATTAACATGTGAAGCCTCCCTTTTGCCAGAGGCTCTCTTTTGCATTTTTGTCCTGGGTCCCTTGAACTGGTGAAATGCTCTCTGAGGGCTAAAAAGACAGAAAGAGAATCTACTGTCCTAGAAGCCATTTCCTCCCCCCCCCTCACAGAATTGGCTTTCTGTTTCCCTGGGTTGTTGCTTGCATAGTTTGATGGGATTTGTGGTGAGTTCAAAGGGGTTTGGAGGGGGGAAATTATGGGTTGGGGCTAGAATGCAAGACCTAAAGCAGAGAGAAAGGAGGGGGGATGCAGCAGGGGGTGAAAAAGAGTGCCCCCCAATCCTATCCTGAACCTCTGAGAGCCCTCGGCCCCTCTCCACAGAGCACGATCTGAACAGGTTGCTTCAAGCTCCAGACACACATTTAGGAAGGAAGGAGAGGTGGTGGAAGGAGGGACAGAGGGAAGTGGTGGGAGTTCTGAGAGGGAGATTGGGGAGGAGGGGGGAGGATGAAGGAGATGCAGAGGGAACACTGTAGCGAGCAGTGACTAACAAAATTTCACACCCTGCCACAAATTTTGTTAGTATTTAAGGTTCTACTGGACTTTTACTCTTCTCCACTGCTACAGCCAAACACTGCTCCCCATCTTCTTTTTTATATATAATAATTTTTATTATTTTAAACTCAACAGATATACAAACATAGATGTGAGTAATCAAAACATCATTGTATCTCTTAATCTACCTCATACATACATATCTAATTCTCTATATTTCTCCTCTTAAGCCAACTAAGATTTTTGCAAACCTATATTTCAACAATACATATTTTCTACTAATGTGTTGTCTAAGCATTCCATTATAATTTTCTATTAATAGGAACATAAATATACCTTGGATTTTCCTAAATACAGCATTCTAGTTTTTTTTAATCACCTATAATATACTTTACCTTGAAGTTTTGAGTTGATCTTCCATTACATACGTTAGGGTTTAAGATTTTTAAGCATGTTTCCCTAGTCCCACATAGACACTTATAGTTACATCCTCTTGCTAATACAGTTAAAACTTCTAATATCATCATTTGCCAGGGTTATTCATTTTAAATTTAACTTCCACGGAATACATTTAATGTAAATCAATGCTATATAGTTATACAAAAACGTGTCCCAACATAGCTAGTCTCAATCAGTTACCATACAAAAAGGTTTCCTAACCTAGCCTTGCATATCTTTATTATATTTTAAGTTTTTTAAGTATGTTTCCCTAGTCCCTGTCAAACACCTATAGTTACACAATCTTGCTAATACAATCTAAACTTCTTGCGTCATCTTTTGCAATAGCCTACTGGACCTTTTAAATTTATCTTCCAATACTTTTAGTATGAATCAATACTATTGATTTCATATTCAACAAAGCCAGTCTAAATCAGTAATCGTACAAGTGAATTCCCTAGACAAGCCTTATTTATAAAATTTGACTCTTTTCTTCTTTTCTGGTTCCCTCTCTTCACCAATATCTTAATTCTATGTCTTTTGTTTATATAGGTGGAGAGACTTTCTTTTAAAATTCTCCATCTGTACTCAATTCTTGAAGAGGTTGAGAATTCCATGGATTGTATTTTATCTTCTCTCTGGAGAATTTTTCCCTTTACTGTTTTGAAGATTTCAATATTTGCCCCGCCCAGTCAGAATAATGAGACAGACAACAGTGTGGAAGTAAACAAGGGCCACTTTATTAACTACTTAACACAACATTGCAGCAATGGACAACTAAGCAAGCATGGAACAGGCAAGGCAGGCATCACTTCCCTGAAAAAACCCCTTGCCCTTGAAACCGGGTCACCTAGCTCCGGTCCAAAGCCAACTATCTGGCTCATGACCAGCAACCCAGCAAACTGGTTGCCTCCTAGGAGCGCCTACCCCTGAAGCCTTCCAACTTGCAGGGACAAGCCTGCCCTAAAAGGTTCCCAGAGGTGATCACCATTCCCCACCCTCTACCTTTAAATCCGAAGGCAGTTCCTAACGGGATATACTGTGAGGTGCTCACCAGTTCCGTTTTTTTTTTTTTGCTTGCACAAAACCTTCCACAGCCAAGGCCAAGCCTGTGCTTTGGCCTTTGCTCCTCATTCAGCATCCTAATGCTAACCTAATCTCCTGCTGCAAGTTCTGTAAAAATATTCCATTGCCCTTGTCAGACAAATGCACCCCATCAGCCCTATACAGGTCTGGAACCATGACCTGTATGGCAGGATGCAGCAAAAACTGCCCTAAACCACCCTCCACAAGCTTCCTCATCTGGTGGTTAGGCTTTATGCCTAGTGAGGGTCTCCCAAAATTGCACCATACCAGGCGGGGCAAAAAATAGCCAACCCGAATAACTGCACATGGGGCCAACTTGCTCTTATCATCACAAGATCTGCCTCAGCATGTAACACAAGGGCCTTGCCATGCTGTGGCTGCAGACAGTAACTCTTCATCTCGCCCCATGGCCTGCAGCACCTGAAAGCAAAACCACATTAATAGCAATAAATATTTTAACCCTGCAGGTAAAACGCTAGGCCAGATACATCCTTACGCAAGTTCACAACTAGCTCCCCAATCTGCAGTGCCCCAAGGCTTACCAGCCCTCTTATAAGCACCCCAGGTGGAAGGGGTGAGAGGATCCAAACTGGTAACTGGTCAGCTTCTGGAGGACCCTGCAGAGTCAGATGTAATCTGCTGCTTGGCTTCAACCAGAAAGTCCTCCCACCAAAAATACACCCAAGTGTATGAATTCAAAAATTTCGTCCATACAAAGTAATCTCTTATACCCCTGGGGACCCTAGTCCTATGGTGTGGTAAGTGGTAAGTGCAAGCCCTTCATGGACTCAAATAGTCGTCTAACAAATGCCTGGCTGGGCACCACAACTTTGTTAATGGGCAGCACTGCATAGTCCTGTCCTGTAATGCAAGGCCCGTTCCAAAAAGGAACTGACCCTCTCAAATGCCGCACAGGATACCAAACACCCTGGGAAGGGCCATATCCACGTAGAAGTTGCCCTCTAAAGCACCACCCAGCAGCTCCTAATCTGGGTGGACAGGGAGGTAGAAGGCTGACTTGACTGGACCTATGTGATGCATATTTCAGGGTGCGCATCCGGGAGGGGGATGAGGATGAATACAAGACAGCATTTAACATGCCGCTAGGGCAGTTTGAATACTTGGTGATGCCTTTTGGATTGAGTGGCAGGCCGGGAGTTTTTATGAACTTAATAAATGAGGTGCTACACAAGCATCTGTTCAAATGGGTGGTGGACTATTTAGATGATGTGCTCTCGAACTTTGCACAAGTAACTCTGCCCCTAATGGACTTGCTGAAAACCAAGGGGAGGGACCTGCGCGTGGTTAAAGGTTCATGCAAACTGCACTGCCAAGCAAGGCAAACTTCCTTGCAGATGCTCTGTCGCAGTTGCTGCAACACACAAGTCAGAGGGAGGAGGTGATGGACACTATTTTCTCCCCAGCACAATTTGGGGGGCCGTGATCACTTGCAGCAAAGCAAGGGAGCGGGAGACCAGCCGAGCGGGCGAGGCTGTGGTGCCGGGGAAAGACTCAGGCTGGCTAGAAACGTTCATTTCTGCCTTCTCCCCTCAAGACTTAGAAACTGTTTTGGCGGAGGGGCTGGAGCATCGGGAGGATGCTCTTTGGGCGAAGGGGGCAAAATTTATGTTCCTGAAACCTTACAGGGAAAGGTGGTGTCGCAATGTCATTGCAGCAAGCTAGAGGGACATTTTGGTTACCTGAAGACTCTGCACTTGATCCTCCGCCAGCTCTGGTGGCCAGGGGTCCAGCAGGCAGTTTCTCAGTTTGTGAGCAAATGTAAAATGTGTTTGATGTGTAAAAGGCGGGATGGGGAGGTGCCGGGGCTCCTTCAACTGCTAGAAACCCCAGAGCATCCATGGGCTGTCATTTCTATGGACTTCATTACTGATTTGCCTGTGAGTGAGGGGAAAATAGTAATTTGGGTGGTAGTTGATTTATTTTCTAAGTAAGCCCATTTTGTGCCGTGCAAATCTATCCCCACGGCCAAGCAACTGGCCGCTATGTTCTTGCAGCATGTCATCAAATTGCACGGGATCCCGCACAAATTAATATCTGGCAGAGGCTCGCAATTTGTTTTGAGGTTCTGGAAGGAGCTCACGAAGCTCTTGGGCATTGAAAGGGGGTGGGGTCAAGCCATCACCCCAAAACTGATGGACAATCAGAAAGGATGAACCAAATTGTTGTTATATAAACCATCAACTGGGTGCAACTTTGACCTTTTGCTGAATTTGCATATAATAATTCTGTTCATTCATACACGGGGATGAGCCCGTTTAAGATGGTGCAAGGGTACGAGGGGGTTCTTCTCCTGATGGTAGACCTCTCCCAACCTGTAGAGGGGGATGTGCAACTGTGGTGGCATAATGTTACCAAGAACTGGGAGGTGTTGAGAAAAACGTTGGACAAGGCTAAACATGACTATAAAAAATATGTTGATGCAAAGCGATCCCCTGGATGGGATTTGACCTCTGGTGATTCTGTCTATCTGTCCACCAAGAACATTAAGTGTCTGCAGCCGTGCCAAAAACTGGGCTGGATGTATGTGGGCCCCTTTAAAATTCTAACGGTGATAAACAAGGTTGAGGTAGAACCGGACCTGCCCAAATTCCTGCGGGCTTTACATCCTGTAATTCACATAAGCTGCATCAAACAGGACCCGGGGTGTTCGACTCAGTCCGTGAAACCCTAACCCCTGTGGCTGGACAGGGAGCCACATCAAGAGGTTCAGGAGATTCTGGACTCCAAACTACGCAGGGGTGCCCTCTACTGTTTGGTCCGATGGAAGGAGTTTGGTCTGGAGGAGAATGAATGGGTGACCGTGTGTCACGTGCGTGCCCCTTGCCTTGTTCGGAGGTTCCATAGGGCGTTTCCTAACAAACCAGGGAGGGTTTGTGATCAAATTGCATGGGATCCTGCACAAATTAATATCTGGGTCCTGTTTAGGGGGGGCAGTATGTCAGAGTCGGGCACCATCCTGCTATGTAAATGCCAAAGGCCTGTTTGATCCTTCAGCCCGATCTGCCATAACACCATAACTTTT
>NW_015161595.1:25818-26385 GCF_001447785.1 Gekko japonicus | reverse complement strand
GGGGGGGGAGGGATCTTCTCTGCACTTCAAAAGGACCAGTTGGTGCAAGGCAATGCATGAAGAGGATCATGGCAGTTTGTCCTGTTGTTTTACCTATACAAGTTGTAACATTAGATGTTTTAATCAGTCTGAACAAAGAATCTCTCTGTGTTTCACTACTCTTAGTTTTAATAAAGCTTTTCTATAAAAGACTATGAGATGACGAGTTGATTGAACCAGGAGCCTGACAGCATCATAGCAACTTACATGGGACTCAAACACACATCCCATTCATCCTGAGGTATGGTCAGAGAAGGAGCATATTTTTTAAGAGAACCAGAAGGAGAAAGAGTAACCAACAAATCTGTTATTGACTATAAAAGCAGCTGCACTGATATAGAGATGCCAAGCTTTCCCTCAGTTCAGCAGCTGGGTTAACTGTCCTTCAAGGAAGGATGTACCAAATCTGATGAATGCCAGATAATGATGCAAATGGGAAGATAGAGATCTGCATCTGGAGACATTTTTTCCCAGAGTAGCCATTCCACATTTTCTTTGCAACTTCTTTTGTGCTGCAATGTATTTCAT
>NW_015161595.1:25160-25794 GCF_001447785.1 Gekko japonicus | reverse complement strand
TAATCTCCAATGGGCCTTCAAGTTTCTCCCATTGTTTCCAATCCTGTCATTCC
This sequence comes from Gekko japonicus, assembly GCF_001447785.1. Lineage (NCBI taxonomy): Eukaryota > Metazoa > Chordata > Lepidosauria > Squamata > Gekkonidae > Gekko > Gekko japonicus. Next base: position 25,741 of record NW_015161595.1, on the reverse strand, counting down.
TTTTATACATCCCAGTTAGTTCTCCCTTTGAAACTGTACCACACCATTTTAAGTAACAGCAAAATGAAAAGCATGAATGTGTATAGAGTGCACATTTCTTGCCAATGTTCTTTCTGGGCCGCACACAGGGCAAAAGGAAATTTTAAAAGGCCTCTGATCTGCATGTTCCCCCCAGTCTTGTTCATACAGATGGGCTTACCATTTAAAAATGAAATGGAAATTGAAAGAAGAGCTTAGGAGTGGTTGAAGCAGCCCCCAACCATGAAAAAAAACCAATTGTTCTCAATCAAGGATATATAGAGCCAAGTAAAATAAAATAGAGACACACTTTCCCCCAAAATTTAAATTGGAGCCCAGCAAGTATGTTGGGCCCAACAGATGCTTTGCAGTCTGACTGTTGCTACATTGAAAGTGGATGGAGACAGCCAGGATTGAAGACTATATTTTCTGACAGACACAAAACATATTCAAGGACTTAGTTATTAACCTAGAGCATGCAAAGATACAACCAAAAACCTGATGGATCCAGCCTCAAGAGACCTTTTCTTCCTGTTACAAGGAATGTTATCAAAACTCTTTCC
>NW_015161595.1:24052-25135 GCF_001447785.1 Gekko japonicus | reverse complement strand
CTTTCCCCACCCAGCTTTTCCTATCTCCAGAGATCTGACTTCCAATAGATTCTCTAGCAGAGATGGTGAACTCATTTGTTATGAGGGCCAGATCTGACATGAATGTCATTTTATTGGTTCAGGCCATGTGTGCCATAAAATGTAGCACAAGGTACCAGGGATATAAACTTTATAAAGATTATTTCAGATGCTGAATGGCAATAGCCCGCGTGATTGGATTGGGTGTGATATAGGTAGTAGGAGTAGAGTAGAGATATCAGCACTGGTAATGAGACAGGAAACCTAGGTCTCAATTTGGTACAAGCGGATTCAGTCCAGGTGGATGCAAAGAATACATGGAAATAAGTCTGAAGAAGTGAGCAGTGACTCAGAAAAGCACATACCCTACCACATTTTTGTTAGTCCTTAAAGGTGCTACTGAACTCTTACTTTTTCTACTGCTATTACAAACCACAACATTCAAAAACCAGTGGGGGGACATTTTAACCTTCCAGGACATTCAGTTGCTGACCTAATAGTAGCAGTTCTCTTACAAAGGAATTTCAAAGGGAGACAAGAGACTGCTGAATTGTAACTGACAATGAAGCTCAAGACAATGCAAACTTCTGGACTGAATGGAGACCTAGGTTGTTCCTCTCATTAACAATGCCTGCTATTGTCATTTGGCAACTGAAATCATTTTATTCTCTAAGGTATAAGGACAGATGGACTCCCATTCTAGCTGTATCTAAAGAACTAAGCAGTGACTCATGAAAGCTCTTACCCTGACAGAAACTTTTGTTCATCTTTAAGGTGCTGCTGGACTCTTGTTCCCTTTCACTAATAAGGAATGCACGCTGTACTGTTAGGTTTCTTCCCCTCCCCTATCTGTTAGAAATGGAAAAGGGGATCCATATTGCTCTGCCCCTTCCAACAACACACTTATTCCCTCTCCAAGGGTATTCAGAAGGCCACATACTCTTTTCCAATTTCACTTCAGTGCCAGTTCCTGTCCTCAAACTCACAGAGAGACCCAAACACTCTCATCTTGGGTAGAATGAAAACCCTACCCTCCTCCTCCTGGCTGTTGTGCATCCTACATGA
>NW_015161595.1:14381-23988 GCF_001447785.1 Gekko japonicus | reverse complement strand
AGGAAGGAAGGAAGGAAGGAAGGAAGGAAGGAAGGAAGGAAGGAAGGAAGGAAGGAAGGAAGGAAGGAAGGAAGGAAGGAGAGAGAGAGAGAGAGAGAGAGAAGAAAGAAAGAAAGAAAGAAAGAAAGAAAGAAAGAAAGAAAGAAAGAAAGAAAGAAAGAAAGAAAGAAAGAAAGAAAGAAAGCAGCCTGGAGTGGGGAGGAAGCAGCTCCCCAGCGTCTCCTTGCTTCCAGTTCTCACGCACCTCAACAGAAAGAGAAAGAAAAGACAAAAAGAGAAAAAGACTGAAAGAGAGGGAGACTCCCCCCTCCGCACTGACTGCAGGAAAAAGCGAGCACCAGGATCTTCTGTGCTACTGGAACAATGTGCTTCGTGCAACACAGAAGCTCCTGGGGTTCACTTTCTCCTGCAGCCCAGTTTAAACTACAGGAGAAAGCGACCCACTTGCTACTGACGGCTCTGGCAATGGGAAGCCACAGAGGAGCACCGGTTGGTCACATTGCTAGCCCAAGGCTCCCTGACATCCTCCGCCTCCATTCTTGCCCACCTTTCCTCCCCAACCTTCATCCCTCCCACCAACTGGCACAGATGTGCATTCTGATCCTGGCTCTGCTACCTCCCCCTCCTGGACCTTAAGGATGGCTGGATGCAGCAGGGTCAGTGGGAAGGCGGGTTGGGTTTTGGCAGCGGTGGCAGCTCCGAAGTTGCTCCACTCTGCTGGAAGATGGGCAGCCGCTTTATAGTTAGTGCAGGTGAGGGGGGGGGACCCTCTACCCCTGCACTGAGAGGGAAATTGGTGCACTGGGCATTGGAAATCAGTGCACTTGTAACTCAGCTTAGAGGGAACACTGGCAGGCACTGGCTGCCCCAGGGGAGGATCAGTCCTCCCTGGAAAATGTGGGGGGCAGCCCCCGAGGCCCCCCAATAGTTGATGCCTATGCTGCTGGGCAGGAGCCAAGCATAGTAGTGATCAGTCATATTTATCTTGAAACAACTCATATTCAACAAAACAACTAAATGTACATCTTGAAATGCAGTTATGTGCCTCTCAATATATCTATCACCCACAGAGAGCACCCTTCTACTGTGAAACTCCGTACATGGAGTTATCTTTAAATAACCTCACAAACCCCTGGAAAGTATATATCTAGAACTAAAACAGACATGATGTAAGCCACTAATGTAAGCCGTGACGTAATGCAAAGCCTATTACTCTCAAATGTATGTATCATGTTAACTGACCCAAGTAGATAGTAGGGCCCTCCTTGGACAGGCCTTTGCAACATTCAACATGGTAGCCATCAAAGGAGAAATAATAAATTATGGAACACTCAGAGGCATTTTTTTTCCTTTTACATATGACATCACAACCCAGGAAAGATAACTCACTGAGGACTTGATTATCTCTCCCCCCCATCATTGTCAAATTACTGGTTTCTTTCTTGCTACCATTTGATTTCTAGGACGTGCAAAGGCAACCAACAATATCTGCATCTGACATATGCTATAAAAACTCCACATGTTTTTCAGGAGTGGGTCCAGAGATACACAGAGCTTTGTCAGTCTTTTTCCTCAAGCTATATCTTCCATCATTTCACAATCACAATTCATATCCAAGAATAGCTCTGCACTGAAACTCTTTGCTTTTCTAGATTAGCCCTTCATGTCTAGGCTTCTTTGAGTGATGGACTGCACATCATAGAGGTATTGACCCCCTCCCCACTAACATACACAAATACATGTGCACTGTATTAATGCAGTGTTCTCTTGGACTAATGCATCCTTAGCTCTGCTTCAGCCATGGATGTCATTGTGCTAGTCCTTTGAACTAAAATGTAGCAAGAAGAATCATTAGCTTAGCTGGGCTAGTTCCCAGCCAAAGAGGTCTTCAAAGTCATAAGTGGGTTCCACCCCATCCATGCAACTGACTGCCTCATCCTGCTGACTCACCCAACCTCCCATTTAGAGAAAGAATCAAGGAGGAACCTTTGTGATCCCCTAATAGATCTGACAGGGAATCTAGCTTGGCCTATTTAATGCTGTTTCTTCGGTGTAGTTTAATGAATAGACTCATCTTGGGATTAGTTAGACCATAACAAGGGATAACAGGAATAGTGTGGGTTACTAAGAATAGAGATACAGCTAATCGCAGAGCACCCTAAAGTGTCCAATGATGAAGCACTATTTCTAAAACAGCCCATCATTTCCTTGTTTGCTTGACTGGAATGCTAGGGGGGGGGGAGGAGGAGGTTTAATATGTCTTAGCACTGTTTCATGCTGCAGGCTAAGATAGAAAAAGCCATTGGTAATGCTCACCAAATTTGGAGACAAGGTGGAGCTGACCAAAAGCTGGTGGCTAGTGAGATGCCAGCCACCTGCTGTTAAAAATCAAGTCAATAGTTTAAGTAGAATTCATTGAGACTTTGTAAGTAGTATTCATTGAGACTTTGTTTAACCCATTATCACGCTGGTGCAAAAATTCCCCGTCACTTCATAGAAGATGTGATTTTTACAGTTCCACTATTAATGGATTTCTTTCTTGTCAATATCTGAATGAGGATTCTCACTTCTTTCCTTTGCAAACCCGCATAAAGTTATCAATACCTCTAGATGCACATTTATTTATTCATTCATTCATTTCCTCTTAGAAACTTACATAGGACTCAAAACACGCATCCCATTTATCCTGAGGTATGGTAAGAGAAGAAACATATTTTTAAGTGGACCTGAAGGAGAAAGAGTAACCAACAAATCTGTTATTGACTATAAAAGCAACTGCACTAATATAGAGATGCCAAGCTTTTCCTCAGTTCAGCAGCTGGGTTAACTGTCCTTCAAGGAAGGCGGTAACAAAACCGATGAAAGCCAGATAATGATGCAAATGGGAAGACAGAGATCTGCATCTGGAGACATTTTTTTCTCATCAGGATGGCACTGGTAGTGTTGTTGGTACTTCTTTTGCCATACCACACTGCACATAAGGCACGTTCTCAGAAGTGCAGCGTACATGAAGATCTTCTTCCTATTCTTCACGGATTTTTCCAGCCAGGTGACTTTGTTATTGGTCAGATTGCTGCTCACATCCACTTCTTCCATGAAACTCCCACTTTCCAAGATCAGCCTAAGCAGATGCTGAAAGTAGAAAAAATGTAAGAAATTACCTTGTTTGTTCTACAACGTGTCCTGGAAATAGCAGTGGGGAGCAAATCATTAAGTTCAGTCTTGATTAATTCATTTTAGAGCATGAGGACTTTCATTCCAGATGGGATTTCGGCATGGCCACCTTCGGTTTGCTCTGCATTTCTTATTATATTGTTGTCATAATCCACCAGAAAGCTAAACATGTGAATTTGCTTAATGCTATGTTCGGCCACTAGTCCATTTAGCTCAGCAGCGTCTACTCTAACTGGCAGTGGCCTTCCAGTATCTCAGTTACAGAAAGATTCTGTCTCAGAACCTGACATTCTTAAATGGGGGATGCCAGGAACTGAACCTTGAACTCTTTTGCATGCTAAGTCCTGTGCTATACCACTGAGCTACATCCTCTCCTCTAAACTGTCTAACACAAACTGCATGTCTGTGCAGCTTTCATAAAAGGACTGCACTATCTTAGTTGTTGATGCAGCACATCTGTTCCTTCAACATTTTGTCCCACTCATACTCTGTGCCTTTAGACAATGGCTGTGGCTGTAAAATTTAGAAACTATTTTCAGAACTTGTATGAGTGGTTGTACCCTGTGTTTTAGGATGAATGGCAAATGCCATGCATTGCCTCCTCTATAGATACGTGGAAGTCTCAGATAATCATCCACTCAGTATATATCTTTTGTAAATGCCTGGTTGGTTCATAAAATTTGAAACCCCCTTCCTTTTGAAGAGCATCATTTGCAGTGGATGCAACCAAAATCCATCCATATATTCAGAACAATGAGATAGCAGACTGCACAAGTGATGAACATATATGGTGATTCACTGACATATTTTATAGTTTTGTATTTCTTGGATTGCTTGATTGCTTTGATAAACTGGGAATAGTCTCTCTCTCTCTCTCTTTACTATATAAAAAAGCAATTGTCTGTTAAAAAATACCACACAGAGCTATGATGAAAGCACAGGCAAACCCCCCCACCAAGGGTAGAAATTGCTGTGTGAGAAGACTTGTTACCTATTACAATGAACTGTGCAAGTGCACATGCTGTTGTTTGGTTCCACAACCTGCAATTCTTATTGCAGTTCAGCACCCAAACATTACCAAGACCTCTTGACCCTGACTTTCGCTGTCAAGCAGATCAACAAGAATCCAAGCATATTACAAAATATCACGTTGGGTTTCCATATCCTCAACAGCTACTATCTTGCAAAGATGACTTACAAAGCCACACTGAACCTGCTTTCAACACAGCATGATTTTTTCCCCAACTTCAAGTGTGATTCTCTAAAAAATCTGCTGGCAGTCATTGGAGGGCTTGTCTCTGCAACCTCTGTCAACATGGCCCATATTTTAAGTATCTACAAGATTCCACAGGTAGGTCAAATTCAACTGGGTATGGAAATGTCATATTGGTGACATGTGATATTATTTTTTTGTACTTTAGTGAAAACAAACAAACACTTGTACATCTTCTTTCAGCTCACTTATGGATCATTTTCAACAGTGCAAGATAACAAAATGCAATTCCCTTCCTTATACCAGATGGTCCCAAATGAAGCCTATCAGTACTTGGGAGTTGTACGTTTATTTCAACATTTCAGATGGACGTGGATTGGGCTTATGGCTATGGATGATGACTATGGGGACAGGTTTTTGCAAGCAGTGGTACCTTTGCTTTCTCAGAATAAGATTTGTTATTCCTTCATACTTAGAACACCAAAGGCGATGTTTATGGAGGAATTATTAGAACCACTTATTAGCTTGCAGGAGAAGGTAGACTCGCTTATGGAGAGTAAAGCCAATGTATATTTTGTTCTTGGAGAGCCTCCAACCCTGAATCTAATGAGAACAATACTGTCTACATCACTGCTGGGTAAAGTCTGGATTGTTACATCTCAATGGGATTTTGATTCATTGAATCCTGAAACGATGTCCATTATAAATGTTTTACATGGTGCCATATCATTTGCTGTTCATTCCAGTCAGCCACCAGGATTTCAAACTTTCCTTCAGACAGTAAAACCTTTCTGGCAAAGACAGGATGGCTTTATCCAGGATTTCTGGGAGCAAGTGTTTGTTTGTTCCCTGAATGATTCCAAGAAGAGTGACAGTGGGAGAATCTGCACCGGGGAAGAAAAGCTGGAGAGCCTTCCTGGGACTTGGTTTGAAATGAGCATGACTGGTCACAGCTATAATGTCTACAATGCTGCCTATGCCGTAGCACATGCTTTGCAGTTCATGTACACGTTCAGATTCAAACACAGAAAATTAGTAGAGGGAGGGAGGGAGGCAATTCACCCTGTGGAGCCATGGCAGGTAATTACATGTTTAAACACAACTTCGTTTTTTTAAAAAAGGTGGCTGCCCATAGTTGGATAGAAATCTGCCCATTAAGAGAACCAGGACATGACCCCTTGTTCAACAGTTACCAAACCGGGATTTTCTACAACAAGACCCCTGGTCGAGACAGTGTGTGACTGCAATAAAGAAGGCCAATGATATGCTGGGGATTATTAGGCAGGGAACTGAAAACAAATCAGCCAGTATCATAACGCCCTCTTATAAATCAGTGGTGCAGCCTCATTTGGAGCACTCTGTACAGTTCTTGTCTCCACACCTCAAAAATGAGATTCTAGCATTTGAAAATGTGCAGAAAAGGGCAATTAAAGGCAATTGACTAAGGAGATGGAAAACCTTCCCTATGAAAAAAAAAATTAAAGAGGCTTGGGCTCTTTATCTTGGAGAAATGATGACTGAGGAGTAACATGATAAAGATTTACAAAATTAAGAGAAAGAAGTATTTTTCTCCCTTTCTCACAATACAAGAACTCATGGAAACTCAATGAAATTATTGAGCAGTAGGTTTAGAACAGATAAAAGGAAGTAGTTCTTCATCCAAAGAGTAATTAACTCATGGGGTGGTGGTGGCTACAAGAATAGACAGCGTCAAGATGGGATTAGATAAACATATGGAGCAGAAGTCCATCAGTGACCTTTAGCCACAAGGTAGAGATGGAACACTAAGTCTGAGTCAGTGATGCTCTGTATTCTTGGTACCTGGAGGGCAACAGAGGAAGGGCTTTTGGAGTTCTGGCTTCTCTGGTGAACCTCCTGATGGCACCTTCTTTTGGGCCACTGTGTGACACAGAGTGCTGGACCAAATGGGCCATTGGCCTGATCCAGCATGGCTTCTCTTATGTTCTTATGTATTAATCATAAACATTCTCAAAAAATGCTGAAATTGTCTCTGCACACTAATTTATTCATTGAAACAAATGTGGGTCATTCAAGAATGTGTAAACCAATAATGTTTTATGTTCATTCATGTACATAACATATGGAAAATTAATGTGAATAGCTAGACTTATCTACAGTAATGGAAGTTGCGGGCCAGATACACTATGACCAGACTTTGCTGTTTGATTTATAATTAAAGTGTTCTTAAGTGAATGAAGAATAATGTTGGATATAAGAGTATAACTCTGTCCTAGTCTTAAAGGTAAAGGTAAAGGTCTCCCTTGCTCGAAAGCCGAAGAATATTGTTGGGTATAAGAGCATAACTCTGTCCTAGTCTTACAGATCATGATATGCCACTTGCACGGGATGTGGCATTGCAAATATTATAAGAGTGTTCACCTAAATTCCCTCCCCCAGCTCACAGATCAACATTTGGGCCCTAAGAATGTGATCAGTTATATCTTCAGTCAACAATTTCTCATGAACCATTGCATTTGCTCGACAAGAGAATTGCATTTGAATTAACAGAGCCAGACATAAAATGTTGATTTAAATAAACATTCACACTTGTCATGCATTTAGAGCTAAATAAATGATCATGACCACCTCTCTCTCTCTCTCTCTCTCTCTCTCTCTCTCTCTCTCTCTCTCTCTCTCTCACACACCCACACACACACACACACACACACACACACACAAACATGCATGCTCGCAAGGCAAAGCAAAGAGGAAGGTGCCCCAATGCAAGGCAATTCAGACATAGGTAAACCAAGACATTATGTATGCTACTAGAAAATTTTAAACTCCAAATTGTTCATTTATTTCATTTTCTATTACAACCTAGCTCCATCATTTCCTGAGAGGTATTTGTTTCACCAACAGTGCTGGAGACACTGTGCATTTTAATGAAGATGGAGAATTAGTGGAAGGATTTGATGTGACAAACTGGGTAACATTCTCAAATGGCTCTTTTATTAGAGTAAAAGTTGGAAGACTGGATCCTCAAGCTCCTCAGGGCCAAGAGTTAATTGTTAATGATGATCAAATTGTGTGGCATAGAAACTTTAATCAGGTGAGACATCGTAAATACTACAAGACAGTTACTAAAATAATGTTTGGAGGAGAGTCTATCTGCCTCCTGGTGAAGATTTGGAAGCAGAACCAGGAGTAGATGTTGCAAGAAAGCCGCTGTAGTGACTGTAACTAGAGCTCCTAGGCCCAAGTTGTATAACATGTAAATAAACACACTGAGTTCCTTCTGAAGAGTGTGGGATGAGTTCTCTGGGGAACCTGGAGAATCTTTCTAAAATCCCATTAAAATATGACACAGCTTCACTCTATAATATAACTTGGAAAATTCCATTTAGAGATCTACCTTCCCTTAGGGTCTGAACTATTACAATTAGAGCTGATAAAACTGTGAAACCCCCCCGGGGAGGCAGGGGATTCTGCACCTCAAGATCGCATTGCCCACCACTGCTGGAAGTAGTGGAAGAAGAAAAAGGAAAAGGAAAACAAGGTCTTGTCTGCCTACAGGAAGGTATTCCCATAGAGTTCTTGGTAATTCCTAGAGTTACCCAAAATTGAAAAAGGGTACTTGTAGGAATCACCAGAAAATCTATAATAATTTCCAGTTTTACCATAAAGTTTCTGGCAATTCCTAGATCTACCCTTTGTCACTTATGAGTAGCTCTAGGAGTCACCAGGAATTCCATGATAAGAACTTCCTGTAAGTAGAAGATGCCTTATTTTTCTTTTTAATGTTTCTTCTGGGACACTGCCTATGCACAACCCTACCACCAGTTGTCAGGCACTGCATGCCATCCCTATGTTCTGAGCTTTTAAACCCCCAAATGTTCTTCCTATCTTTTCATGAAAATCCCTTCTGTTTTAGTTGGGGGGTGGGGATTCTGCAGCATCTCAGCCTGAAACTTTTCATGGTGTTTCACATCAAATGAAACAACACATCAAATAAAATTATCAGAAAAACCACCCCAAAGCTTAACCAGGCACATAACTGGAGTACCACAGAAAATTATTATATTAGATTTTTTCCCCCAGTCCATTGCAAACGGCGGGAAAAAAGCATAGAAAAAATGGGGTAACATGCAAACAATGGTGTGTGTTGGGGGGGAGCTAATGCAGTTAAGAAACTGAAGTGCAGAAAAAAAACCTAGTGCAGAAAAGCCCTATAGTTTCTAGAAAACACAGATATTTTGGGGAATGAATAAAGCCAGTTGCTGGCTTGATTGACTTAGAGTATAGAAACATCTCTCCTACCTTTTTTGGAGAGCAATAGTTCTAGGTGCTGCACTTGCCAGAAAGCATATTGAGGCTTGACCAAGGATTTACTGAAGACATGACCCCTTGGTCCTTTACTGATTGGCTTCCCTCTAGTTCAGAAATTAATTTCCTGGGCCACTCAGGATTTGCAGTACACATTCAATATTCCCATCAAGGAGATTTTTATTCAATCATTTCTAAAACAGACATTAGAGGCCTGTTGTAAGCTTTACCAATATTAGGTTTGTGCATGACTAGAGAGCCATGTACATCCAGAGGTGAACACCAGAAACACTTAGACAGAGTGGTATGGGTGCATTGATTCTATTTCTTCCTTCCCTGTCATTCAAAATGTAAAGTGTAAATGTAAAATGTAAAAATGCCATCTTCCTTCCTGTTGCCCAGTTAAAACAGATGTACCTGTGTTATCCTACAGTCATATGAATCGTAACAGGCAGCAGATGGGCCTCAATGGGGAGAACATTCCTTTTTCATCTAAGTACTTACATGCTTGAGCATGAAGATTAAGCAATATTATGTTTACCATCTATGCTTCATTTGTCAGTAATTCAGCAGAAACTCAATTTGGAACAATACTCAGAAAAGAAAATTCTCTGTGCCCTCTATAAGATGCATGAGGTTTTTAGCATTATAACGCCAAGGCAAAGGCAACTACTTGTAGATTAGCCAACTGCAATGCCATTTTTGATTATAAATTATCTGTATATTTATGGACAGACATTGCCCCGTTCTGTGTGCAATGAAGGTTGCCACCCAGGTTACAGCAAGCAAAAGAAGGAAAGAGAACCATTTTGCTGCTATGATTGTGTTCCCTGCCCAGAAGGGATGATCTCTGAACAGAGAGGTAGGAGGCACCATGGATAAAACTCAACAGCATGAAAATCATGTTGGTTCATTCAACCCAAGATGTGGAGG
>NW_015161595.1:0-13752 GCF_001447785.1 Gekko japonicus | reverse complement strand
ATTCCCATATTAAATTTGGGGACTGAAGCAGTGAAAGTGGGTTACCTTTAAAAGTACTGAAATATTGGAGCAGTCTTTCTGTTTTCCCCCCAGATATGGATGCCTGTGTGGAATGTCCCCACGATCATTATTCCAACAAGCACCAAAGCCATTGCATCCCCAAATCCATAATATACCTTTCTTACAAAGAACCATTAGGGATCACTTTAGCTATACTGGCTATTGCTTTATTTTTGATCACAACTCTGGTGTTTGGAATCTTTATAAAGCACAAGAACACTCCTATAGTCAAGGCCAACAACCGGAGCCTCACCTATGTTATTCTCACGTCCCTTCTTCTCTGCTTCCTCTGTTCCTTGTTCTTCATTGGACAACCTGACAAGATAACCTGCCTTCTACGACAAACTATTTTTGGCATTGTCTTCTCTGTGGCCCTTTCCAGTGTGTTGGCCAAAACCATCACAGTGGTTCTGGCATTCATGTCTACCCATCCAGGATCCAGGATGAGGAAATGGATGGGGAAAAAAATGGCTAACTCAATTGTTCTTTCCTTCTCTTGTATTCAAGCAGCTATTTGTACTCTCTGGCTAAGTACTTACCCTCCATTCCCAGATATGGACATGGAGTCACTGCATGGGGTAATCATAGTGGAATGTAATGAGGGCTCAGCTGTCATGTTTTACTGTGTCCTGGGCTATATGGGTCTCTTAGCCATTATCAGCTTCACAGTTGCTTTTCTTGCCAGAAAGTTGCCTGACAGTTTCAATGAAGCCAAACATATCACTTTCAGTATGTTGGTCTTTTGCAGTGTGTGGTTGTCCTTTGTTCCGACCTACGTGAGTATCAAGGGGAAATCCATGGTAGCTGTGGAGATCTTTTCCATTTTGGCCTCCAGTGCTGGTTTACTGTGCTGCATTTTTTCCCCAAAATGCTACATTATCTTGCTGAGGCCCGAGGTGAACAGCAAGGAGCAGTTAATACGAAAAAAATAAGGGAAGAACCTTTTGGTCCAAAGGGTTGCAATAAAACTTAAATTTCTATGGGGTTCTTACACTTTTTCCTGTCCCTGTTGAAAAAAAGTATCACCTTTTAAAATAAATACTTGCCATGTTTTGTTGTTGATTTTTATCTTGTTGGTGTGTCTGTATTGTTTTAGCCTTGTCCATTTTGCTTTCCTGCCGGATTCACAATACTTAGCTTGTTGATTTGATTTAAGCATTCTTGCATTATCACCTGCCAAGTGTGCCAACCCAATGAATGCCACAAACTGATGCAATTGTGCAGGTGAAAAGAATTCTAATTCAGTGCATGATCTGACTATGATTCATGATCTGTCTATGATGGTGCATGATTTTATTTATTTATTTATTTATTTAATTCAATTTATACCCCACGCTCCCCGCTACGCGGGCCCAGGGCGGCTTACAGGAGGCATAAGCCAATATAAAACATATTTAAAACCATTTAAAATCACTACAGTACAATAACGTTAATTAACAAAGGTGCTCTAGCTGTTTTAACATGGTGTCGAACCATTAGGGATCACTTTAGCTATACTGGCTATTGCTTTATTTTTGATCACAACTCTGGTGTTTGGAATCTTTATAAAGCACAAGAACACTCCTATAGTCAAGGCAAACAACCGGAGCCTCACCTATGTTATTCTCACGTCCCTTCTTCTCTGCTTCCTCTGTTCCTTGTTCTTCATTGGACAACCTGACAAGATAACCTGCCTTCTACGACAAACTATTTTTGGCATTGTCTTCTCTGTGGCCCTTTCCAGTGTGTTGGCCAAAACCATCACAGTGGTTCTGGCATTCATGTCTACCCATCCAGGATCCAGGATGAGGAAATGGATGGGGAAAAAAATGGCTAACTCAATTGTTCTTTCCTTCTCTTGTATTCAAGCAGCTATTTGTACTCTCTGGCTAAGTACTTACCCTCCATTCCCAGATATGGACATGGAGTCACTGCATGGGGTAATCATATTGGAATGTAATGAGGGCTCAGCTGTCATGTTTTACTGTGTCCTGGGCTATATGGGTCTCTTAGCCATTATCAGCTTCACAGTTGCTTTTCTTGCCAGAAAGTTGCCTGACAGTTTCAATGAAGCCAAACATATCACTTTCAGTATGTTGGTCTTTTGCAGTGTGTGGTTGTCCTTTGTTCCGACCTACGTGAGTATCAAGGGGAAATCCATGGTAGCTGTGGAGATCTTTTCCATTTTGGCCTCCAGTGCTGGTTTACTGTGCTGCATTTTTTCCCCAAAATGCTACATTATCTTGCTGAGGCCCGAGGTGAACAGCAAAGAGTTGTTAATACGAAAAAAATAAGGCAAGAATATAAGTTTTCTTTATCTTATATGTATAGGAGCAGAACTGATTTTAGTCAGTTTTAAATTTGTACTTGTATTATGTAAACTTGTATATTGTATGCACTGTGTGCCCAATGTGAGCTGCCCTGAGCCGGTTCGCGGGGAGGGCGGGGTATAAATGCAATAAAATAAATACATAAATAATAAATATAACTTTTTCCTTGGACATTTTCGGCATATTGATGACACCCAAGACTATACCTCCAGGCAATCTGGGCAAGGGGGTGCATATAGATATTAAACAATAACGGGGAAAGAACAGCCCCCTGAGGCACCCCACACACAAGAGGGTGTCTCCGGGACTGCTGCTCCCCTATCACCACCCTTTGTCCCCGACCCTGGAGAAAAGAGGTAAGCCATTGAAGGGCAAGCCCCTGAATCCCCACGTCGGCGAGGCGGTGGGTCAGCAACTGATGGTCGACCATGTTGAATGCGGCCGACAGATCTATCAACAACAGCGCCGCCACACCACCTCGAACCAGATGCCGTCGGAGGTCGTCAGTAAGGGTGACCAATACAGACTGGAAGGGATCTAGGATGGAAGCGTCATCCAGAAAGCCCTGCGGCTGTATCACCACCGCCCTCTCAATAGGTTTGCCCAAATAGGGCAAATTGGACATCTACTTTTGATGAGGACCCTGGGTCATATGTGATTCAAGCAAAAAGGTAATTGAGAGCCAAGACCCACAGTGGCTACCATATTGAATACCACTGTTGCTCACATGCAAAATAACTCAAGCAAATGGTTGAAGGGATCAAATGAAGTATTGGACTTACCTCAAAATGGGTATTTTGAAAAAGGTAAGCTCAAATGACCTAGATTCCCCAGGCTAGCCTGATTTTGTCCGTTCTCAGAAAAGAAGTGTTGGCCCTGACTACTATTTGGATGGAAGACCTTGAAGGAAGCCCGAGGTCACTAAGCAGAGGGAGGCAAATACAAAACACTTCTGAACATTTCTTGCCTTAAAAACCCTACATGGTTGCTACAAGTTAGTTGTGACTTGATGACACTTTCCTCCAACATCAGTTTCTAATGTATATTGATTTTGGGTGGGTGGGGGATATAAATTACATCCCTGATCCAAATGTGTATACTGTATGTGCACAAAATAGTAGAGTTGCACAATGAAGAATTGTTACAGATTTCCCATTTTGGATTGGTATTGGTGCTTGCAGATATTTGGATGGCTTTTCTTGCAGTGATGGATAATATTGTAAGATTAATTGACATACGGGTAACACTATCCTTGTGTGGTGTGTGCATCATTGTCAGTACTTCCCTCTCATAAATTAACAGGTAGTTTTTGGAACCAGTGGAGCATCTCCTCCGATTTCCTAAGAATACTAGTTCGTTCATAACTGCCTCTAGGAAGGGACTTGAATTGATCCCACATTCATAAAGGGTCAGTCTCAGAGCCCATTTTCAGTTTCCAAGCATAACTTTTACAAGGACTCTATCTCCAGAGAGAACCAATCTCTGCACATACAAGAGATTAAAATTAGCTAGAACTGAGGATGGTTTGAGTCATGGCTTATCTTCTCTTGGAAAGAAAGCCAACTCCACTCAGTAATGTCCAGCCTACAACCTAGCCAGACTTACTGAGGAGTCTCTAGACTGAATCAGAGAAAGGCCCATCTGAAATGGGGTGGGCACAGATGGAGATGCAACTCTAAGACCACAATGGGAATGACCCCTGAAACACTGTTGATAGGTGAGCACGCACTGTAGAGTCAGGGTCCTTTAAAATACAGCTGTGTTTTGAGTCAGCCACTGCAGGGGAGGTACAGCATGAGGGAACGGGACTAGAATCGAGAGGATCTAGGAATGCAGCATCATGAATATTTGTTTATTGGACAATTGATTAAGCTCAGTTCTCTAACAAATTGATAACAATGATTTAATGTAATGGCCATGCGGCACAGGTATTAGGTGTATGGGTCACTCTGGTCTGGTAGAGAAACTAATAAAATGATTGCATAATAAAATGGATGGTGAAAACACAGCTATGCATACATTCATCAAGTTTGCTGAATTTACATTCTGTAAGTCTATAATAATATAAGGATCCATCAGTCTATCATTTTTTCCATCCACTTGTCTGTCCATTTATGGCAGGCATAACTCTTCATACAGCTACTCAAAATTGACCAATGGCATCAGGATGATTGAGGGAGGTGCTGGGAGGACTCACCGAGGTCAGTCCCAACAACCAACTTAATATTATATCTTTTGCAAGACTCAGACAGGCCTGGATGCTTGCTAAAGTTCAACAGCAGTCACCCCACAAATGCCAACATGGTGTAGCAGATCTGGGAGACTCGAGTCTGAATCCCTGCTGTGATGTGGAACTCATTGAGTGACTCTTGGCCAGACACACACTGTTAGCACACAGGGTTGTTGTGAGGATAAAGTGGAGGAGAGGAGAATGATGTAAGCTGCTTTGTGTCCTCACTGGGGAGAAAGATGAGGTATAAATTGAGTAAATAAATAATAAAGAGAGCTGCAGATGGGGTCAGATTTTTTTTTAAAGTAGGTGGGTGAGTGGGAGGGAGCAAAGGAAGAAGGGAAAGGGGAGATGATACGAGGGCTGCCAGAGAAAGGAAAGTGAAGGTAAGGGGATAAAAGGGAAACAGTGACCATCCAGGCTCTGGGTACCAAGGCTCTGAGCCCTTTTAAAAATCTTAGTACTACTGCTTGCATAATCGATGGCCCCTCCCCTTGGTCAATAAATGAAGGCTTGTGAGATGGGGAAAAGCAATGGTTAGGGAGCTTTTCTGTCCTCCCTCTATGTATGGAATCATTTGATAGAGTGCGACACTATGTAATTCAGCTGCTTCAGCCAAGCCAGATAGGGTTGCCAACTTCCACGTGGGGCCTGGAGATCTCCCAGACTTAAAACTGATCTCCATACTACAGAGGTCAGTTCTCCTGGACAGAAAGGCTCCTTTGGAGTGTGCACTCCGTGATGCTATAGCCTGCTGAGGTCTCTCTCCTCCGCAAACCCCACCCTGCCTAGGCTCCATCCTGAAATTTTCAAGGATTTCCCAACTTGACAAATGTGGCATATTGTGAGAAGCAATGGCTCTTGTCCCTTAAGGGACACAGAGGCAACAAACACACACATTATGGAAGAAAATTTATTACATCTTTAGTGATTCACAGAAAAGAAAAAACCAGAAGATTATTAAGATATATGCTTACATCCCTTAATCTGTCTTTAACTCCAAAACGACAATGGGTGTTGCCAACCTCTAGGGGGTGTATGGAAATCTCCTGGGATTCATGTGGAGAAAATGGCCACTTTGGAGGGTGGACTGTATGGTATTATACCCCACAGAAGTCCCTTCCCTCCCCAAACCCCACCCTCCTCAGGATCCACCCCCAAATCTCCTGGTATTTCTCAACCTGAAGCTGGCAACTCTTCCTAAAACTGGCTAACTGTACAGTGCTGCCCTGCAGTTTCAGCTTGGGCTGAGGTCTGCTTTTGTGGCAATCCCCTGGGACTTATATACTGTTTAGGGTACATGATTTTCACCTGTGCTTGTGAGCATCCGTAACTGACCTTGGAGTAATAGGGGGGGGCTGAGGCTGGGCCAGAGGCATTGCTTTGCTAGGAGCAAGGGTGGCTCCCGGGGGAGGCTGAGCACCTTCCTGAAAATTTCGGCGGGGCTAACGCCCCACCGCCCCCACGAAGATTACGCCTACTCTGTCCACTCCCAAGCCATTTGCAGAAGTTTAACATATAAAGAATCTATTCCCAAGTGCAATAACAAGGACATAAGTGATAATATGATGAAGGATGAGGAAATATTTAAGCCTGTGGGGGAATATTCAGATTTGAACCTTGATTTTCCAAATCCTAGTTCAATACTCTAACTACTGTGGCCCAGTGACTTGTCCTGTTCACTGACCCAGTTGAGTGTGGGATTAGCATGCTGTCTGGTTCCAGCTCAGCCACCTGCCACTTTCTTCATGCTATGCCTTTAGGAGCAAAAAAAGAAACAAAAATGGAAGCAGGATTTCTGACCTCCATCCCCCGCAAACAATATTTTTGCCTCTAGCATTTTCTCACATATGACAGCACAAGACCAATTCACTTGGGAGAAGTCATTGCCAAATTACTGGTTTCTGTCATTGTAAGAATTACAGTTGACTTTCATGCCACCAAAGAATCCCACAGGCTGCTGGCAAGACCATCAACAACTGAATGTGATAGATCTTATATAACACCCAAATTTTGATCAGAACACAGTCTAGAGTGAGAAAGGCCTGTGCTACTAGATTTATTTCCATTTTACATTTTAGAGTATGTTTTCATACTGATTCTTCTTTCACAACTCTTATACACACACCTACCTACCTTCAAGTGGAGTTTATAGATCTGAAATTATGACTGATCTCCAGATTACAGAGATCAGTTTCCCTGGAGAAAATGGCTGCTTTGGAAGGTAGATTGTATGGCATTATGCCCTGATGAGCTCCTTCCCCTCACCAAACCCCACTCTTCCCAGGATCCATCCCCAAATCTCCAGGAATTTCCCAACTCAGAGGTGGGAACTCTGCTATGAATACCTCTGGATCTAACATCTTCTCTGATCTGGTTTGGTTTCTAGTGTGAAAAAATGAAGCTTACAAAGGAGTTAATAACTTTTTTCCTGAAACACTGCACCCAATCACCACCACCACCCAATCTTTTGGACCAACACTGACCCTAACCTGCCCTCTTCCACTATCAGATTCCCACCCCCTTTTGCTAGTTATCATTAAAAATGGTTTAGAAATCTCACTTTTTGCATGCCCAGGCAAAGTTAATGATAACCAGCTTCTTAGTTATTTTAGATTTTGTTAAAGGAAATTCACTTTGAGCTAAAACAACAGTATTCATCCTCAGTAGTATTCCTCAAATTTGAGAGCTAGGACATAGAAGTGATTTCCGTGTCACTTTGTGTCACTATGTTACAGAAGTCATTTGTGTTTCTTCTTGACTATCTACATCTCTGAATCATATCTTCTTCCTAGGCCAAGATTGACATCTGTGGACCAGCAGAATAATCTGCCACTTGTGGAAGATTGAATTACAACTGATGCTAGCCAGATAGTGCTGCAGATGGAAACATGGGGATCTGCATCTGGAGGGAAAGATTTGTGATCAGGATTATAATGATCATGATGCTGCTTCTTGTCCTGCTGGGTCACACTGTCTGTAAGAGACCTTTGACTACTTGCAGGGTGCAAGATGATCCCCATCCTATTTCTCATGGATTCTATCAGCCCGGCAATCTAATCATTGGTGAGATAGTCAGTCACATTCTCTTCTTGCATGACTCTCCCTCTTTCCTGGAGCAACCCAAAGAGATGTTGATAAAGGAACCAACGTAAGTCTTTCTTTCTTTCTGTCTGTCTCATGTTGCCAATGTCTTTTCTCCACTGCATTTTGGATCATAGAAATGAAAAATTCAGACTGGCTTGAATACAGATGACATTGGCAATTGCTACTGATTCCATCTTCTTGCTGTAGACCCCCATGTTGTTCCTCAGGGTCAACTATCCCCCAGAAGCAACATTTTGTGTAGATCAGTAGGCTGCAGTGGTAGGCAGAAGGGAGGAAATTTTCGTTCCATTGATGGAAAGTGTAATCAGGATCCAACTCACTACCTTGATCTGTCTCTTATTTTTTAATATATTTTTCCTTTTATTGAACCCATCTGAATAGAGATTCTCAGTAAGCAGCTTTCATCCAGATAAAGGGAATAAGTTCTTGCCTTTGTTTTGGGGCTTTTTGTGAACACACAACATTTCACCTGGTCTATACTAAATTAGGGAACTAAGGATATATTTCCAAGAAAAGCTCAGCTTCTAGGGATTGGCATCCCATTCATGTACGATGGGATCTGAGAAGAAATTAGCACATTGGATGGTGTCTTTAATAGCAAGACTAAGTCTGCTGAATTTACTTTCTGGTGTGCCAAGCAGTCAGGTGGAAGAATGAGACTAAAGGTGGAAGTCTTCTCATCAAGGTCTGTTGGTTTGGCATCATGGCCAGACAGATAAATTCCATCTCACATAAAACAGAAAAGCCTGGAAAGATTGTTTTACCACATGGCAAAGAATTACTATGTCTTTCAAACATCTGACTCTAGAAGCAGCATTTTATAGGTTTGTTTAGTTCAGGTGACATGTAGTAAGAAGGGTCACACCAAAGAAATTGCCTGTTCTGCTGTTTGACAAACCTAACCATTGGTGAAATGTATCAAGACGATAGCTTTGTGACTGATGCTACTGATGTAGTAAAGAGGCTCTGTCTCTCATTTCAGGTCAGTGACAAAATTCTACCAATACCTCTTGGCCTTGGTATTTGCTATAAAAGATATAAATTATCTTCTCGTTCACTTCAATAATTCTTATACATTTTCTTTCAGGTCACTTTTGGATCATTTTCCCCAGTGCAGGGGAGAAAGATGCTATTTCCTTTCTTGTACCAGATGGTCCCAAATGAAGTCTATCAGTATATGGGAATTGTGCATTTGCTTCATCATTTCAGATGGACGTGGATTGGTCTCATTGCTGTGGATAATGATAATGGGGACAGGTTTCTACAGGAGGTGTTGCCTTTGCTTTTACAGAACAAAATCTGTTATTCTTTTATTCTAAGAATACCCAAAAGAACATACAAGGATGAAACCCTCATGTTACTGTTCAGGTTGCAGGAGCAATATTCACAAAATGTAGAGAGCAAAGCCAATGTATACTTTGTATATGGGGAACCTCCTACATTGCACATTCTGAGCATGTTGCTCTCTGCCTGGGAAAACTTACCACTTGGAGGTAAAGTGTGGATTGTCACATCTCACTGGGAGTTTGAATATTGTCACATCTCACTGGGAGTTTGAATATTGTCACATCTCACTGGGAGTTTGAATATTGTCACATCTCACTGGGAGTTTGAATATTGTCACATCTCACTGGGAGTTTGAATCCTTGTCCATTCAAAAGATTTGGAACACAGAAACCTTCCATGGGGCCATATCATTAACTGTTCATTCTAATCAGCCACCAGGTTTCCAACAGTTTCTTCAGATCATAAGACCTTCCTGGGCAAAAGGAGATGGATTTATCCAGGAATTTTGGGAGGAGGCATTTAGTTGCTCATTAAACATTTCCCATGTACAGGAAGAGCACGAAAGAATTTGCACTGGGGAGGAAAAATTAGAGAATGTTCCTGGGATTTTGTTTGAAATGAGTATGACTGGCCACAGCTACAATGTCTACAATGCTGCCTGTGCTTTAGCACAGGCTTCCCATACCATCTATGTGTCTAGATCCATACAAAGAAGATTCAAAGATGGCGGCCATTTGGAATTTCTGAATGTACAGCCATGGCAGGTAATTACAGCTCTACAACACAAATTCCATTTAAAGCAGACTAACACATCATGCAGCTAAGCACCCACCTTATCTATATATCTAATTCTCAACATGTCCCCTATGTGCAGATACTTATTTCCACAGACAGGGGTACATGGAGGGTAGAGAGATTTTCCTACACACTTGGGGCACTCCCTAGGACTGCAGAAAAATCTTTCATGTTTAATTTTTTTTACGGGGGATACTTAAATCCCCCCAAACTAAAACTGCTTGCTCTGGGAATGCACAGAGAACTCACTCACTGAGGCACCCATGAGGGAAGCCACCACTCCACTAACTGTCCCCACCACTGTTCCAACTGCCACAGCAACAACTGTGCCCACCAGCACTGGTGCCACCGGACAAACCCACTGCAGGGAAAACACCATTGCAATAATTGTTCCTGTTGCTGCACAGCCTGCTGCAACAAGAACTGTCTGTGCTGCCACTGGGATTGTCAAAAACTGACACTGCAGGAACACCGCCTCTCCAATACCCATCCCCACTGCCCCAGGACTGCTGCCAACAAACAGACCTGTAAATTTCCATCCATGCCACTGCTTTCACTGCTACCACAAGACCCATCCCCACAACTGGCAGCACCACCACCAGAGCAGAAGAGGGTAGGACTGCAGCTTCCCAAGCCACCACTGAGAGGGGGGAGGGGAGAAGAGGGGGAATTGGCTGAGGGAAGACAGAGAGAAAGATAGAAAAGACAGATTGGCTTGGGGGGGGGAACTGTGGGATTAGCTTTGGAGACAGAGAAAGACAAAACTTTTTTGAAAGAAGTTCATAAGATGATCTGTGGACTTGTGAACTTCTCCATATTTGCCAGAATTGCTACTACTATATTTTTGGGCAGACCTACAGCTTCCAAAACAACAGCAAATTTTTATTTAAACATTAGGGACTGTGGATAGATTGGCCATAGTGGGAAAAAAGGAAGTCCCCTTTGGGCCCCACACTTCATAACTGGCATGTAAATTTATGGAAGCAAAATATTATGGGGAAGATTATGAACAACCCTGTTTTTTGAACTCTCCCTTGGTGTGGGGACATTTTGATTATGAGGAAACCTGGGAACTGGTCATACAATATCACGTTGACAAGAGAATTATCCCTTCTGGTCAGCAGATTAGCATATCATTGAAATTATAAAAGGGTAGGAAAATTGCATAAATTACTGGATTATCTCATTTTAGGTAGCGTTCTGATGATACTGTTTTTAATTTAAATGACATTTTGATGTTATATATACTTTTATTAGCCACAAGGTATAGCTAGGGGCTCTGGGGCAAGTGATGCTCTGTCTTCTTGGTGCTTGGGGGGGGGTCAACAGGGGGAGGGCTTCTAATGTCCTGGCCCCACTGCTGGACCTCCTGATGGCACTGGTATTTCTGGCCACTGTGTGACACAGAGTGTTGGACTGGATGGGCCTTTGGCCTGATCCAACATTGGCGTCTCTTATGTTCTTATGTTCTTATTTATTAAATGTATTTATTTATTTTTTAAAAAAGGGAGTGTGCAAGTAACTCACATGAAAGCTCTACAGAAGTGACTGAGGGTATAGCTTCTAATGCACAGGGCAACCAATAACAGTATTTCGCCATACCTGTTAACTGTTGAATGTAGAAAATAAATGTTTTAATTACATGAGTCAGAATGTTCTTATTCCTTTCATTTTAGCCACAGCAGCTCCCACAATCATCCTGAATCTCAAGGGTGATTTTCAGGTGCCTAGCTTTCATTTTGGATTAGTTGTGCCTGCCACAGACAACCATACCTTCCAAAACAAAATGTGAAGGGGGGGGGGCTCTGAAGATGGCACAGGTCAAGATATTCCCAGCCCCTTCATGTTTGGCACTGCAA
The DNA here is from genome assembly GCF_001447785.1 of Gekko japonicus. NCBI lineage: Eukaryota > Metazoa > Chordata > Lepidosauria > Squamata > Gekkonidae > Gekko > Gekko japonicus. The sequence goes on along the minus strand of NW_015161595.1, from coordinate 2,104 downwards.
ATCCCATGATCATCCTGAACCTCCTTGGCCAATGTTTAACTTTAATTTGAGGTTATTTTATGACTGCAACACACAACCTTCACTTCCATTGCAAACAGCATCAAAGGCTTCTGCCCATAACCTGGACAAGAACTCTCAGTTCCCTTCCTTCTTGGAAATTCCACTCCCATCACAACCCTGAACTCAGCTGCTAATTTTCAAATGTCTAGTTTCTTTTTCTGAGTAGCTATGCCTTCCAGGCACAGCAATAACTTCTCATGCAAAAAACAGGGGATTGGGGTTTCTGGCAATTATGCAGGCCAGTTAGTTCAAGTTCCCTTTATGTTATCACTGCAAATCCAACAACCATCCTGAAGCAAATGACCGGTTTTGAGGGTCCTAGCTTTATTTTCAGATGACTTATGCCTGCCACAAGCTTCTGCAGATAACCCAGGCCAGAGTCTCCTTATGCCCTTCATTTTTGACGAAGAAGAAGAAGAAGAAGAAGAAGAAGAAGAAGAAGAAGAAGAAGAAGAAGAGATTGGATATATACCCCGCCCTTCACTTCCCAAAGGTGTCTCAGAGTGGCGTACAAACTCCCTTCCCCTCCCCACAACAAACACCCTGTGAGGTAGGTGGGGCTGAGAGAGCTCTGACAGAAACTGCTCTTTTTCAAGGACAGCTCTTATCAGAACTATGGCTTGCCTAAGGTCATCCAGCCATGTGCAAGTGGAGGAGTAGGGAATCAAACCCGGTTCTCCCAGATTACAGTCCGCGCACTTAACCACTACACCAAACTGGCTCCCATCATGATCCTGAGTTGTGTTTCCAGATTTCATACTGTTAGTTTTATGTTTTATGAGCTATGCCTTTCACAGACAACAATGACTTAATGCAAAAAGTGTGTCGGGGGGGGGGGGTTCCTAGAGATTACATGGACATAGATTTTTTAATTCCATGTTTTGTACTGGAACTCCCATTCCCATCCTGCAGCAGGTAATCCATTTTGACACTCCTAGCTTCATTTTATGAGGAGTTACATGTGCCACAGAGAAACAAAAGGATCTTCTTATTTATATAGATGCATTGATAATGGGGTTTCTAACTGAACAGGTTATGAGTAGATCTCAGTGAGTTCTGATTTTATTATGTATTGTAGAACAGAATTGCTATATACAATTTCCCTAATGTTCACTCCTCTTACAATATAGCTTCATCTTTTTCTAAGGAACATGTCCTTCAACAACAGTGCTGGAGACACTGTGCATTTTAATGAAAACGGAGAATTAGTGGAAGGTTTTGATGTTACCAACTGGATAACTTTCCCAAACAGCTCTTTTGTTAGAGTAATAGTTGGAAGACTAGATCCTCAGGCTCATCAAGGGCAAGAACTGAACCTTAAGGACGATGTAATTGTGTGGCACAAGAGCTTTAACCAGGTGGGCTATAGCTGCGGATGATTGAGTCTTTTATTCATTGGGAAAAGTCCTTTTTACCATTTGCTGAGCTGTTTTCATTTATGATAGGGAATTTGGGGGTTTTCTTGCCTTTTTCACCAATATATTCCCACTATCCCAATCATGATATTTTCTCTTGGATTCTTATCAAAATAACTATTTCCCTTAATAGCTGTCCTTTTTTTAATGATGAATTGTCAAGAACTTGGAAACCATTTTAGTGCATCTCAGCTTTTATTGTGCTAAAATATCACCAACAGCTTAAATAATTCATGATGAGATTTTCGAAAAGATATGTTTGATACCTAGCAAAAGCATACATTTTCTGGCCGTGATCATAGCAATTAATTGTGATGGTCTCCTGCTATGCCCTGTGCAATAATGTCCTATTTTCATTGCTTACTGGCAGGTGCTTCCTCTTTCCGTGTGCAATGACAACTGTAATTCTGGTTATCACAGGAAAAAAAAGGAGGGAGAGAAATTTTGCTGCTATGATTGTGCTCCATGTCCAGAAGAGATGATTTCCGACCAGACAGGTAGGATAATTAACGTATGAAGGACCCAAACATTTCCAACAATATATCATACTCAGTAAATATAGTGATAGGCCACAAAGGAACTGGGAAAATCTGCTATTCATTGACTCTGCCCTGAGGTTAAGGTGATCA